>NC_089200.1:8162573-8487073 GCF_963930695.1 Labrus bergylta
AAGAAGGAGCAAGGCCCCAAGACACAATATCATCACGATACAACATCATTGTGATTCTAAACATTTTTGCAGTACGTGCTGAGAGTTACGATGCAATATATTATGATTTAACTTTTTTTTTACTGTGTATTATATCCACAAAATGAAAGTTAATCAGGAACCTGTTTTTGTCAAATAAGAAAAAATTCTCCTATTCATCTCACTTCAGTCTTTTTATTTCTACACAATGGGAGTCAAGCACACAGACGGACCAACACTGGGATCAAAGTCAAACTCTGTAAAAGGCTGCATGCGACCTCACAATCTGAACTGCTGGTTTTTCAGTCTAAGCGAACTTGAACATTAATTTTGAACGATGCACCTTGTTCAAAATGAATTGTGCTATTTCTTTTCTATGGAAGAAGAACACAGTGGAGAGAAGAGATATAGTCTCTTGACCCCTGTACTGAAAAAAACCTGTTAACAAAATGACAGAATACAGAGTCATACAGCTCTACAGAGAAAGCTGAAACACTACAATCAAGTTTCAAGGTGCAGCAGTGATTACGCGTCACAGCTTCATGAGCACTTTTATTGCCGTGTTGTAACCCTCCTGATGTAACGTCGACATTGCTGCACATGCGGAGCCTGAACCATGGTGAGCCTGATGGACTAGGTGATTGACCTCCTCGGAGATGATTACAGCGGTAATTTAACAAATTTCACACGGTGCTTGACGGGCTAAGTGTATGCAGCATAATATGACAGAAGGCACTTAACTCTAATAAGCTTGTCTATTCCTGTCTGATACGGCGCCCCCCATTATTGAGTCCAAATCAGCCACAACAGTGCTCACACTCTGCACACTGCCTTCAGTTGTGATCTATCATATCACCGCTGCATCCATCTGCATAATATGAGACTGTGTGAATGCATGGTAACAGTCATACCACAGGAACAGCTGCACTTGAGGAATTGCACGGGCTTTCATTTTTACAACTTGGGCAATTTATTCAGGCTGCCTTTTTTTTTTTTTTTTTTTTTTTTTTTTTTTAAACCAAATGCTTCACCTCCACAGCAGAGGTGCCGACGGTGTTTTAATGAGCACAGATATCAGCTCACGACACAGTTTAGGTCATTCAGGGTAATCCCTAATGTCTCTGCTAGATGAGCCTCCTGAATTCACAACTAAAAGGATGTTAAATTCTGCGGAGCTTTTGACACAGGAGGGAGAGGGAGAAGCAGGGGAGGAACAACAAACAAAAACTAATTGCAAGGATGCCTCGGCACATCACGTCTTTTATTTTTGGTAACTATATTATCAAGTCATATGTAAAAGTAAATATGTCTAACTTCCACAAAAGCTCGGGACAGTCTCGACTCTCTGCATTTCTCACATCTAACAAGGCTCAGCAGAACTTCATCTGTTGGAGAAACATCAAAGTTAAGGGTCAGAAAGTTCAGCACCAAGGCAACAAGCAGCCAATCAAAGTGTATTTTCTTTTTTCTATTTTTCAGATTTAACTTGACTTGATGAAACAAACATTTAACCAGCTTTCCAGGGTTTTCACTGAAGTAAAATAGCCATCTCAACAAGGATGGACAAACACAATTAAAGGAGCAGGTTCTATGTAACATTTTTTGATTCATTTATTATAAAGATATATTTTTTTTTATAGGGACAAGTATGGAGCAAGTCAACTGATGCTACACACTACAGTATTTATAGCCTAAGCTAATTTGAAAGTCCCGTCCCTAGATGGTTCTTTAATGTCCTTTGATGACTAAAATACAGACAAGTGAGGGTGGCCCAGGTTCGAGTCCAACCTAAGACTCCTTTCCCGGATGTCGTTCCCCACTCTAGTTCCTTCTCTTATCTACTGCCCTTTCAAAATAAAGGCAAAAGTCTTTAAAATCTTTAAAAAAAGAGAAAAACTAAAAGAGGGATCATTTCTTCCTTCATTTTATGTATTGTGATAAATTCACACTTTTAGGATGCGTTCATTTTGAATGCTCAAATTGCGATAATGAAGCCATTGGGGTAAATGTGTTCAGCCTCACACACTAAAGTATCAAAAAGTAAGTATTTAAAATTTGTACAATCTTAATTTACTCAATGTAATGTTTGCATAAACATCTATTTTACATGTGATGCACACGAGTATATGAGGTTTGTTTTCAAGCTAATTTCATCGGTTAAAATCTGAAAAGTAACATTTAATGAAAAGGAAACCAGCATGTTATTTACAGTAAAGCACAAAAATGACAGGAAGTCCCAGGTAAAACTGAACTCATGTGAACATGTGTTTTTCTGCTGTGTCACAATAAACAGGATATGCTCGCTTGCAGCAGGTTGGACGACGACCACTTCAGTATACGGAGCGGTGACGGAATAAAGTGCGTCATGCAAACTGAAGTGCATGCTCAAGTCCAAGAATAGGCTCAGCCATCATGCAAAAAAAAAAAAAAAAAAAACATCAGTCCAGCATTTGCAGCCACTCTTTCCAGTTTATCTGGTCATTATTTCCGAACGGTCCGCTCCTCCTGTTTCCAGTATAATCCATCATTTTGGCAACAAAGACGCCAAAACACGGACACAATAGCGTCCTCAGCCAGCGGTGCTATTCTCACTCACTGACATATCAGCCGAGAGCCAGGAGAGAGAAATAAAAGACTGTGTTCCATTTCTGTTGAAGACCGCACACTGAGTTGTATGAGGAGAGAAAGGATGCAAATAAATATTCAGACACACACATACATACACACACGCACGCGCGCACACGCACACACACACACACCACTCAGGTCAAAATGAGTGTTCAATGATCTCAGCTGGGCAGCACTGAGCGTGTTTGCTGACATTAAAGCTCCCTGCTCTGCTGTTAGACAAGCTCTTTATTAGCTCGTTGTCAAAAGGCCTCTCTGACATTACACTGTGTCGTGCACGTCTAACTTTTTTTGTGCACATATTATACTGCTAACACCGTTTCTGCTGTCTTGGCTCCAAGCCCTGCGGACATGCACGATGTGTTCCAAAGCAGAAGCAAGTTTTTTTTTTTTTGTGTGTGTGTGTGTCCCTGACCGATTGTGAGCAAAGATCTGACTCAATGCCACATCCACTCTCAAAGACAGAAAAAAGAGACAGGGCGCTGTAAAGGATGAAAGTGTGTGTGTGTGTGTGTGTGTGTCTGTGTGTGTGTCTGTGTGTGTGGGGGGATATGAAGTTAAATTCAGAGCTCAGATCATTATGCTCGTAATTATACAAACTCAAAGTCAAGGTGTCATAACTCTGCAGACTCTCTTGTCGTCGTTAGCTGCTTGACGAACAGCCCTGCATTTAGTTTCAGCCTTCACAGAATACCTGAAGTTACTGCCCAGACTTATGATGAGATTTTTCTTTGTCTCTCTATAAATTCACATTTCATGCTCAATCACTCATACAGCCAGTCGAACATTTATTTTAAGCGTGCTGGTTTCCAAAAATGGCAGTTGTAATCATTTTACAACATTAGATATACATCAGGAAGAGAAGAGGTCTAATGATCTGTTACTAATTTATGGCACATCCCGTCCGGCTTACAGTATTACTGAGGGATTCTTTCAGATACTCAGCTTAACGTCCACTACTGAAGAACACCCTTGACTGATCTTTTCTAACGTGTCCTTTTTTTTATTTAAAACACTGCTTCAAACACAGAAGAGAGAAAGAACTACTGGCTGCTTGTCAGGGGGTTCATGTCTTTGTTGTTGTTTGGTTCACTTTTTCAAAGGGTCAAACATGAGAGACATGACAAATCAAGGGAGAACATAACATGACTGATGAGCGCAAATCAGAGCAGGCAAACGTGGGCGTCTGAGGCTGTCTCTGTGCAGACTATCATGCCACCCGTTTTTTTTTTTTTTTTTAAACCAAGAAACGGTTAACAGATTAGTGGGGAGGCTCCTGCAGCTACATGTCCGATGTGTCCTTGGGCAAGACACTTCACCCCAAGTTGCTCCCGCTGCTTTGTCGGTGGCGTATGAATGGGATTAGCTACTTCATGTAGGTCACTTTACATATCAGCCTCTACCATCTGTGTGCGGATGTGAAATCACTTTGAGTAGTCCGAAGGCAAGAAAGGCTCAAGTCCATTTACCATGTCGTGGCATAAACGCAGCAAAAGGCACGCTGTAAAAGAAAAACACACAAGTGCGGGTTTAGCCTGTTGTCCTGCTGTCGTCGTGGGTTACCGTCGCATAACTATTGCAAATCAATTAAATCAATCATGCCAAATATTCTGGCCGAACCTGAGGTGAAACATGTTGGTCACAATAAAGTCACAATAAGTCAAATACAGTGTGCAGCGGTTTATTTATTAGCACTGTTTTTCCTTTCTGCATCTTCCTTCCTGAAATCACCTTCAAACTCTCCGAGACTTTATTCAGCTGCCGAATTCATTCAAACGCAGGACTGTATATAGCACAACTCTCCATCATATGTCCCTCATTTGTTGGGTTTACTAGCTCGAAGGTGAGTTATACGCGGTTGACGATCGAGGTCAAATTCATGAATGGCAGCCGATGAAATCATTTTGTCATGTCGGCCTATAGAATAAACTGTGAACACCCCCGCCTCTTTTTACTCACTTTGGCATTTCAATTACACTTTTGGAAAATTGAATTGGAAAAATGTAATGTCAAGTCATTGCCGATTTTATTTTCTGTCCCTTTCGATTTGAGTGAAAAAGAAAACTATACAAACCAGCTACAAGAATCCCAATGAAGCTTCAGAAAACATGCTGCCACATTAGAACTCATGATGCTTTCCTGCAGGACTGAGGGTCACAGAGCCTAAGACATGGGCGAGCCGAACGTGGTGAATTCCTCTTCAAAAACAAATCTGCGCAATACCACTTTAGATGGTTTCTGCAGAACCAAAGCAAGAGTGAGCGTTGCGTATCCCCTCGTGTGTTAAGAGCTTCAGCGGCATCATCTGATTAGACCGCAGATCTGAACGCCCCCATAGAGACCGCATCTTTCTCAGCTCTTTACACCAAGACGCTCTTCTTTCAGCGTTTTCTCTCTGCTATACATCATCAACACCCCTTACATCCTTATATTCCCTTTTTAACACTCCCATCTCAAACCATTTTCTTTTCACACTTGTCATTGTAGAGGTTATGTGTATGTTCATTTCCCCACTCTCATTTGTCACTTCCATTTCCCACGGTCGTATTGATACAGCATCTGTCCCCTTGTGTGCCACTCCATCTCTCTTGGTTTTCTTTTTTTTCCCCCTCTCTTTTACAGTCATTTCTCTCCCCATGCCTCTCCTTTTTTTTCTCTCTCTACAGACCAGCGGCTGATTCAATCTCAAGCAATGTACTTTATGAAAAGGCATTTCATTTTCAGAAACCATTTGTATAAAAGACCCAAGGCCCATCAGCTTTCATCAATCAACGAGATGCAGAAATGTCATTGAATCAAAGTTTAAAAAAAAAAAAAACAACAGCATCAAGTTCATGTTGAACAAATACCAACAAATACCAAACTTTGAACTCTTACACACTGACGTCCTTGGAGGATAGCCGTTCATAAATGGAGGTATTAAGAGGCAATATATTTTTTTCAATGAAAATGTAATGTTGTTCTGCAAAAGTGTACAAGCGTTGGCGGAGTCTCTCGAATTCAAGGTGTACTCGGTTGCACATCTGAATTTTGGCTCCCAACTTCCCTTCACAGCTCTGTACCTCTTCTCCTCCATATGGACCAACATGCAACCAAAACCAAATAGCTTGAATGGCTTTTACTTTTAATGACAACATTTTGTAATGTGTTTTGTAGACCTAATTAGCAAAGTTGGTCCGATTAAAGGAAACGCATTCATCCAACGCTTGCCTTTGAGGATCTGATGTAAACATTACAGTACAACAGTAAACAGGAAGTTGAACTCCCAGGGAAGAACCTGACAAAGGTACTTTAATCACAGTAAGTTGCTGTATTAACACCAGCTTCCTAAATTCATGAACAAATTTTGCCAACAAACACACACACGCATGAATATATAAATTGGGGCAGTCAACAACTTATAAACAGTTTTCTCTTTGCCAAGTAAAAGACTCGAGTTTGGTCCCACATGCATCACTTAAACATGAGCTGCTACATTTGGGACTGCATCCATTAAAGAAGACATTTCCACATCTGCACTGTCTCCAGTGTGAAAAATACAACTTCTGAGAGGAAGTTCAGTCTTCAGGCTTCGTAAACAAGACTTTCCAAGACTGCCGGCACTCTTTCCTGTTGTTTGATAGAGGCATCAAGGGAAATGTATTTTCTTCATCAACTGTCACAGCCTTCATGGATAGTTAAAGATATTCTCCTCTGACACTTTGTCTTCTCATCTCAGTTCCTAGAAGTCACTGTTTCTCTCTCCATCTGTTCTCTCTGTGGTCATAGATCTGTACCCAACACCAGTGGCTTGAATATATCAAAGCTCTAGTAACAACAAATACTCATAACATCTTCAACAATAGTCCACCCATTTACTTCCGCTAAGACGTGGGTCGCTGTTGTAAGCAGGTTAGCACAAACATCCTTCTCCCAAGCAAAGTTTTCGGAGCTGTATACTAGAGTATCCTGAGGTGCTCCCAAGCCAGGTAGGATATGTACAGTAAGCCCTCCAGTGAAATCGAAATCTACCCTGGAGTCTCATCCCAGCTTCGTGTAAGTATAAAACCTTCTCGCTTGATGTGCCCTCCACAGCCAGCACTACAATTCGGTTTAACTAAAACCTTGTCATTTAATTAAGTGGATGGATGGCAGCCTGTAACATATGTTGTATTTATAAGGCTAAAGGGACAAACACCTGGAGCCAAATCTGAAGGGAGAGCTTGCCAGGTAGTGTGTTGTGGCCAGGTTTTCCCTCGTTGGGTCCAGCCGGTCCGAGCCAACAACACCAGCATGGAGACGTCGCCCTTTGGGACCAAACACCCACAGAGATAGGCAGAAGGGGTCAGGCTTTATGCAAGCCTGGCGGCAGGCAACAGTATGGACCTGGGCCTGCTGATTCCTGAAAGCTGTGTATGGTTTTCGATTTTGGTATCTCAAGACGAATCAGATAAAGAAAAATCTCTCTCCATTGTTCAAGAGTGGAAGAGATTCCTTTCAGCCCGATCGATACGCTTATGACTCACTGTCTAAAGTGGACAATAATATAGCAGATGTTTTTTTATAGCGATCTCTATTACTCTAGTACCAGGGTCATCTTTACCCTTGAAATCGATATACTGCTCGTTTCTTGGAAGCCAAACTGAAAATGTAACATAACCCAAAGAAACGTAAGATACAATGATGGAATCCATGGATTTACAATCGAAAGATAAACATAAACATAAGCTGCTAAGGTTATTTAAGGCTATTCTGAGCTCTTAATCTGTATTTCTCATCGACTTAACCTATCTTTATCATTTATTTTCCCTTCACCTGCAGTTGTAAGAGCAGCAGATTGGAGGAGATGAGTTACACAGGCTTTTCTTTGCTCTTATTGAACTGTGTCAGCCGAGGAATCCGTCTCTTCCCATGAAGGAAACAAGAGACAAACTCAATTTGGAGCCAGTTGGCGTATCGACGAATCACTTCCAGCACGCACTCATTTTCAGGGCCCTGCTGTATAAAAGCTGAAGTGGCGGACGGTCATCATTGGTTAGAGAGATAACAGCATCCTGTCATTCAGAATGGATTGGATTTGACGATGAACAGTGAAAATGGAACCACTTATTATGTCGAAATGAGACCATCAGTTTTATTTGACTCCTCTTTATGGCAGGGGCACGGCGGGCTGTTTTTGTTTTTACAGGAAATGATTTATAGAACTGGATTAACACTGAGCTATAATTACAGCCAACTGACCCTTAACAACTGCATCCTAACCCTCTCAGTTACTGTTGCTACTCCTGTCCTAAGCTTTTAACTGCAGCATAATCTGTACAGTCATAAATTATATTATGTAATATTGTATATTCAAAATACAGCAATTTCACAAACGATCTGTTTTTGATGTTAGTCAATAGTAACACAGTCAGCCTGTTGGGGGAAAACTACATCTCAGAAATTAACATTAGGACCCGGCAAAGGGATCTAGAATATGCATTGGGGGTCAAATGCTCCCAACACACACACTGATGCATCATCAGTCTGAAGTTCATGATCCACAAGAAGAAAAGGAAATCATATGCAGCACTGAGTGTATAGCAGGTAGGTCAATGTTGGTGAGTAAAACATCAGTGGAGAGCAAATTTTGTTCAAATGAAAACTGTTAATTGCTTACTTCGGAGAAAAATAATTTGTGTTGGTAGATATTCTTTACCGTTAAGGTCTTCAATAAACAGTATGCGATCAGAAGGACAATATTGGCCCGTATTGGTTCTGTTGACAGACATCGGCACATAATATGGCATGACCCGATGTCAGTAGCCGATTTTTATTTGTTGTTCCAAATCAATTTAACACTGAAATCTAGTACCCCTAACTACTGATTCAAAGAAGAGTTTTATTATTGGGCAGATTAAGTCACCTGTTGAATAAACTCTGACTTGTTTTTAATTGTCAAACACGAGAAAAAATGGTGGCATTGTGGGAGTCTTAGTCATGAAACAAACATGGTATCGGAATCGGCAATCTGCTGACTTGTTATTTCAAACATCGATATCGGCATCAGCCATTATTTCCCAATCAGTGCATCTCTAGAATTTGCAAATACTTTGCAAGTTGTATTTAATCAACTCTAATAAAAGAACAATGTCCCTCCTTTCAAATGACAGCATTCTTCCTTGTGGTTTAAAAAAGCCGTATTGACATTTCTTTGGCATTTTTATGAATCTAGAGTTTGACGCACTTGAAATGTCATGAAGTTGTAAAAGCCTCAGAGCGTAAGGATAAAGGGAACAGGTTTTCTAATCCTGAACAAATATTTCATATCATTCTGATTTTTATCAATAATTCTCTATGAAATATTGTAACTGGTGCCCTTTTCCCTTTCTTCTTATAAAAAAGTCGGTTTAGTCTAACTTTGCAAACTGCAGACTCAAACATTACTCCCACATTTCATAGATGTAAACTGTGAATAGGAAAAAGATTGTTACTGGAAGATGAGGTGGCGCTCGAGAACCCACATCAGTATGAACCCGACCTGTTGAGTCAGCACAGCGGGATGAAAAGCCTGAAGGGCCACACAGTCTTCTTCACTTCCCTCCACGTGTCTGACTCACACACAGCGGGACATCAGGAGGCAGAGAAGAAACACTCAACCTGCGTTTTCTTTTCATTATCTGCGCTATTTCCGTCTACATGTGAAAGGTGAAATCAACAGTGTTTCTCCATCTCTTTGTACCTTACCAATGGACTATTCCCACGGAAACAAGCCTTCACAGCGCATGATTTGGATGTCTATGAAATCTGTATGAGACCGCAGATGACACAAAACTCCAACAACAACCTCGGAAAGTTAAGAGAAAGCAGAGGAAAGCTATCACTTTATTCACTCAGGCTTTTAACTTGCCAAAAGCAACCTATAAAAATCAGTGAGCTGTTTTAAATGTGCGATAATAACATGATTTAGGTCATGTTCGGTAAACTGAGTGACAGCAGGGTATACTCCCAGCAATCATTGAGCCCAATGTGTGTGTATAAAGGCTGCTATTATCTCTGAATGCAGTGATTTAAAGAGGCTCTTTATCTAAACCAACCTTTCTTCTGTAAAGATTCCCCCTTGATAAACATCTGGTCTGGTGGGACACTCACTTATTAGCATGTCAAAGGCTGACAGTCAGTCATACTCTAAATTCCTCAGTGACACTATAACAAATGATTCTAACTGACTGTCGAGGCTTTAATGTCTCCTCTCCAAAGACATTCAGTTATTTTATTTGTTCCGGAGACAGGCAACAAGGTTTGATTCCTTTACAATGCAGCTAATAAAAGCTTTTTATTCCAGCATTGGGTCCATTATCGCTGAAAGTCTGAAGAACAGCGCGGTCTGAATGAACCACAGAGAAAGAGCACAAAGGCAGCAATGGAAGATGGAAATGGCAAAGACAGCAAAGGAGTAGACTGATTGTCTTTTTGTTTACTCCTCTAAAGTCCACTGTAGCACCGGGCTATCAATATTTTGTGAATAGGAAGTGATAAATTAAAGATAGTTGTCCCCAGTTCCAGGGAATCAACATTTCCATCTTCAAGTCAGTGTTCACCACGGCACAGCGTTATAAAGTGGGTACAGCATCTCACTACTAGATGGTTTAATGGTGTGTAGACAGAAATATGAACTTTTATAGTCTGTGATGGATTTTTGTAGAACCATTGCTACAGTGCAGTTCTGGTCCTGTCTTTATTCCTCAATAATCAAACTTTCAATAGTTGAAGAATCACACATTGTTGAAGAACAGATGGATGTACTGATGAATACAATTCTATGTATTCTTTCACTGTAAGCATTCTTTGAAGCAGTAGAAACTGTGTCTCAAAGAACCATGTTAGGCACCTTTGAGGGCTTTGTAAGAGACCTACCTAAAAGAAGTTTAGAAAAAACACTACCTACTTTTCAGTAGATCTATTTTTTTTTAGAAGCAAAGAAAAGGCATTGAAAAGACAACAATCAGTTCTGGCTCTTTGGTTTATCTTCCAATACTTTGTTGAGCTAGTGAACAAAATGTTTAAATTGTTTGAAATTGGCCAAGTAGAAATTGAAAGTTCTGGCTTGAAAGATGGGAAGTCGTGAACATAATAAGTTTGATTGGAAGTGGTTTAGTTGTAAGACCAACGCTGCTAGGCAACCTCAAAGTGGATGCCAAAAGACCTGAGAGAGTCTTGATGCTCTCAAATGCAGGAGGCCTATACAAAGTTATAATGACAGAGGAAAAGATGAGGTTATTTGGGAATATGAAGATTTCCATCAGACAGCCTCCATGAAAAATAAATGTTTGAGACGCCAGATGGGACGTGGTTTGTTTGTTCAGAAAGTCATGACATCCTGTGTGGACTCTGTTGTCAGGCTTGTTATACTCTCGTTGCTAACATTCTTTTAATGTACTACACACTGGAATGGAAACCTTCAGCAGAAAAAAGGCCAACCAAGAGCAGAGCAGGACCATTTCCTCAGCTGCAAAACGCAAAGAACAATGACCAGAGCAAACACAAAACTACACTGTGCAAATCTTTGCGTTACCAAGGACACTGCACTGCAGCCGTAATCTCTTCACCTCGGTATGAAACACTCGTGTAGGGACACAGAATCACACCAAGCTGAAAAAAGCAACACCTCCAGACAACCAATTACAGAGAGAAACCTCTGCCACTGACGAGAGGATCTTGGCTGGAATTAAATTAGAGCGTGGGCCGAGCTGCTACTGGCTGTCACGATAAAGGCCTTCAAAAGAAAAACCAGTAAAGGATTATCAGCTCTTAGAGCTTTAATTGGCACTTTAATGAAGTCGCCCACAATGTATCTGACTGACTCTAAAAGGCTGACTTCCTGTTTGTTCACGTCAAATACACCTCAGGGTGTTATATTGGTTTCAAGAGGGAACTTTAAAAGGGTATCATAAGAGGAGTTTGGATTCAATTAATCATTCAAAGCAGATCATGAAAAAGTGTCATGTACGTTTCCCACAATTAACAGTGAAACAAGAGTTTCATTACGAGTGTGTTTAACAAGGCCAATTAGCTCTGGATTAGCAGAACGCCTTTGCTTTTGAGGAAGAGTCGGCTTCCACTTTTGCAGACATTAAAGTTGAGTAAACACAGAATGATCAAGTATTACAAGGGGATGTAATAGTTAGGGATTACAAACAGAGGAACCTGCCAACAGGGGAGGTCTGAAGAGCACCCCGAGGCAGCTTAATGAGAAGATTATACACTGTAATAGTCCTCCAGGCCTGAGGTAAATAAAGCTTTCAAACCTGAAATGATATTTCAGCACGTACCTTTGTAAACGCGGTAAAAGATAAAGCGCCTTAAGGCAGAGGAACACCTTTTCTTTAGTATGGAGCTGCAGCCTGAATTCTAATGAATCTTCTTAGAGTGCTGAAATGATACTGGATGGTGTGTATCCGCGTAAAAAGAAACGGTTTAATCTTCTCAATCAATAATTTTCAGGTAGGGTGTGATTACAGATTCCAGCTCCAGTGTGGATGCGGCGGTCTCGGCTGTGCACTTCTGAAGATTTGGGGATTTTCACACATTCCCGTTTACAGAGTTGCTCAAGCTGAGTGTCTTTAGCTGATATCTTCCGGTCATTACATCCAATTTCAGAGGGATTGACGGGATGAGACTAACACAGTCTTGGAGGACATCAAGGCTTGAAATCATCCCTGTGTTGATATCGAGTCATCATCTTCCTGCTTGGATAAATTACTGCTTTATTTTGAGTTATTTTCTGCAGAAATCAAGCATCTCCAAGCAGATTTTTGAAATTATTTTGGGGGCTTTTTGCCTTTGATAGGACAGCTGAAGATAGATCATAGATGTGGTGAGGAAAGGGCAGGAAAAACATGCATTAAAGGGCCGAGGCTGGAAGTCGAACTAGCAGCAAATTCATTCACCGACTTCGCCTTTAAACATTGGGCGCCAACGGACTGAGCTAACCAGCCTCAGTTCTTTTTACCTTCTTGATTTATAACGAAGTCCTTTAACCCAAAAGGCACACGTGGATTGCTTGATCCTATCGAGTAGGATCCAGCGAAGGGAACTAAATAAGTGCCCCTTCTTGTCCACATTCCTACACACTCGTACTGAATAAAATAATGCCACATTTTGGTCCGATTTAAGAACCAAAGCTTCTTGGGAAATGCTGAGAAAAATCATTGTTTGGGTCTGGATAATGACTTGGGTTAGTTGAAGTACAACCTGGCTTACATTGCGTTAGTGATTGAAAGACGTCACACACAGAAGTGATGTACGTAATGTACGTAACTTTAAAGAAGACATAGGATGTACACTGTCCTGTGTTTGTGTCCCCTTTGACTATAAGTGCCATCAATTCAAAACCGAACAGAACCACAAGACAGGGACTTCATACGAACACTGACAATTTAACAAGCATTAAAACTAGTGCTCCCCAGTTCAAACCTATCAGATGCTAGCTATATTTCACAGTTTTGAACAGTGTCATTGCACAATACAGATGTTTCTCATATCGTGGAGGCTCAATTGAAACCACAACCTCTATGGGAAATGGTACAACTTGCACCTATTCAGAATTCAATGAAAAAACATGAGCCCCAATCAAATCAATTGAACATGTACACTTTCTCCTCCTGATACTAGAGTGTAACACAATTGTAAATCACTCTTCAAATATTATGCAAAGCTAAGGATACTCAACAGGATTGGACAAATAGAGCACTTTTGTTTGTAGAGGAAAATTCGCCCATCATGCCGTCACTGGTCATTTGGGTTGTTTGGATTTGACTCTTTACTTTTTACCTCAAAATCCTCCACTATGTGAATGTCTATTCGTGTGTCTTTACTGCTTTGTGGTAAACTGGGTATAGAGCACTGCACCAGTGCTTTTCAGGGTTCAGAGAATCTTCCCCACTGGCACCTTCATTACTTGAAATGTTATTCAATCAGGCTAATGTAGTGCACTTTGGATAAGAGCCTTCACAAACTGGTTTTAAGTCCAAAATCAGAGACCGAAGCATAAACACCACCCTCCTTTCAGAATTATTTTTCCATATAATATCTCTCTATGCACACCATTTCTCTGTTCCTCCCCATCATCCACAGGTAACAAAGACGTCCTCAGGGGTCGGCCTTCTCCTCAGCCTATAAAGGCTCCTGTAAAAGGCATGCAGTAATGTTTGCTTCAGACTGATGACCGCAGCATTCCTGCTCCCTGCAGATTCAACAAAATGGTCTTTTTATTGTCTTGGACCTCCGCTGCTGCCACAGGCTCACTTATCAGACAGAGTCACACACCCCTGCAGTAAAAGAAGCATGGGTACATAATACACACAATCATGGAAGTGGAGAGACACACAGGCACACAAATGGAAGCACACACACTCAACAACAGTCCAGCCAAAATTGCACTTTTATATAATGTCCAAACAACGATTGTTATTTCAGAGAGGTTAAACGACAGATGATGTTGTCAAACACATCAAGAATTAATTAACTGAAATGAAACAAGCAATGTGTCAAGCGGTGATGCTGTGAATTGTGCACCAATCTTGCACCAATGGAACTATGCCGCAGATCTCAGATGAGCTTTTAAAATGATCAAAGTTATGGAATTCATACAATTGTAAAAGTATTCAATTATTATGACACATTGTCATTGGAAAATAAGAAGTCAAATTTATCTCCTCTCACCAAACTATTTGAAGACACCATTTCTAGATCACCAATAGCCTTGTTTTCTTTTTTTATTATTTACTTTATGTACTGTAACATATTGGCATATCGGTGTTGTAATGTTGGAAACATACTGCGTGGCGCCAAATAGCCCAGCAGTTACGTCTGGCACCCCATGTACAGAGGCGATAGACCTGATTGCAGCACCAATGCAGGCCGAGGTCGGTTTCAAATCCGACCTCGGCCCTTTGCTGCATGTCATTCCCCATTCTCTCCGCCCAACGTTTCCTGTCCCCCTTCAGCTGTCCTGTCCAAAAAAAGGCAAAAAAATGCCCAAAATATATCTGAAAAAAAAAAAATTGGCCAACTGATCTATTGGTGGGGCGTTCCAAACTTCTAGGACAGAAAAAGGATTTTCACGGACAAATGTCACCGTTCTGAGCTAAAACAAAACATACACCGTTGCAAAGAGGAACCGTGCTCCAGGATACACTTTTCACAGCAGTTGGTCCATTTCCTTTGAGATTATTCCGCTGAAAGCCAAACAAAGCCTGAAACAACCTGACAAGGGAGAAGGGAGGAACCAAACAGAGAGCCAGAGGGGGAACTCACACACACACACACACACACACACACACACACACACACACACACACGGAGAGTATTTCTGCCCTGTTACTGATATAACATTCACTAGAAGAGAAGTAGAAGAGTTCCTCTGCTCTGCTATCTTATCTCATGGTATAGCTGTAATAAGAAGCCCCAGCAGCCTGTATTTGCCTTCATCCTCGCAGCACGGAGAGGAGGACCTGTGTGATTACAGGAGCTGTGGTGAGCTATGGCCAGAGGCTGAATGTTCAACAACCTTATCAGCTGTACTGCTGCTCTCCCAGCAGGGAGACGAGAGGAGAGTAAACGCTGAGGCAGAGAGGAAGAGAGGCGCGTTCTTCGGTTTTACACTTTATCAAACAGAATCCTTTTGAGAAAATAAACCTGTGATTTCTTTCACTTGATTAATCTCACAAACAGTCCAACAATGAGGATATTAAACAGAAATGAGCAAAGCAGAACTCCTCCCTGATTTGACCAGTGAGTGAAATGTGCATTTCTGTGTCATCAGCAATTAGACATTGTCAAATATTCAGTATGATGCATCCTGACTGGAGTTGTAGTGAGAGGTGATTGTTGCCTTCACAGCATGTTTCACTGTTGGCAGAAAGGCCTGAGAGATCCATTCACGCTGATTTAGATCGTGATTATTTTTCTAGCAATACTACTCCCGGTTGTTAGGTCAGTGTTTCTCTTTCTCTCTGTTTGTTTTGTTGATAGCACACCCACTTCTTCCTCTGACACAAGCTGTGAACACAAAACTTCCTCTGTATGACAATTTCCCCCCTAACAAAGATGTACCAGATATAAATGGTCGAGTGTACAACCACATGTTAAAGAGTTTCTTCCATCAGAGCATTGAAAGCCATTGAAAGGAGCTTTGTAAACATGCAACTGGTGAGTGAGAAATCTGTGCAAAAAGAACGAATCTCCAGCTTGTAAATTGAACGCATCCAAACCCTTCTAAACTGAGTGGCAAACACTTGTGTCCAGAGTTGATCAATAAGTGGCCTTTTCCATCCTCGTCAAAAAGCTGACACTCCACCAAAAAACTGAGATGAGAATTTATTTTTATGATTCTTCATGCACTTTTTGAATGCAATAAAAACTTCAGTTTGCTTTTTATACTCATTTGGCAAACTGGATAAATGCTGCAAATGTTTAGACAACAGCTCTGCTACAAAATCATTTAAAACCTGGCCTACAGTAACTTCATTTATTTCAATGAACTAGGGCCAGACCGATATTGGATTTAAGGGGCCGATACCAATGTCAATATTAGGAAGAGCAAAAACATCTAATACCGATATATCAGCCGATATCTCTCTTAGATCTAGGGTCGATCTGTATGAGATAGATCGATATAGATAGATCGATATAGATACAAATATCCTGCACTTCCCATCCCTCAAATGCACTTGTGGAAAATATTTATAATGAAGACAAGATGGTCACTCAACTGGAAAGTAACTGCGCATGTACATGCATCACCGCTTGACACTCTGGAGAGATAATCCTTGTTATAACCCTTATAGCACACTGTTGGTGACAGCTAAAAAAAAAACTGCTGGCATAATATAATGACACTCAAATGAAATGCTATTTAACTGGTGAAAAATCTAGTAATATCGGCCGATATTATCGGCTGGCCGATTAATAGGTCGGGCTCTACAATGAACATTTCAACCTGGTAAAGCTCAAGTCCATTTCACTGTTTCTGTAGAAATAACTCAAACCATTTTGCTCATGTAATATAAAGCTCGTAATTCGTGCCTCACTTCCCTGCCCTCTAATTATTTTGTCCTTTCTTACATTTCACTAGTTTATTTAGCCAATTTTTTCCTTTCAGAGCAAGTATTCTCAGTGCTTCATTTAAATTCCACTTCGGCACCTATTCAATAAGCGGATCACTAAAGCAGTCAGGGGAATTCTCGGTCTCATCACACGCAACAGCACGCCGTTTCCCCCTGTGCTACATGCAAATGCCCCTCTTTATTCCATAGGTCGGTAGTCAAAATTGGATTTTCCTAACAGCACCTGCTGCTGCATTCTGATGGTTTTGGACTGCAAGAATTCAAGACTGCTGGAAAGAATGAAGGAGCGAGAAATGTGAGGTGGGTTGTTTCGCACAAGATTGACACTGAAAAGTGCAGAAGTCGGCAGTGAGATATCTGAAGAGTTTGGAGGCGGGATGCTGAAACGAGGAAGTCTGACACCTCAGTCACACGTTGTTACAGGGTCAATAATTCTCAGACAAAGATGACTAAACCGAAGGAGAAAAAAAAAAGACAGCAACTTTTATAATGTTTGATTGTTGAAAAGTGGCCGGTTCAGTTGTTCTGATGCATCCCAGGAAGTCTAATCTGACTGGCTCTTGTGACACAGCGTCAAGAAAACATGTCGCTTCATTTTTTCAAATACATATATAATATATTTTGCATGTTTGCATCAGGCCCATTGCGTGGCTCATGTCAAATCTGTGTCGTCTGCTGTGTCTTGCTATTGACTTTGGAATTACTTTTTGTTGTGCACAAGAGTACACTTGCTTTTGGTCGGAAACACACCTTGCTCGGTGAAGGCTTGCGGTCGGGGTAAAAGTTGTTGCCCACATAGAGCCCCCTACAAGTCAAATTCAGTTGCGAAAGATTTTGTGTCTAACAGTGCAAAGAGCATTCTGAGCTTGATGTGGCGGGAGACTGAGAATAGAAAATCATAAAGGGTCGCAAAAGGCGGGCAGAAAAAAATCCAGCTGTCTCGACTCTTGTCAGCCCTGCTTCTTCTTGACAGACAGCGATATTAAATATAGAATACAGAATACAGCATTAGCAGCAGTGGTCCTTGTTGATCCACTCCAACAGAGCAGATGATAACACAAAAAGTTTGAAATATTCGAGAGAGTATCAGAAAATGAAAGTTAAACCCAGTGTGGACACAGAGAAGATGCTCAGATCGTTTTCAAATAGAAAAAAAAACATCCTCAAACAAAAAAAAAAAGAAGGACATTCTTCAGAATATTCCCAATAAGGCTTTCTGGTTATCATTTATCTCACATCAAACATTTCATTGACGTGTTTCCATTAGCAAAGGGCATCATAAATATCCCCAATCGATGTTTCTAATGATGAAAAAAAGAACAAGATTACGGGAGTGATGTCAAAGCGCCTTTGAGCTAATTAAATATCCCTTTAATGCTGCAACATTATTATTCAACTGCTCCATAGAGAGTGAAATAATGTGATTTTCAGCTTTTCCAATGGGGCTTTACATTTTAAAACATGTCTTCTTGTCTCCCATTTCATCACAGGGATTCAAATCAATTCTCATCTGGTGGCGTTGGGCCTCCTTTGCCTCAAGACATCTTTGAATCCAGCTGACTTGTTTGTCCAATCTCCTTGTTGAATGCAAAGCAAACACCTTTACCGACCTGATATCGCATGAGGAGAAATCTGATGTGAAAAACAAGTAACTATCTGTCTAACGCAGAACTCAAAAGGTTGTCATTTAGGCAGCTTGCAGTTTGTGCAGGTGTTGGGCGAAGTATAGTATGGCAGCTCCACTCCAGCTGGGTAGTTGTAAGTGATGCTACAGTCCAACAGTTGCAGTCCTGGACGCTGTGATGCGAGGTCCACCTGGACTCCTGTGAGCTCAGGAAAAAGCAGCTGGGGAACATGAGGCTGAGGCTGAGTGGCAGCTTGTTTTCCTCCGGATATTTGTATCAACTTCGGGGGGTGGGGGGGAGTTGGAGGAACTTTATAAAAAAAAAAAAAAAAAATTGGACCCTTGGCAAAAAGGAGCAGGAGATCACTGCCAGGGAGGAAGTATGAACACTGCCCAGATGGCTTGAAACACCAACACGTGGTTTAGTGATGTAGCAGCAGCTGCTTGTTCAGTAATGTCAATACTCAGTGATGGTAGTGACATAACAGACATCTTATGATTGTGATAGACTGTTGGAAATGGGAATGTTGGGACCAATTTCCTAGTTGATCCAACCAATTCAAAACTGAGGGACTAATCTCAACATCAGAAAACACTCAAAAAAAAAAAGTCAAAATTTAGCATGATTAATTAAAGCATACAGGAAGCATTAACTTGTGCATATTGACGTGAAAAGCCGTCACCTTTAAGGGGGATCCACGGGTAAACAATGTCATATTGGGTTTGCGGAGTTGGCAACACCAGCCTTCGATCCTAGCAGGTAAATGTCTATATGCTTGTGCTGAATGAGGTTACGCATTGCTCCAGTTTCTATATCCTTGTTTAACTTGACAAAGCTTACATTTAAACTTCATCTCCAATTTTTAAGGTGAAAAAAAAAAAAACGCCAATTGATGTTCCTACGAGGTGCCATCTTTTCACTGTGCTGTTTTACATCTGGGCAATAGAGCGCGGAGAGCAGGCCCAATAAACTGGACTACAGCACCGGCTAGTGGCAGATGGCTGTGTAGCAGCTCGGACACAACATGTGACTGGCATTAAGGGCCAATATATGAAAACTTAATGACCAGTTTAACCAATTAGTAATAAAGGTGCACACTTGTGAGGTGTTTAATGGTTTATGTGGCTAGTCGTGCACATCCCTTTTTATTGAATCATCCTGTTTCCATTGATCTTAAATAAACACTTGCAGGTAGAAACAACCAAGCTGAGGGTGACGACATGTGCCTATTCCTCTTTAAACTAGTCTAACGTTTCAAACATATACACTAGAACAATCATGATTTTTTTCATGAATCGACCTAACACCCCAACAGAAAGCTTTGTGTCGATCTTTTGCAAACATCTCATTGTAGTTTAAAATAGGGTTTGAAAACAAGCAGGGTGCAAGAAGCTTTCATAATGAAGTCGCTGGAGAACATTCCAAAAGTTTAAGCTGTACTGATTCCTGGGATGCAAATCAATCGAAGACACTGCAATAATATGATGATTGAACGAGCAAAAAAACAAACTATCGCAGTGACTGTATTTCTCTAGCAGACTTTGCATTCTGGCTAAAATTGGCATGATGGTATTTAATGTCTTTTCAGTATTAAATAAGCACTAGGCAAAAATACCATTGTGTGCAAATGTGGACTGTTTCTAATGTGGAGCTGCTCAACAAACAGGAAGAAAGACTTTTGAGTTTTTCATGCAGAAAGAGTCGTTCCTCTATTTCTGCTTATAAACCAAGCCCACTGCAGCCCCCATTCATTCTGTGTTTTCTACCTGCTGACATGAGAGAGTAGATATCAGACTAACCCCCATGCAACACTCGCTCTCTGTCAGGAATCGCTCTGACACATAGCCAAAGTTAGCCCTCGCCTCGCTCTCCCTCTCGACACACTGTTTCATTCACGCCTGCTCTCATGCAGGTGAAAGCGTGCTCAGACAGCTCATTTGAACTCATACAGAGGATAAAACAAGGCCGTCTGGAACGCTGTACACACTGTTACAGGCTTTGCTTTTGCGGGGTGAAGTAACTGTAATTGGAGTGCCTTTCAAAGTCTTAGCCTCTCATGGAAAAAAAAAAAAGGTATAAAAGCTGACAGCATTCACAGGATTCCTCTTCGACGAGCTCACGGGCCGTTGCTCCGCTCGCAGCAACGCAACAGCCAACGCTGCTTCAGAGCTGCACTTGACACCGAAATCTTTTTTTTTTTTTTTTAACCTTCAGCATCACTTTTAGTTAGACTGGAGAGAGAAAGCTCTGGCTCGGCTCAATGAAAGTCAGACACTTTTAAGCTAAACAGCTGAAACACTCCAGTGAAAAATGAGCCTGAGTTTGGTGGAATCATGTATCTGAAAATATGGAAATCCAGTTTGAGCACCCTTCAATGAAAGCTTTCATGTCTTGCTATAAATCCTCAAATGCTACCAATAGACTCCACTTCCATTGTTTCCACTATTGACTGAACATGAGGTTGTTGGAAAAGTGAACAGAGGGAAAAAGTTTCAACCTTGATAAGTGAATGCGATGGAAAAGAGAGATGAAGTTTTCTTTGAATTTGAAATAAACATGAAACCACATTGAGCCAAAATGTGGCTTGTGCTGCTCAGTTTACTGAAAACATTGAAAGGAATATTCATTTTTTTTAACCCTGACACACAAAGGCTGACGATTATGAAACATTAATGATAACCACAGCTGACTAAACACTCATTATCTGAAGCAGTGCTGCTGGAACTTTGCGAGCTGAGCCCTCACAGGGGCAGGGATCTAACCTCTGGTGGGTCGCCACATGACAGGACCGCTAATACGACTTAATGAGTGCTGGTCTCAGGATGTGACTCATTTTCTCAGGGGACTGAACAAGTTCATTACATGTTCCAAAAAAGGCCTGCACGAGTTATTTCACTTTCTTTACTGTTTTGGTGTTAAATATTTTTTGTTAATGATAACCTTCAGTAGATTATAAAACAAGATGAAGTTATCTGTAAAAAGGTTTTTGGTTTTGGATGAGTTGTGCTCGTTATTGAGAAAAATGTATTGAATGAATGACTGTAGATTTAAATCACTCTACGTGTCTAAAGTTACTGATTTCCAGTCTTGGGTGCTAGAATCCAACGCTCTAGGCCTCCATCGACTGGTGTTTTAAGTTGCACATGCCCGTTTGCGCCGTGTCAATACAAGAGGTAGGAGCTTTGATGGGCGCAGGAAATTGTTTTGTCAATAAACACATTACGCACCACCAGCCAAAAGTAGACAGCAAAGGGATACGTCCAATCAACTGAGACTTAAGGGCGAGTCATGCAGTGTCATTGGATCAGAGCACTGACCTTTTAAAGAGATGTGTCAGACGACCACTAGCATGAGTGTGTTCTGTAAGTCTGTGTATTCAATAAGACGTCTTTCACTGAATTTAATCTTTTCAAAAGTCGCTATTTTATTAACTTAAGCTTTTAAGACATGGGGTGCTGGTGGCGCAGTGGCTAGAGCGCGCGCCCCATGTACGGCCCCAGGTACGAATCCAACCTGTGGCTAACTTTCCCGCATGTCATTCCCTACTCTCTCGCTCCCTGATTTCTGACTCTATCCACAGTATCTCTACAATAAAGGCACAAAATGCCACATTTTAAGTCATTTTAACATCTTTTTCTCTTCATGATTTCAGCATACCTCGAATCCAAACTTTTTGCCGAGTGGGCGTTATCTTTTTTCGTATGCGTGCCTCTCATTATCCGTCTCCTTCTCTTTTAATTACACCTCTCCCCTCTCCTCCTCCAGCACCAGCTGTGACCATTCGGCAACTTTCGCCTGGTTGCTATAGTAACGCACACCGGCATACTGGACTTTTGCTGTCATCACTCTCATTGTCATCATCGCCACAATTGTCGATGTTGAGATTGCGAGACCTTTTCCCATTCTACGTCTTGATCCCAGCCTGTTTTGCATAATGTGAAGAATGGCGTTGATGCAGAGCGGAGACGAGTTGGCAGCGTTTCACGCCCCACTGAAAAATGATCATCAGATGTGAGGCTGAGTAATTGAAAAAAAAAAAAAAAAAGTAAACGAGAAAGTTGTCGCATGAAAGGTGAAAATGTGTTTTGTGTCCCTGCATGTGTGAGAGTGTGCGCCCGGGAGTTTTCCGCCTCTTCTACACCTGAATACCAGCATGACAGACACACTATTTTATCTATCCCGTAGGTGTGAGCGCTGCCTCTGTGTGTGTGTGTGTGTGTGTGTGTGTGTGTGTGTGTGTGTGTGTGTTTGTTTGCCCTGGATGATCTACAGAAGTTTTCCCTCCCCACTAACAGCTTCACGCTTCACCGTCTCCAGGGGAGCTGTTATTGGCATCCGGAGCCGAGGGGAACACTTGTCAGCAACAACATACAAAAAAAAAAAAAAAGAAGTCTTCCATCTTGAAGTCTAAATCTGAAAAATTGCTCAAGGTGCACGTGTTTTCTATTGATCCTCCCTTCAATCAGGTCGTCTTTATTACTGGTATTGTTTTTTTCTGAATAGGACGCTGAATCCTGCAGAAGTATTTCCTAAGGGGGGGGGGGGGGGGGGTGTATGCGCGCTAATTGTAGCAAGGAAACAATTTAGATCAACAGTCTTCTCAAATATCTCCTTGGGGCCAACGATTTATCACGCGCGATGCCTCCTAGAAGACTTGGATTACATGCGGAAATGCTTGGCATGCCGGTCTATAAGCGGAACACATTAAAAACAGATCCTACACATACTGTAAATAGACTGTATCCAAAGCTTGTGCAACAAAGTAAACCCCCAAAGCAATACAGTCAGCGTCTATCCTAGAGTGGTTTGCATTGGTGACAATTTTAGTGTCGTTGTATACAAGTCTGAGTGGATATGACTAGCTCAAGCAAGCATACATCTATTTAATATCAGAATAAACTGAATAATAGTTGTTATTTGGACATTCTATCTTTGGGACAGGACTTATTTTTTCTTGCTTCAGTTTGTTTCCCTCTCTCTTTTTTTTGGTACTCAGCCGTCTCACTTGGCATGTATCTGTGTCTTACTACCGGTATGAGGTCACCCTACACCCAGCAGGTGTTACTGTGTGAAAAGAAACTCTCAAAACTCAGCGGCACACACATCACACATCACATTCTGTGCTGCTGCATCGTTTTCTGCAGGTATCAGACCAGTCGAATAACAAGCTCTTCAGTGCAACCTAAAACTGAGTTTGTGGCAAAAATAAAACCCTGAGCTGACAAAAAGTTCACAAACAAAAGTAAAGGAAAAGTTGTGAAAGGTTTTAAAGGAAAAGTAGAAATAATTGGAGAAAGACACAAATAAATCAGTGAAAGGACTGCATACGGTAACAGTTCAGTGTTGCTTTCTCTTTCTGTAATAGCCATCATAATGCAGCATTGAGTAGCATGAATAAGTGAGACCATTTTCTGGCATCGACAGCAACAGCCACTCTTGGACTTGAGGGTGTTAATGTGCCAAGATTCTATATCTACAGACAAACGTTGTTTTCCCTTTTTCAATTAGTGAATCTGCATGTGAAGGGGGCTCCTGGTATTGTTAAAGCTGCAGGCCAAAGCGGCATCATTTGAGCACTAATAGGATGCAATGTAAGCCTTAGGGGCAACTGCAGCCGATCAATCTTTCTGTTCATTGGAATGATCGATCCTTCTGTTTGTTTGACACTTTTTGACTCAACTTGAGTCTCTCTGGAAATATCAAGCACTTGAAATGGACTTGATCAGAACAACAGATGGAAAGAAAAAAAAACACATTGCAACTATTCCAGCCCGATTCATGACTGCTGGTTAAACAAATCTGTTGGAGCAATACTCAAACTTGATGTACCTACTGACCATTTAGACCTTAAACCATTATAGCAATGGAGAAGGACAAAAAAAAACTGCACATGAAAAGACCAAAAAGAAATGCAGCTTTAGATGACTCGCTGCTTGTAGAAACACTCTCTCGCTACTTTGTGTGCACACTTTGAGATAGTACTCTCATCTTAATCGCACCCAATCACTAAAGAAACTGAGCGCTTTACTTCTAAAGATTTAAGCAGGCTTTGTACTACTGAAGCAGCGATATTTTTCATTTATACAACACAGTAGGTTCAGCCCAGTGGAAACAGCACAGAGCCTTTTTTTTTTTTTTTAATCATACCAGATAGCTTGGTTTTGGAGTTTAGCGCCTCAAATGTTTCCTCAGCAGCCTTTCTATACACAGCTTGTAACACTCCTTGTGGCATCTGGGATCTGTTTCCTCTTTCCTTAGCTTTTTCTTTCTTCCTTTCTTTAACATTTAATCTCATTGACTCCACATTATAGAGCCCTTTCCCAAGCCATCGCTCTGAAAGTTTCCACTTCTTTCCCCTCATGTATAAACACCATCCTTCACATTTTAAGTATCTGGTAGAAAAACTTTGAAACAACCTGACCTCTAATTAACACCCATGAGGAAAACCCTGCAAACTCACCTTACTTTTCCCATTAGTTCACTGAGTCATCTTGATCATTAGCCACCTATGGTATGCAGAGAGCCTCCCGTTCGCCCCCAGAGGTGCTTCCAAGTCAAATCAGCCCTCAGTTCCTGCAGTGAGGCTGATGTATGGACTCAGTTAATACCCCAACCTGTAAGGAACATTGAGGCATCCCGTAATGAGGAGCATATCATTTCTGATTTGATCGCCCTGATGAGGCTCGTTCTGATGGATGGAACGAAGCTTACTGGAAGTTTTGGCAGTGAGACAGGAGGCGGGGAATTTCATCAGCTGTGGACAACTTTGTCATTGGCTAACTGTTCAAAGTATAGTTCAGATCAAATGAGCCCGATAAGAGGTGTGATGGAGAGGGACTCGTTAGTCATAAATGGGTGTTAATGAGCGTCCAAGTGGATTCCAATCTAGCTTTGAAGCATTAATTCCTCAACGGCATTAAGAGAGTGGCTGTCTGCCAGATTTGACCAAATTCACCTGAATGCACAACTTAAAGACCAGTGCACCTTTATGCAGCATCCAGTATGCCCTGCTCCCAAGTTCAGATTCCGGTCCTGAATGGTTTGCTTTTGTTTTGACCAGAGAAGGTAGGCAGTTTTTAGGCACCCCCTTAGGCCGTTTTGAACGCCCCTTGGTTTGCCAGGCAAATGACAAAAACCAACAGGTAGCGATTGAAGCTGACAAGCTTGTTCAGCTATAACTGATTCTACCCGACCTAAGAAGACACAATATTTTAACTGTACAGGTCTTCTTCCTAGGCTAGCTTGGAAAAAACATATTTTCTATGTGTATATTCACAGACTTGAGCTTAACCTCTAATCGATCTTAGATTCACAGAGAACCCAAGCTTTCTTTCTGTAACTTTCCTCCTTCTACCTCTTGTCTCGCCGGGATTTGAAAAAATAACATTTTGCTGAAGTATATCAGTCTTTACCTCACTCTGCCCTGGATGACTTTGCATTTAATTGCTTCTTTCCATCTATTTCAAATGCAATGCCATTCACCACGCATTCTGTCAGATGACACTTTAACACAGAGTCATGAGGGAATGAGCCACAGAGCTGTATCAAATATATTTCTGATAGTCATAGTTTCACTGACTTTGCTAAATGGTGCACACACATTCAGGAGTTTACTCCGTCCACAGAATGTGAACAGAACCACAGTGAACCCAATGTCAAGGAATATTTCACAACCATAGACATGAGCGGCTAATATTAATGTCCACAGAAGCTTTTGTGGGAGTCATTGATAATAGAACACTGTACTGTAGTATAACAACTGCCCATTGGCTACATAGGGACGAGTACTAGTTTATTCAATTGGATCTCATTTATTCATACTCCTTCTGAACCTCTTAGTAAATGTTAATATTTTGCAGAAGAAGTTGGACTAAGGAACGGTCAAACCTATTTATTATGTGATAAATAGTAAATAAATAGTGTATTGGTTAATGAACTGGATCCTATGTAAACTGTTTGGAGGCGATGAACTAAGATGGAGGCGATTTATTGGTTTTGCTTGCATTGCGCCTTGTGTTGGGGGAGCTGTGTTGGTACTGGTTGTATCTCACTTGGTGTGTTATTATTTGGGGGATGGTTCGTGTCAATGGTGCTGTTGGGAAGTTGGCTAAATGAGATGCTGGGACATTTGACTGATTCTCAGCTAATGTGCCTGAATAATTCCATGTTGGGATGATTCATGTAAAGGACCCGACACGTAAATAAAATATTCATTCATTCATTCATTCACCAGTGAAGCACTGGCTATGTTTTCCTTGTAGTTGAGTTCTACACTGGCTGCTTTCCCAACAACAGGTCGATATCCACAGAACAACTACAAATACTACGGTATGTAATGAGCAGCTGAACACACTCAAACCGAGAGTTTGTTTTTCAAGCCGTATGAGGGCGTTTCAAACAGAATTCAATCCAATACAAACGGCCCAAACTGTACAGATTTTCTCATTATTGATCTGGTAGGTATGACTAGCCTACTCTTCAAACTGTGTTGCAAAAATACAGATAAGACTTACAGCTGCTGGTTTTATCACAGACTTCTTCTGCTGGCCAATGGGCACAGAGGAGAGTTTCTTTCTTCTGGGATTTCAGTCTCAGAGGGATTTGAACTCAGGAACCTATCTGTATTAAACCACTTTTCCAACCATCAGGCTCCTGATCATCAGTAACCCAACTCACTTTCCTTTTCCATTTAAAGTCCGCCTGAGCCTATGGGTGCAGTTAATATTTAATTCTAACAAAATTAGCAATGCAAATAGATCCACGTCTTCACTCCAGTACCTGAGGATTGATAAACATTGGGGATGAAACTGATTTGGAGAAAAGAAGAAAAAAAAAAAAAGAGAGTTTCATTTGTGAACCTCTTAATTCTTCCAGCATCCACAGTGATATGTGTTGTAATTAGCATGATCTGGAGATGTATCAAGTATTCAGGGGAGGAGGAGAGGGGTGTAAATGAAGTTTCTCCTGCATGGTTATGAGAGTATTGTTCCATTTCTGCTCCTCATTACCAGAGGTGGAATAACTTGACTTACAAAATAATGGGAAGAAGAAGAGTTTAGGTGAGGAAAAAAAAGAAAAAACACACGTGCAACAAGAAAAACTAGGATGACAACATGGGGAAATTCTCTCAACAGTTAAAAGTTATCAGTTTTACCAAACAGGGACAGATATAAGCCATTTACACATTTGGAAAGAGTGTAATGGTTCAAACTGTCTTTTGTAATGAATATGGTTTAACTGTAGAGAGTCGTTTGTTAATTCAGAATATATCTAATATGCATAACAGTGAGTTTTCTCAGCTACATTCATTACTTTCATGTTAATTAAGGGGCAACTTTACCAAAGAAGCCTCAAGATGTTACGACAGAAAGTCCCAGGAGGGAAATGGGGAACTGTTTACTTTAGCTTCAGTACCTGCAGCTATGGTGTTATTATTAAAGGGTGTAGCTGGATTGTGAGATTCACTGAGCATGTCTGCTGATACAAAAGTGAATTTAATGAATTTCATATCGACTAGAAATCAGAATACATCAGTCGGGCAGCAGGAAAGCTTTTTTGTCATTGTGTTATCGGTATGCCTGGCCATCTCGTAACAGAGGGGAAGAAAAGAATCAAGGATAAAGAGAAGGTTTGAGATTGTTTTCTTACAGTGGAGTTAGAGTTTAGAGGTGGAGCGATACAGAAGCCCAGTAATTATTATATTTGACAAAGCACTCACAAGCCTCTTAACTGGGATGGCCCTTTTCAATCTGTCTCTAGAATGGAAAAGCAATCAACCAGGGGAAGATGTTACACTCCAGGCCTTAAGGCTGAGACAAGCCGCCTGTGTCATTGTCATCAGTACACAGCAGGCCAGACAGATCCATCCTAATAAAGTGTACAAGTGTTTCAGAGGGCTGCTAGCACCCCTCAGTCGATCAGCTCTGCATGAGACACTCGCCTTGGGAACCAGCGCAGCCAGGCGGGACACTTAGCTTCATTTCTCCAATTGGATTTTGTTTAGTCTCATGTAGAGATGACATGGAGCTGAAGTGAGGATTGGCTCCGTCAGGCATGATGAAACATACCATGACAACAGACGGGTACAAAAAAAACCCACAACTAAAACATGAAAAGAAATCTGATTCATTGTGCATGAGCTTACTTAAACTAAAGAATCTGTAAGTTAAAGTCCTCACTTCTGTAGAAGGAGGCACATAAAACGTTTCTGGTCTGTACAGTTTTTCTTTGTCTACATTTTATGCAATTATGAAAAATAGATAAATAAGAGGGTTTTGATGTATAACTGTGAGTTGTCTTTGGCTCCTCCTGACATTTGATTACTATCATGAACTTTTCAAGTAGCAGTCTTAAAATAAGCTCATGCCTTTCCTCGACATCATCGGCTCTG
Organism: Labrus bergylta; assembly: GCF_963930695.1. NCBI lineage: Eukaryota > Metazoa > Chordata > Actinopteri > Labriformes > Labridae > Labrus > Labrus bergylta. The sequence goes on from NC_089200.1 coordinate 8,191,322, forward strand.
GCTCTGCATTACTTCAGCTGATTTTTTCCCCCTCCTGTCTGAGGTATACTGGAGCGATTATAGCTGTAAAACTTGTTGCATACTTGATCTGGTTAATTACACTATTTATGGTTTAAATTACACCTGGGTTTGGGTCTCGTTGCTAAGGTGGCAGAGCAGACTTTGTACAGCTGTTGCTGTTGTTGCAGGGCATATAACTAAAGGTGAAGAAATAGATTCAACCCGAACTATACCTTCAGTGAACTGAACTGAAAAGAGTATTCCAAAGCAGTGGCAGCTGAGGTCAGGGTTAAAGAAAGCACCCACAGCAGCAGAGTTTATTGGAAAAGCACAACACCAAAAAGCACCACTAATGATGTTTTGATGTATTGAGGCAGAGATGACTCACCTGTTCATGTGCCAAATCATACTTGCGCTAGTATCAGAGCTGCTCATTTGTAAGCCCTCCTACAGAAGAGGAGCAGTCAGGGCTCTAATTATTCCTGTGTTCTTTGGATTACTGCCTTCAGTCCTGCACTGGCGTTCCACTAGTAAAGCATTCATTATAAGGAGTAGTTATTATTTTTAACATTCTGACGGATATGCATTGAAGTCTGTTATCAGCACAAAGGAAGTGCTCTTGGTTGAATATCAAACCCATGATGGTAATTAGCTACGCAGATAATCCATTTAACACATACGGTAGGTTTAATGCAATGTAGATTATAACATGGTGGTTCAATATGACGAGAAAAATTGCGATCCATACGCCATTATTCAAGTATTATGGTAATATGTTTTATGATATGGAAATAATTATGGTAATATCAAATCCTGCCGAGTGAGTGCTTAGCATGTGAAGTGTTAACATCGTCCAGCCCTTCAGTTTACTTTTTGTTTCGCACAGCGCTCGAGCGCAGGTTTGCCCGAGGAGGAAAAGAATCCTGCATTATTTGACCCAACGCTCCTGAAAAGCAGCTGAGTGGACTACATTAGCCTTTCTGCTACTGCTCCTTTCCCACATGATGCCTGCATAAACTTGCAGGCGCGGAAAGTTGAACCCCAGCATCCCTCGGCCTCAGACAAGACCTCCAAATTGGCTCATGGTTATGTGCGTTGTATATGCATTATGGTGTGTTGCTTCTGTTTGGTGCAAGTGTGAACAGTGTTTATTCATATCTCAGGATTCGTTTAGGCCGAAAAATAAAAAACACATAAATCTTGATCAAAAGATAGCTGCCCCGTGTCAAACTCAATATTGTATGAAACCATACCTAATAACTGATGCAGGCAGGGAACACCTTGAACCTGCGCCTCCCTTTGTATCACAGTGGACTTCATCAATCATTCCAGAGCGGCACTGTGTGATGAAAACCTTGATTTATTTATTCCATGTTGCACTATCAGCAGAGCATGGCATGGAAAGGCTGGGAAGCGAATAAACAAAGATGACAAAAGACTTTGCTATAGCTGACATTTGACCAGGTGCACCGCATGACCCTCACTGAAACACAGTTGATCCCAATTAATAATTTCTGTTTTTCGCTTGTCATTAATAAGGAAAAGGATGCAGGTGAACTGGGGTGGATGATTATGCGAATAAATCAAGCTATCACAGCTCACTGCGTCGGGCAATTTGTCATCATTGGGGCGTTGGTGGAGCTGGAGCCGGTGGACCGCATCCCATCCCCCCCCCCCTTATTAGCACACGATCAATGTTTAATAGCATGGCTGGAGAGAAGACGTATAGCATGCTATTTCAGGAAGGCTTTACCATGAGCACATCCTCCTATGTCATTGAACATCACTTTATGCTATAATTCACCTATCTGTGCAGACACACAGAGCCATTAGCCAACGGTGCATGACCAAAATGACAAGATGCAGACTGAGGGGCTTTTGCGTTCAAATAAAACTGCCTCTGTGTTTTTGAGGGTGTGTCAGCCACAAACCATTGTGTCTAGACACTGACTGAGACCCTTTTCCTGTTAAACAGGAAGGGGATTATGCTGCAGACTGAACAACATATGAGAGGATGTAGCATTTGATAAGACGGAAGGATGATTACGGAGAAATCAAGTGTAAGACCACTTTTGTTGTGGATTGTATGTAAGCTAGTATATTTACAAAATTTGGGCTTTAGATGACTTTACATTGGGATAATGCCATCAGAGGAACAGATTTAAGGGTTTGAGTATGAAGCTAAGACTATTCTTTTCTCATCATTTAAGGGCCAGACCAAACTCACGAATCTGCCTTCATGGTGTATCTGGAAATGCCGCGTTTGATAAAGAGTTTCCATAAGTGCTGGCTGCAGGCTAGTCATTAAAGCAATTCCATTCTGCTACTTATCTAATCTTTCAATTTACACCACAATTGTTTTTACGTTTCTGTTTTAGCCTTACTTAGATAGAGTGCAAAGGTTATCGGCGGCTCAGCTGGCAGCTCCCAATGTGGTTTTTTGTACCCTGATTTCTTCTGTATGTTTTTTTGTTGTTGTTAGACGACATGGTTAATTGTTTAAGAGAGAAGATTGTTGCTGGTAATTTGAATCCCAGTAAAAAAACGTTTTGAAAAACACTCTTTATTTTCAACACAAGCGCTTTTCTAGCAGGTTAAATTATTGTGTTCTCGGCTTTGGCAACAATATTAAATTGGTCCCTGGAGAGAGCAGTGATAGCCACAAGCGACGTCAGTCCCCAATCCCCAATGTTTTTGAGAGGGTTTTAGAAAATATAAATACCATTGTTGGGTTCTAAGCAGAGACAGGATATGCAGCATGTTTAAAACAGCAGCCTCTTTCTTTACTGAAAAATTGTGCCACAGGTGCTGGCATACTTCAAAGCTCCGCGATACTGAGGCTCATGAATATTTTAGTAACAGGTTACAATGTTAAGCTCTGAGGATGCGCTATCAAACTTCAAAACTGTACAACCACTGGGAGCCCTCCATGAATACACTGTAGCCAAATTAATAGTGACAGCACAATGCAAGTAAAGCTATTCAAATTGACTGATATGACTTCAAAAACCAAGAGAGACATTGAATGGCTTTTTGATTTTCTAATATTTAGGCAACATTTATCATTTGGAGTATTGTCAGAGATTTGGATGTTTCTCCTAATACAACACACTATATTTCTTCCAAAGATGTGCGATAGCTCTGTAAGATGTAAGAAACAGACATTTGAAGAAGTCATCACTTGACCCATGTCATGAGAAGAATTAGTGATGGTTGTAAATACTGGCCTTCATGATCGTATAATGCGCAGAGATCAATCAGCGAACCACCCATCTGTCCATCCTTCCAGCTAATGCTTGAATCATTAGTTGACTGTGAACCTGTCAGTACAATAATCATTTAAGAGTCTGCACCCCGAGTCACAGCTGGACCTTTGCAGCAGGGAGAAAGATGAATGTCAAATGAAAGGGATGGGATGACACCGAGTAGGTACATGGTAGAGTTAAAATCCGACCATGCCACTACACAAGTTGTTTCTTCTTCCATCTTAAAAAAAATCCACAGAATATCGTTCATTTAGATGGTAAGTAACTATTGACTGTAAATAAAAATGGATGAAGTCTGAGTGATGTCACCTATTGGTCTCTGAAGGGCTCTTTTAGAAGCCTACCCATGGCGGTTGAGATATTCAAAATGCTAACGCGATCAAATTTTACGTCAACCTATCGCCAGGCAAAGAACTGGAGCTGAGACAAGCCTTTAAGCCTCCTGACAAACCGCTACAACATTGCCGTTTGCAGTCAGATTTGGCCCCCAATTATGCATAACTTGTTTCCTTCATAGATTAAAACAGGGGAGTTATTAAAGACATGTATCCCCATACAGTGTATGCCATTAAAGACATGAACCAGTAAGATCAAAATCATCTTTTGCACAAGGCTGTAAACATGTTTATTATGGCAGTCAAAACAAAAGGGATATTTTATTATAGGGTGTTTGGAGTCAGCCTTGTGGACACTGAAGGAACTGCAGCTTTTTGACTACCGCACTGGCTTCATTTTTCAACATTGGAGGCTGCTGCTTGCAGGTAACATACCCCAAATTTGGTAACAGACAAACATGGAGTACATGTTTATCCGAAATTAAGTAATAGTCTCCGTTTTGTCCGGTTTAGGCACCAAAACGACTTATTCAGGTTAACAAAAAGTTGTGATTTGGGTTCAGAAAGCATACTACTTTTTTAATCAAATTGCGTATATGGGTTATACTGCGGACCTGATATAAATGTGGCTGTATGTGTCTTTGCAGAATCTGCACAAAACCTGAAACATCTGATATCAACACCAGGACAAACTTATCATAAGTTGAAGGTGGTTGAATCGAGAAATGAATACTCTAACAGAAATTATTTCAAGATGTAACTACTCCATGTTTTATGCTGAAGCACATGCATCTTATCTCATGGTTTATTATATGTCACACCCAAAGTAATTAATGGTTTCCAATGCTAAATAATCTGATTAAAAAAAGGGAAAGGTTTAATGAGACTCTTTCAAATGGGTCCATTTTTCATGTCACACATTTTTTGCCTATGCTGTTAATACAGCACCTGAGAAAAGAGTCCTGTCAGCATTAAACAGAATCATTAGCCATCATTCCCCTTACAAAGCATACTGGGTATTTTTTTCTATTATTAATCTATATGCAAAACAATGTAAATATGTCAATAACTCTGCAGTGGCTGCTGTTTTTAGACAATATCTCATTATCGGCTAATTTCTGTTTTGTTAACACACATTAGTTTATCCGAGCAGAATCAGACTGAAGGATTAAACTGCACTGAGCAATGCTGGAATATCAATAACTCAGCACTTTTAACATATCCAAGCCCTGCAAGTCTGCAAACAAAGAGTCTGTTCTCCACATTGGCAGGGACATTTTTTACCAATAAATCTGCTGGCCCAGTCAGTCCATTACTCAGTTTACTGTTAAACAGTTGGTTTAAAATGTTAGTTAAGACACCAACATAAAGACGCTTTATCTACAAAACAAATGGGATGTTGCTAATTGTTAACAGTAAGCATGAAGTAACTGATTAAGAAAGTAATCGGTACCTTTGAATACAGAGGAAAAAACTGTGACCAAAGAATCATAAGACTGTTTAAAAAAGCTGATGAAGCTCCCGTGATGTCATTAATCGGTTGTGGACAATCATTTTAACCAAAGGTTCAGCATTTTGGGTGTTGCCATCTTGTTTGTATTGGGGGTAGAGGTGACCATAAGTGGCCATATTTATGTTGAATATAGATTTCCCATCATGGTAGCAACTTATCGTTACAGATAGCCATCCCCAAAAATTACATGCATGCTTGATCTTTCACATTTCTCGAAATGGGACCATAAAACAGAAATGGGGCATTATACTGTATTGAAGGCTGAAACATAGCAATCAAGATATTAAAGGCATTAGGGAAAATGTTGACTGAGGTAATAAATCCAAGCATGAGGGTCTTACAATCAGTTTGATTTAGTTTTGACACCAAGCATCAAACTTCAGTGTTGCAAATTTGGAAGGGCAAAAACTGCAGTTCCTAAAGTGTCTATTTGAGGCTGGCTGCAAAGGCCAACAAAAACATTATATACTATAAGTATAAAAGATATTCATATAGGTGCGTGACTGATACAGTAGGTTGAGGTGTCAAAGCTTTTTTTCCCCGGATGCTTAAGGCCCACCCTAGTTCCAACTCTTAGTCTGTTTCCAGATTGAAAGAAACTGAGCAGGAGGTAGTATTGTCAAAAAGGTGATCGCCATCATAAGTGTAAATCCAAATGAATAAATAAATAATTGATGAGTTACTCCTTCAGTTCAGTGAGTTCAATCCCAAATAACCAATCAGAAGATTGAACTGCGGTCCACCAGTGCTACCAAAGCAGCCTTCCTGTTCTCTTGCCAGCCTAGTTAAAACGTTTTCTTACAGTTCTGTGGCATCTGGGGTCAAACAGGGCAGACATCTTGTCCGGCCATGCTGAAATGTGCAGTGGCAGGAAGGTAATCCCTCATTGGAAGTAATTATCCTGAGTTTCTAGTGAGATGGCGAATTAGATCAGCTCTGCGGAGGACCGAGGATCAGACTGTAGCCACTAACAGCATTCCAGCTGATCACTTCTACTCTGCACCGTGGGAAGATTAAAAACATTTATATGAAGATTTAATGAACAGAAAAATATTGTAAGCCTGGAGTAGAAAAGTAATTAACAAAGTCAACGTCAACAACATTTAAGAGACCAATGTGACTTATTTCCTCGGGGGGGATTTCAGTGTCCTGCTTTTGGCTTTGCTATCTCTGTCACAATCTCAGCTATGTGTGGTCTCTGAGCTCTTCATCGACTTCCTCCTCTGCTTCCTCTCTTTTTTTCCTTCAAGGTCCATCACTGGTTGTGTTCTTGTCTTAAATTAGAACAAGTGGGACTGCATCACTGCAAAAAAGTTTACCACCAACACACGCTCAATACACTACCAGGGTGGATACACACCTTAAAGTAAAGCAAGTTGCTGTTACTGAAGTATTGGTATTGTGGTTACTTTTTTAACACCTATACTTCAATGAAAACTTTAACTTACCAAAATGTTGTCTTCCTTTTACAAACTGGTGGCAGATTGTATTAAAACAGTCGGCTAAACAGATGGGCCATTAATCAGAGGATTGGTGGTTTAATAATTGCTACTTTCCCTTTATGTCGTCTCAAACAAGACACTCATCTCCAAATTGATTTCCAAAACCTGAGCAAGAGTTATTGCAGCTAATCATTTTTTACTGTTAAGCTTCAAATGACACAGCCGTCAAGCGGTCGAAGTAATGACCATTCTTGTTCTTGGGGGAGCAAAGGACAAATGTGTTGGTGTTGTTACTGAGCGATGAGTTCCCCTTGACTATCCAAGTAGTAGCTGGTATAACCATTTACCTGACAAAAACCTTAAGGTATCATTCTGGGATTGTCACCTTTAACCCAATCTATCGCCTTAAACTGACCATTTTCTAAGTGTGTCTGGGTAGAATTTGCGGAAGTAGTTGTTCTTCCTGCAACATCTCCTATTTTGACGATACAGTGGTATAGTTGGTTGCTTGGATTTCTGGTCCCTGTCTTTGCTTGTGCTGCAAAGTAGCAGCAAAATTGTATGAATAGTCTAAAAAAGCAACCCCCCCAAAAACCCAGTTGTCAGGGATGTTATGAAGGACACATTTTACAGGATTTTGCACTCCTGGGAAGACCTTACAAGCAGGAGAGCTCATCCTCCTCAGCCTTTATAAGACTTCATTCCAAATGGATTGCTTCAGCTGACTAATATGGTTTTACATGTGTGACTAGCTGGTCCATTCAACTAAAGAGCTTTCTGATGCTGTGATAAAGATTGCAAACTTTTATGGCAACCAATTGGGCTTTCAATTTTATGTCTCGTTGTAATAAAAATTCAGCTTTGTAGTCCGAGCATAAGAGCTTCTCCTGCCAAATGTGTCATTTTTTACAGTGCAGTCAGCCAACTCAATGCCCCACTGACCACACCGTGTGCAACACTGAGGCCAGAGGTATTGTTCTCCTATTTCCCCTCCATAAAACCTCCTTCCTGAAACCAACACACACAGACACAGACACACACACACAGACACACACACACACACACACACACACACACACACACACACACACACACAATCACCTACAGGCCAGATATATTAAATCTCCACAAGAATTCAACAGAGAAGGGAGGGTGAGGGAAAATGTTGACATTACACACAACCTAATCACTTTAAAAAAACAAGTCTACCTGCATTTCTGTATCCATAACAACCCCCCGCATCAACACAAACACTACATACACACTCACTTGTTATGAGTACAGTGTGTCCTGCAGTATGCTGGTACGTGCTCGGTGTCCCATGCGACGACTACTTTTCTACATCTTGTTTTATTCATGCTGTATAAATAGGACACAACGTATGTCTATTGATCCCTGCTGATTTATGGTAATCCTCTGACATGTTGTTTTTTTCCTGTTTTACTTTGAGTGTTTTGTTTTCATCTCCTAATATGGGACGTGTCGCGGAGGTAAACACAACACCTAAGTGTTTGCCAAATAGAACAAAGCTTGTTTCATTTTGTACAATTGAGTACGAGTTTTTGACACCAAAATTAAAAAAAAAACAAACAAAAAAAAAAAAAACACCAATCTATAAAAGCATGATACACAGATTTGTTTACCTCTCTTTGGCTTCATTCTCTATTAGTTTGGGCGTTGCTTAAACATTTGAAGACACAAAAGGTTGCAATGTTAGCCTTCATTTTTCTAAAGGTCTCAGAATAATTTCAGGGTTTTTGTATTCATGTCTAATGATGCTGTGCTACAAATTCCATAATTTAAAATTACATGCACACCTGAGACCTGCCCTGTTTATCCAGCATGTAGCTGTTCACTACTGGGAGCTGCCCAGCAGAACCTGTAATTTATCACTAACAACTGAGCAGCTTCACTGGGGGAACGGCTGCCAAACATCCCCCAATGGGACTGATTAAATCGTTCACCATTTAGTCCGTGTATGTTCAGGTGAACAAAATAACTAAAGGGATTAAGGGTCAACCAACTTCATATGTCAGCTGTTCATTTGAGGTTCAGGGTGTTTTAATAGATATCCCCTTGATAGGTCAAGTTTAATTAATTGCCTGACAAAGGCTAACCAGACACAACGGCCCAGCAGGTTTGTATTTGATAAATGGGCTGTGACTTCAAAAAACAATGCCAATTTAAAGGGGTCATATTATGCTTTTTCTGGTTTTATATGCTCTTTAGTGTGTTTTCCAAGTGTCCTGTGCATGTTTAGGCACATCTATGTGCAAAAATTCAAAGTCTGCGGGAACGCGGCTTCTCCTACGTCCTCCTGTCAGCTGCAGCATTAGCTGCATGTAACGCTCGGTTCTAGCCCTCCTCGATAAAAAAATTTCAGTGCGGCGTCATTGTCCGTGTGAGATCACTGATCTAAGCCCATTGGCTCGTTGTGGCAAGCCCTGCAGGTCATGTTGAAATTTCTGAGACGCGTGCTGAGCAACTGACCAATAACGACAGAGCGGATCGGCAGACCAATCAGAGCAGACTTGGCCCACGTGGGGTCTAACAGTGTGGGCTCAACAGAGTGCAGCTGACAGACTCAGAGCGTAGAGGGAGCAAGGAGGAGCAGTACATGAAAACAGACACTTTTTTCGGACTTTTTCGGAATTTCATTTTCCATTTTGAAAAAGGAAAAAATACAAAAAAATGCACAATAAAAATCTGAAAGCCATGAACCTTACATATTAATTCAGATTAAGACGATGTAATTAGTCAGAGAAAGGCCAATCAGCTTCACAACAACCAAATCAAATAAATAAAATCAGCCGCATCATTCACTGAGCACTAAGACCTAAACTCCACAGGACTGACGTCTTGAATGACATTCTTGGAAACATATTGAAGGTCCAACTCATGACTGAGAGTCAAACAGCACAAGAAAATATTCATTGTTTTACATCCTGATTCTGTTTCTCTCTCCTGCTGATCTACAGGTTTTTTTTATTTTCCTCACTACCTTCATCTTCCAGCAGATCTTCCTTCATGATTTTCTCTTTGCATAAAACCGTGATCTTCTCTCCAGCCAGCTCAGTTTTACACCATAAGATGAAAACCCACATCACTGAGACGAGCAGCCTTGATCAGCAAAAGCAAATCAGACACATAAAACACAGCAGCCGCACATCTGTTAAATGATTGATCGTGTGTGCTCCTCGTGCGCATGGGAGCTGTGATGTCTCTGATGCTGCCATGCAAACACAGCTGCTAGCCTCTGATGATCCAAAATCCTCAGCACAACTTGATTCATTAGTCTCTGATTTTTTGGAAACTTTCGCTGAGGTTAACCGATGCAGTCGTAGGGTCTGAGGCTACCCCCGGTGTGATTCTGATTCAACGACAGAATGCAGGGAGGGAGGAGGGGGGTCCTGATGAAATGTCATCACATCGCAATGCAAGGGCAATTTGTGTGACAAGCCTGAGCTGTACGAGTCACAGCAGAGCCAGAAAATAATTTTGACTCAGACTGAGTTTGTCTTTCCAAAGACCTGTGGGGATGAAAAGGGAGCTGGATTGCTTTATTTCATTTCATCATCCAGTATCTATATTATGAATCTCTATGAATTACTAGGTGTGCGTCCGAGGCGATTAAATTCCAGTTTGATTCCTTTGATCAATGATCCAATTCGGGGATGATTCATATTCATCAACTTCAGTTCATTTTGCTCCAAAGGATTGCATTGGAGCCAATAAAGGCCTTTCCCCTGCTGCCAGGCCAAGCAAAGCCATTAGAGCAATACCAAATCTATTTCATTCAAACACCTCCGTCCATCCATTTTGACACCATAACATGAAAACATAGTACCTTTGTTTCAAAACACTGGATGACCTCTTAAAAGTTAATTACCTGCGTTCATTATTTTCCGTTATAATGTCCGTTTTGTTCCCTAAAAAGCTCAGCTGGATACATGCTCACCTCTCAGATTGAAGTTGACAGTTAATAACAAACGCTGGGACTTCTGGGTGTGGAGAACATTTTTTTGATTTTTTTAAATCAAATATCTAAAGATCTGCTATAAAAAAATCCACCAAACACAAGAGATGGGAGCTTGCCAACAGGAAGTAATTCTGACCTCTTGAACTCTTAAAAGGATGGCTGAAGGCGACGTTCTGCAGTCAAAGACACACAATGTTAAGTGAATATTTAGTCATTGTGAATAAATGAGAGTAGTTTAAAATGATAACCCTGAATTATCACTTTGGGCTCAGGTTCAATGGAGACGGTAAAAATGAGATTCTCTTGTTTTAAAGATGTTCATGTTGAAGAGGTCAATGGCTTCCAAAAACACACTTCTATTTTCTGGAGGTTTCAATTTGGTTATTGCAATGGAAGCTGCAATGCCTCCATATTCTCTGTGTTTTCTCCCCAAAGGGTAATAACCATTTTATCATCTCCCACAAACTTCATCTTATTGAGCTCAGAAACAGAACTTGGCCAACCAATTTGTGCAATAATGTGGGACGGAAAATGCTGGAAAGGGGCCATGAAAACTGCGGCTTTGAAAATCTGACGGAGATTAAGTTAGAGTGAAAGTGCCAAATTGACCCATTTAGGGTATAAAAAAAGACATTTAGCAAAGTGCAGTGATCACTTCCATCACATCTAATAGTAAAAGGCTAATGCTATTCAGCCTTAAAGTGAATGTCACACACTGTAAAGGTATGTCTCTCAACCTTTTCAATGGCTTTCTTTGAAGTGTCTGGCAAACGTATCAAATGTGACATTTCGCAGCCATTCCAGCTTTTAGTGACTGATACAGTCACAGAATTGCTTAGGAGAATTGTACCACTAATTAAGCTAAATTATCTTAATTGCATGCTAATTCTAACATCAATAATCTGGATACACATAGTTTTTGTGTTTTGGGTATTTAAGTGGACATAAGAGACATTTTGCATCAGAATGATTCAGAAACAAGTCTGTCCCTGACCAAAACTGATGCAGTTCGACATCCGCTCAAAGCCCAGCAGGGGGGCCAGCGGAGCATGCGTAGAACACCTAGTCCAGTCAGGTCTGATTGAGGTGTATACATGCAAAAGTTCATCTATCTCAAACTGCTTTATCTATGTGTGAATTTCAATTTTGCACCATTTCAGCCGGACTTACATGGTTGCATGCATTATATACCAGTGTTCCCCCCCCCCCCCCCCAACGGCCCTGTAAACTTAGGGGAAACACTGTATACTGTAAGTGCAGTTTTAAGAGTACTAACTCTGGCAATAGTGTTAGTCCGGCAGTAGCTCAGTCTGTAAGGGACTTGGGTTGGGAACCCGAGGGTCGTCAGTTCCAGTCCCGGCACGGACCAATTCTGGAAATTGGTCTGGTAGCTACAAAGGTGCCAGTTCACTTCCTGAGCACTGCCAAGGTGCCCTTGAGCAAGGCGCCGACTCACTGGCATTAATCACCTTTTTAGTGTAAACTGGCAAGATGAAGGAATATACTTCTAATGCAGCACAAAACACACAAGTTCCGTTTCTGGGCGAACACTCCAGCTTTTACTCTGGTGTGGATAAGCAATTGTGAGCTGCTATCCTGTAAATCAAGTAGCCAGCAGAAAAAGTTGCTGAAATGCTAATTATTCAGCAATCCCAGCACAAAAAAAACAAACACATTTGGGCTGAATGGAGAGAAAGTTAGCTGATGGTGAGGACAAAGTTACTTTAAGGATGCGTCAGACTTCATGACCCATTTGTTCACCAGATCAAACAAAGAGGATATGGTGAAAAAAGAGGAGAGTGGAGGAAGTACAGGTCCCCCCCAGTGTGTTTGCAGAAATTGCAACAACCTACCACATACTGCCCAGAGGCTCTGCAATATTTCTGTTTGACTTACAACAGAGAGTGAAAAAACAGTCCGAGTGTCAGCAAGTTCCAGGTGATTTAATGGCCATTAAAATGAAAGTCAAGACCAATTTTTGCAGCTAAAAAACAGAATTAATGCTAACCTACATGCTGTGTCACCTATTAGATTCTAACATGATCAGCTAGGGCTAGTTGGCTGCAGGAATAAATCAACTTAACTGCCCAAAAAAACTGAGCTTGCACCAGCATCAGACCTTAACAACTCAAATTTACTACATCATTACTGGGATATATTGGAGATAACAAAAGGCCGGTGGGAAACATAACAAGTAATGCCAGCCAAACCACTGTTTAAGACCTCCACAGACTACTTGGGGACCTGTATCGTAGAGAGGAGAGTGTATAAAACATAGAAATAAAAAAGCAGTAAGAGGTTAGACATTAGACCTTGGACCTTTGATTCTGTACCTGTGTGTTTAATCTCTACCTCCAGAGTCGGGCTGAAGGGTCATGACAGTGATGGATGGTCTCTGTGCTTCTTCGCCCCCAATAGACTAAACTAGAATCAATTAAACGGTACGCTCTGCCCTGAGCTGTGACTTAAACAATCAGCGAGATATACATCATCTTCTATACGCTGCTTCTGCCTCTGAGACAGACACGGGAGGAAAACTAAAGGCAGGCGTGAGACACCACAGGAGAGAGCAGACAGCTACACCACAGCATTTAGACATAGTTACAAAGTCCTCCTTCATTAAGAAGAAGAGATTAATTTTATTGTCACTTAATCAGACCATTTTATTTATTTATTTTTTAACTCGAGTCCTTTTTGACTGCAATTTTCCGCAAAACTGCCGTAACTAAACTCAGTCGTCATCATCACGTCTTCGTTGCAAAGAGAGCTCCCAGCAAGTAAAAGAAATGGTGCTGTGGGAGCCAACCATTATATACTACTGTATGTTCATATATTTATTAATATGGACAACACATCTTTGTCTCCTTTCTTCATTCTGCAGTGAAGCCAAAATACCCCCAAAACAGGTGCTGCAGCGTTGCCCTGGTGATATCACTTGGAGCCAAAACGTGTAAAGGAGGGACCTGGCTGATCAAAGAGTGGAAGTGACCCTGCGGCCTTTCCTCTAACCTTAGCAAACATGAAACTTAGCGACAAAAACATCAAAGATCCGGTCAGGTCGGTACAATCCACAGCAGAACAGATTATTGTGTCAGTTTGAATCAGGCACACGGGGGTTATCGAAAGTTTAATGACTGCTTTGTAAGTTTTTGTTCTATATTCTCTCGTCCGCTAATCCATTTGAGAACGCTGTAAAGAGCCAAATTTGTCAGTATTTTGGCTTCACTCCAAGGCTGTTGTTGCTTTGTCCATCTTAATGTACAGTCTATGAAGCCAACACATCGGCTTCGACCACAAGGATGCCCCACATCAACATACATGTTCTAAGGAGGCGCAATGCAGGTGCAGAAAGCACTGGCGAGCCAGCCAGGCGCATGGAAGATCTGAATAACTGGAAACATTACTGCGGGGCTCGTCTGAGCCTGACCAAATGGAAATAGCAAATGGTACTGAACAGATTTCTCTTTAAAGTTGCATCAGCATTAAATCATTGTTTTGCTACAGTAATAATTAATAGTAAAAATTATGAGTAACCCCCAACTTCGGCATACTCCTGCGGACGGACCACGCCGCGCACAGAGTATGTGGAGATTGGGAGTGACGGTTGTCTCAAGAATAGGAGAAGTATGAGTGCACCAATGGATTTCTTCAATGATAAAAATATCGTTTGGGCACAAATATTTGAAATGCTGAGGCAGTTGTTTGTATTATTACCTCTAAGTGCTAAAATATATATCATTATAAATATTTGGTTTGATTACAACTTAAAGCATAAATTCAAATGTTATGCGATTTGTACACAAACCGTATAATCATATCAGAATGTTAATTGTGGAAGATGGCTCTGTCTTTATTTCTGATGAGCTGCTTACCAAACCAATGTTTAAAAAAGACCACAAAAATGAAAATGCATGTGGGGAAGGCAACAAGGGAGGGAGACACGGGGGAGACAGACACATGCAGCAGAGTTTGAGAGCGAGAGAGAGTATAAAACAAGAGAGACAAAAGAGAAAAAGAAATAATAATGGGTTGTGGGTTCAGGGGTTTCAGAGGAGGAGTTTATCCATAGGGTGGCTGTGGCTGAAGCAGAGCTGACAGCAGCAGCCTGCAGCTCTAATGAAAGTGTCTGCGGAGGGGAAAGGGTTTCATTAAAACCATATTGGAGGGCAACATCATTTCATTCTAACAGCCCTCCCACACACACACGTACACACACGTACACACACACATACACACTCCAGAGAGCTAACAATCTCTGTAACCTCCCTATCATCCCATTTCCTCGTCTCCCTTTCATCTGAGCCGATCTAAGGCGAGGGAATCATTTTGCCTGGCGGATGAGCGCTGATGCTCTCTGCAGCCAGGCCAATTTTTTGTGCATAGAAAAAAAATGACAGCCCCAACAGCTAGGGTTCCAACAATAAGAAAACCTCTCGAATTAGGAAGAGACACTTAAAGAATGCTTAAAGACAGCAGCTTTTGATATTACTGTTGTTTGTTTTAACCATCTGAACACTGCAATGAAATGAATCCATCATTGCCTATAGTGATGTCATTTCTTGGGGTGTCTTTAAATGATCTTCCTACGATCGGTGCAATCTGAGTTTAGTTTGCGTACACATAAGCACTATGCTATCAGATACCCCAGAGTTCAAAGGGGATTTATCAAAGGTGAGGTAAAAATACACGCCTACATTTTATGGAGTATCTTAAAATTCTTCATATCTTCAAAAACTGATCAACTTAATTACGCGTTGTTATTGGTAGATGATGTTTTTTTTTTTTTAAGGATTATGCGCCAATGCAGGATAGCCACTGACACCCTCTCTGCACTCAATTTCACAATGTGACAGACATAAAGAGCTCATTATTGAATGTAAAACATGAAGACAAAAGAGACAGAGGCACTGGCGTTCTATAACAATAATGAAGGCTCTGGCTGTTAATGCTATAGTCCTACAAGCGGGCAGCCCAGGTTCAGCCTGAAGCTCCCCCCCCCATGTCTTACTCACTTTCTTTTCCCAGTGTCTTGCTCTATAGATCTTAATTTAATAACAATTTGGGAGCTGAGCTGCCATTAGCTTGTTTGGTGTCTAGCTTGTTTCACAGGTTAGGCTTGCTCGAGGGTTGATCGAAGAGTTTTTTTCTGGGATTTAAATTATCAGCAACCATTTCCTTTAATCAACATCAGATCCTGTCCTCAAACCAGAAAAAAGATCAAGGTAAAAATTGATTTGTCTATGGTGCATTTCAATTGACCACAGGGCTGCAAGCTGAGCTGCCACGAACTTTCACACTCCAAGTAAGATCCCTCATTTAAGGTTTAAAGATAAACTTCGGGAACTTCCCCAGCCGTCATGCAATGAATTTTTACCACACGTAACATAACTATATGAATTTGTCAAAGTATATGCAAGGTAATAACCTCATAGACAAACGTTGTAGCTTTGGAGGAATGAAGGCTCTATCCATCTTTGTTTTCTTCAAAATATCATCCAAATCATATATCACTGTTGTGACCTCGATTTCTGATGGCAAGGAAACGTTTGGCTCAAAAATGCCTGGAACTTTTTAAAAGGATTAATGGAAGTGGTGCTCACTTTTTGGCAGGCTTGAATTTGGCTCAAGGAAATGCAGGAGGAGGCAAAGAGATTAGCCAGATCATCGAGATTTCACTGAGAAAATGTTGGGGGGGGAGGGGGGAGGAGGGGGAGGGGAGTGGGGGCGAAAACTGAGGGTGAGGAAATACCAAACCAAGGTTATAGGAGAGGTGTCTGAAGAGGCCGTCGGCTGCATTAACATAAAGCAGAGTGAAGGAGATAAGGACAGGAGGGCCGAGTGCAGGATTGAGACGCAGCCGCACACAGACGATAGGAGGCGGGATGGTTGCAGTGTTGAGATAACGGCGAGGCCCGGAGCTGATAGATGAGGGCAGCCTCCAAGGTCAGCCTGAGAGTGCAGGGCGACTGCATAACATTATCATCACTCAGCAGTGTGTGCTTCCATATGTGCGTATGTGTGAGTGTTTGCTCGGCTATAAATCTAGAAAAACATATGCTGTATAATTTTTGTTGTGTTGAATTTTCAGACATTTGTGTAACAAAACTGCAGAAAGGCAATGACACAGACAGAGGGGACTTAAACCTATGATATAAAAACAAACCTTCTGCAATCCACTGGGTCATTGTTTGCATAAAAATTGATTGTATATAAAAGCCATCATTCTTTGAGCTGAGAGATAAGACCTCCGTCTTTCTGGTGCCTGATATAACATCTTCACATTAAGTAAGTTAAAGTGGGGGCGCTGGTAGCGTAGTGGTTAGTGTGCACGCCCAAAGTCTGGACGCTGAGATGCTCCAGGCGGGGCAGACCTGTGGCTCATTTCCTGCATTCAATTCCAAGCTCTCTCTCGCCCCAATTTCTGACTCCATCGTCTCTAAATAAAAGGCATAAAAAGACAAAAAAAAATAAACCTTTCAGAAATGTGTTTGAAATGTGAGGTGTGAAATGGGTTGAAAAATGGTGGCAGGGTCAGACACAACCAGGCCTCAATACCATTATCTGCATTTATATAAATAAATAAAAAAATACAGCTAGACAACGACTTATAAATGCTCAGGTTCGAGCTAATTTCAGCGATATAAGGCTTGTTAAAATACTCAACAAAGCAATGAAACAAAATTAGGACCGGTGCTTCTATCACAGATGAAACATAAAAACACAAGTTTGCATCTTTTAGTTCTGCAAAATGCTAATTGCTCAGCAAATCTCATGTACTCACATGTACTGAAAAACACACAGGGTTCGAATATCTTGGTGTTAAAAGGTATTTCAATAAAGTAGACCTACTATGCTGATCCTCCATTTAAAACTCACTTATAGCAATGCAGGATGCCCATACTAATGTGGGCAATGTTTCAGATCATGAGGTAAAAGTACGCTCGAGTAACCACAGGATAATGCTGCAGACTTACAAACTGTATATGTACCGACCTACTTTTGGTTGATTTTGCACTTAACAATATCCTCAATATGAAAAAATGTTTGGTTGATGCAGCCATTAATTGCAGAAATGTCATCGTTATGGTGCCGTATTTGTTGTGCAAATGTAGAATGTTCAACACAAACCTTTATTTTGAAATGACTTAAAGAAAACAGCTGATGAAGGGACAGAAAGTTTGGTCTCGTTCAGAAGAAAACAAGAAAGAGTCTCCTCTGCGTACGAAAGACGATAACATCCTGACTTGAGCATTACTCTAAAATGTCAGTGAGCAAAGTAATCAGTGCACCTTCTGTTTCCAGGTACATCAGCATGTGGTCTGTGTGTGCAGAGGGGAGGAGTCACTGTCACTGAGAGCCGAGCTATGAAAACCATGCTAAGTATGCAGGTGGTATGCAGGGAAGGCCCGGTCTCTCTCGAAACCACTCGGGGGGGGGGGGGGGGGGTGGAGAGGTGCATAATGAGGAGAAAGAGAAAGGATTTTATGTTTACACACTTTGTAACACTGCAATCCTGCACATATTTTTGTTATTCTTTAATTGTACTTTATTTTTTTTATTTTCAGTTGAGCTTTGGCAATGTGAATGTATGTAAAGGCCTTTTGAATTGAACTGAATTGCAAATTGAAAGGGAGAGATGAAGATAAGGAGGAGGGGTGGGTGTAGAAGGGTGAGGAGGGAGGATGAAGTGAAGGGCAATGAAGAGGAGAGGGACAGGAACAAGGAGCCAGAAGAATACCAAGGGGAGGAGTACGGGGGAGGGGGGGGGGGACTTTTAAGTGATAAGAATGAAGAGAGGAAAAGAGAAAGGGGCGGAGGAGGAGGGAGGGAGGGATTACGGTAAAAAGAGGAGATAAACAATAAAGTAAAGGGGGTTGGATGAGGAGAAGCTAAAACTAAAAGATGAGGATAATAGACCGGAGGAGGAAGAGAGATCTAGAGAGGTAAGGACACAAATGGCATAAAGAAGGAATGAGTGGACACTTTGGAGGAGAACGGGTAGAAAAAGCCGTGTGGTGGGCTGTTCAGGTCTTATCTTTGACATACCGAACATAATTTATCATCATGTGTGGGGTCTCTCACATTATCAGCATCTGTTAGGGTTTAAAATGTTTTAGCGTTGGTCCGGCGCCACGGCTCTCTTTGCAGAATTCTGTAAAATATTGATTAATTTAACGAAAACTATCACCAGATAGAATTGTAAATGGTAGCTCTTCAAGTGTGAATCAAGCCTTAGAGGGTTTGGTCCTTAAGCTGAAAAGCTGGCTGTCAATCATGTGTGTGTGTGGTCTGTCAGGGAGCTGTTTGTAATCCCGCAGAAGTGTTGCCAGAGGTGCCAAACCGTCGGTGTAATCGCTGTCTCACTGCTTCTTTTCTGTCAGCTCAGGTGTGTGGGGGAAGCTGTGCCAAAAAAAAAAAAAAAAAAAAACTGCAGAAGAAGAACCAAGGACAACAGCTCTTTAATTTCCAAACAAACAAAATCAAGTTGGAGGTCATCGTGCCAACATGGGGATGAACACAATACACCCGGTGTTGACGAAGACAGGTGGAGGAGAAGCTGAGGAGTGATGCCCCCCAGCTCATGCCAGAAACATTACAGAGGCTGAAACATCACTTACACACCGGCCAGAAAAACCTTCTCACACCTCTGCAGCAACACTCCAACATCCAGACAGACTCACATGCAAACTGTCTCGCACTGTTTCTTCAGACCAACATGGTCACTGACAGAACGATAGGGCTGAAACAAACCAAAGAGAAACTTGACTGAAATTAAACATCAACCAATCGCAAATGCATGTTAGCCCATCTCTATAGAGCTAATAAGTGACAGTGTAGTCGGTGCACCCTTACCGGGGGGGGGCTTGCATCCAGAGCGATTCCAGAGCATCCCCGCAAATGTGGATGAAGTGTCGAGTCGCTGATTTAACCCCGGATTAAATTTAATAAAAGTGATTTCAGAGTAATATTTACAGACTTAATATACTGATCCATTTTTAAGTCGTATGGAAATGATTTCCTGATCACACTAAATTTGGGTATGAAATGTTCTCATAAATATTGCAAAGTTTCTTAGCACTCATGTTTGCCTCCACTCTGTGTGAGGTTGTTAAGAACTGTTTTTGATTTTTTTCAACGATGCAGATTTGCACTGACAGGGCGCGATTTTCCCTAAACGACTGCATAAAGGCACTTTTAATTACGTGCAACCAGTGAACAGAGACACCGTTTGTGCTGCAGCGCAATTTAGGATGCATTCAACTGCTGGCATGTGTTTTGTGAATTAGCCTAGTTTCACACAGAGAACTATTAAAAAGAAGGCATAAGAAGTGTGTGTTCTATGAGTCATCTTGTTTGAGATTGCACATCACACTGCAACATGTAACCTTAGAACTGACTGACACTTTCAGTACCTGCGTTGTGGAATTAATCAAATGGGGCACATGACAGTGACTGGCACGTATCTTTCAATGAGTATGATACAGAAAAAGGGTGCAGTCTGTGAAGCATAGGAATCAATAAAGGATGTTGAAGCCTCACAGGAGCGACGAAAAAAGTCATTGTTACTGAATTAGAATTTACCTACAGTGTATCTTTGAATCCCCAAACTCCATCTGAGAGCTTTATCTCCAATGTCAAAGCTTTGAGGAAGGTGACCTCCTGGGTAATGTATGCATGGGATGTAGGCTTGTATGTCTGTTACGGAAGAGAGCCTCTCTCATGGGACTGTAACTGAGGAAAGTATATTCCTCCACCCCACACATCTCCAATCATTAATGTACCTGACCTGGGCTGCACATGGACTGTGAGCACTTTGACTTTTTCATAGACAATCTCCAAACATTATTTTTTATATTTTTTTGTCAATCCTGCACTGTGATTTTAAATGTAACTTATGCTGTTTTTAATGTTCTTTCTTTTGAGTGTGATGTGATGTGATTGCGATGCGATCAGATCATTTCTGAGCTTGTAATGCCAGACACATTTTCGATAGCAGAAAGAAACGAAACAAAAAGCACTCCATAGTATGTTTGACACCCATTTTTGTTCTTCGAGAAAAATAATTACGACCCACTTTTGAGTCCCGACCCACCACCTGAGAACCAATGTTTTAGAGGCTTGATTATTTTGTATTTCCTGTCATAACCCACATCATTCACAATGTCACTTTTAGCCCTCCTGTCACTCCACTTTCCTAAGCTCCCCTCCACCCAAACAAATGTAGTTCATTTCCACTTGTTACATGCTGTCTACTCCTGACTTGGGCGGGTTGACTGAAGCCCTTTACACGGGTTCAGAAGTACGTCTCCTTTTAAGAAAAGTAAACTTTGAGCTACATCCAGATGACTGATGTCAAAGCAGGTTTATAAGTTTAGACAGCTGACGGACATCAAAGTCCTGTTTCTTTTCCTCTGCTTGTCGAGGCTTTCCTCCCTGACAAAACGCTGCATCTCTTCGGACACAGCCTCCCATGTTGATGCTGCAGGGCGACCACGTCGAAGTTGCAAAAGTCTTAAACATCCCCCTTTTTCAAAAAAAATCTCCTGAATCATCACCGTCTGGCCGCCTTGCCCAGGGCGCAAACCCTCGACTCCATCCCCAATTTATAGCTAACTTTTTCAGCAGAGGGGGAGGAACGCACGTGTGTGCTCTTATCGTATGTGTGCAAAGAAGAGGAAGATGAGCGAGGGAAGCAGCAGAGGAAGTAAAGATGTAATGCGAGAAGAATTAATGGTGCTGTCGACACAGTTTCAGGCTGTTTGCCTACTTTTTCACTGCCAGCATGCTGGCTAGAATGTAGGGATGACGCGGTCAACCGGTTAAACGGTATAACCGGGATTTAAGACGCAATGGTTAATTCATCCTAAAGGCTCCGCCACACCGTGTTTTTCTAGTCTCACTCGCAAAAAGGGGGGCGGAACAAACGTTTCAGTGCTACAGAAACAGAAACAAAGTGACACCAGCTGTTGCGCACAAGCTAAATGATGCTGTCCATATCAAGCTAGGCTACATTAGCATCACACTGTCGGCAGCGTGGGAGCATTCTGGGTATATCAAGGATGACCACGCGATTATTCAAGACGCATTGTAGTATTTGTATGACGCAGCGATGATAGTTTGGCAGTAACGCTGCATGCCATCTATCAGGGACTCTTCCAACGTCTTTTCCTCCCGTCTGCGCGGAGAGGATCGGGAATTACCTCGAAATAACCAGCTGAAAATATTGGATGTATCTCCACAAAAAAGCTCTCGTAAATGCTGTTCTAAAAGTTCAAGTGTCTTTGAGTTTGAGTTAGCAGTCAAAGCCTAATAAGTTTTCAAACATGTGAGAAAGAAAGAACAATGTTTACAACACCCTGCGACATTCTCAGCAGTTAAATCTCTCTTCCTGGAAGATCTAGTTCTTGGATATTTATGCCCAAGTGAATTCAATTTCTCAGAATTGAAATGTTAAGAAGGTTCTGCAGGATGAGATATATTACAAAGCCACAGCAGAAGTTAACTATTAGAGGGGGGGGGGGCATTATGTCTGTGTCTCCATTAGTTAGAGCGGGTGCTGACTAAGCCCCCTTTCTGGGAAAGAGGAGGGCAGCCGATGTGTTTGCTCGGCCTGTGATGAAGGGCAGGACAATGTGAGGGCTTTAACAGATTGTTCTGAGGAAGAGGGCGGCGTCGTGGTGGTGGTGTGGGGGTGGAGAGGGGAGAGGGGTCGGGCATTGTCGAAGACCTACAAAGAGGAGGATGGAGTAAAAAGGTGATGAAAAGGGGAGAAAAGGTGGGATAAGGGAGACGTGAATAGAGGGTAAGATGTAGAGAGTAAAGCTGCAGAGACGGGGGCCAATCAGAAGAGAAATGATATTCACTGTGGAAACCAAGCAGGAGGCAAATACATGTAGACATACAAGTGGTTTGAGACAGCATACCAAAAATACTTTTAACAATGATCAAAGTAACCTGATATTCAGACTGAAAACCTTCTGATATAACAAAGTTGCTGAAAACATTTTCTGACCCTGAGGGTGTGAGCTAACATGTTAGCATAGAATGATGTAACCACGTTGATCACCGCAAAGGAGCCTGAACGTGACGCTCCAAACTCTCAGGTTGATCAACCAACCAGGAGTCAAACGTGGCCATAACCTCTCACACAAAACTCTTTAGAGCACTAATTTTCTGGACCCATATGTATGTATTAAACCCAGTTATCTTTAATGACCAGTAAGGTCTGGATGGAGAACCAAAGGTAGGCTAAGACCACACAGGGGAATGCTTCTGTCAGATCTAGCATGGGAAGCTCTCTGGTTGCTGGGGGCAACCATGCCTTAGTGCTGTTTTTGCACACTCACCACTAGGCCACCAGCGCCCCATCAAATGAGTATTTCTGAATATCATTCTGTTTCTGACACTGTGACCTGGGCCAAAAAAAAGATGGTAGACAATGTGGCTGGCCGTTTTTTTTTTTGATTAAGTGTTTTAACTGCATTTTAATGAAGGCATTGCTGCTTATTGTCAGTGGCATGCGAGGTTGCCTCCAGCTATATCTGGTTCAATAAATCATCTTCATGTAAACAACGGAGGTACTAAAGATTTTCAGTTAGCCATACATGTCTTTAAATTCATCTTGTAAGAGCTAGCTTATTCAACGGGAGAGTTTACAGGATTTGAAAGAGTGACTCACTCTCTTATCAGGCTGCCAGCATGTCAGCAGTCCACCATCTATTTACAATCCGCTGAACAATAAAGCTAGTTAAGCATTAGCTACGTCTTGAGAACACACCACTTAAGTGGGATTTACCGCCAGCCTTCTTTGCTAACGGCGAGGCAGCCTGGGAGAAAGTGTCCACAGTGGAGATAAACGTGGCGCTGGGCAGCTGCTGAAGAACACATTCACATTATCTCCACAAAAATAGCCATCATGCTCAATTGATCCAACAATCCGAAAGCCTCAAGTGCAGAAAATGAGAAGCAGGAGTGAGGGAGGCATGCATGGGTCATTATTAGCTCCCTTTTTGAACTTTCAACTGTGACCTTTAGGTGAGGATATAGAACTTTAAACAATATCTCTGAGCTCAGGAGGACAAAGAAAGTCTCTTCAAAGATATCCTGCGTCTACAGGAAGAGTGTAGCCTGAATCTTTAACTACTTCAAAACAGCAGGAATGAGGATAAACATCAAGTGTAATGCAGAGGAAGAGACGCTGAGAGCATCTCCCCCCCTTCAAGACAAAGAGACTTCAATCACTGTTTTCTGTATTTATGCATCAGAACGGGGTTATTTACTGAAATGCACATTTCCATGTCATTCACAGGTGCTCCACAAGCAGACCCCCTTTCAGGTGCTGATTCTCATCAGGCCTCTGGTCCATCCTTCGTGTCTGACAGATGTGATTTTATGTAGCTTTAGAAGAGGCTCCTGCTGTCTGGTTTCCACAACGAGGTGCCACTGAAAGACTGTCCTCCCTGTTTTTAACATTCCAAGGGACAATATCTGAATAAGGCAGGACAGGGTGACTCACATGTCAGTAGCATAGGGCAGTAAATGCATCACCTCAAAAGATAACAATTTTGAAGAATAACAGATTTATTTCCAGAATCTTTTGATGAGGTCATAATGTACAAAGATTTTCCAACAGCAGAGGTGACCTTTCCTCCACAGACTTTGTCTGTTTTTACATAAACAGCTCTTTGCTGTACAGTTTCTGTAACAGCCCACACAGAGCGAGAGTCAAGATATGTGTGTGTGTGTGTGTGTGTGTGTGTGTGTCAGAGGCTTTTTGCCGACCAGTCGGGGAGAGAAATATACTCCTGTTGCCTTGTGCAAGTTGTGGAGTTGACGGTAGGTGATATGCAACGTGAAAACTGTGGTTCTTCAACACGTAATACAAAATAGATATAGCAGTTCTGTTAAAGAAATGTGTGGCCGGTTTTAAGCCACTTGACGAACCGTTATATCGCGCCAACCTGTCAATCAGCTACATGCCTAACAATGGATAACACGTATTGTACATAAAATCAAAACAAAGTTATTCAAAAATAGTACAGTGTCTGCCTGTGATGATAATAACAAATCAGACCAATATCATATTTGGTACCAGGCTTTAAACATGTTTATTTATGCTGTAAAAACAGTGTATGGCTTAATTTTTCAAGACCGGAGGTTGCCGCTTGCTCTAAATGTATTATTCCCGATGAACATTTTTTTTTTACTTTTCTCGACCCTTTACAGCTCAAACAGCTAATCACTCATTTGAAGGTTTAAAAAAAAAAAAAGAAAGCTAAATATATAGTGTTGTACAATGTCTAGTTTAAAACATTAAATCGCTGGAATCACAGAATTAGGATTACTGTCCTTTCTAAAACATCTCTTAAATCAATTCTCTTTACGATTAACTCTTATAGTCGACAAAATCACAAATTGATGATGGCAGCTTTAAATCAGTCCCAAAAACTGCTCTTCAAAAGCCATTTTCATCTTTCTAGAGTTTCATGAAATTGGTCAAAACTTATTCTGAGCACAAAGAGCCAATGTTGAATGGTGTCTGTGAAGAGGGCGCGATTCAGGGGGTGAAAAGTTTTCCAGTGGTGAGTGAAGGGCACCTTCAGTCAAAGTACCATCCACTGAGAGAGGGAACGACAGAGAGGTTCAGAAGGCCAGTACAAAAATAATGACACTAAGTGCAATGTGAAAGTTTCTCAAGCTCTTCACTCCTTTTCCTGCAGCCACTCGATCTCCAGGTGTATAATGTGATTAGATAAATCCAGAGGTGTGTGTGTGTGTGTGTGTGTGTGTGTGTGTGTGTGTGTGTGTGTGAGGCAGATGACAGGTGCAGACAGCAGCAGACTGAGAGCCACATGAGTGTGTTTCCCTCTGACCTAACATGACATGACAGTGTTATTCCTCAGAGAGAGATTCAGCCTCGTCTGTTCCTCTGATGTGTTGAACACACAGCGCCGTCGCTCTGCTGTCGCTGCGGTGAGCGAGGGGGAAAAAGAAAAAAAAAAAAAAACAGGCATGTACGGCGAATGGCAGCCAAGTTTGCTAAGCTGTTAATAAACTGCGACTGGCTGAGTTCCCATATAGCGTTTGGCCTCATGAATTGTGGCTTTCGGATACATTTCCCAGTCAAATCTGGAGCTTCAAAGAGTTTTTCTACCGTTTAAAATAAACGGAGCCACTCTGCAGAGAGTTTAAGAGGAATTGGTTTTAAATGTCTGCATGTCATTCATTTTTTCATATAGGATGAAATCATGAAAACCGGTTTCATTATTTAAAACTACAACACCAAGAGTTCTAACTCGTGCCCTTGTTGTGGATCGAAGGCTGCAGAGTATGACAGAGCAGTGTGTGGGAGATAATGCATTCATGATAAAGTAAAGAAAGAAAAGGTGCATTCAACCGACGATAGGAGTGAGCAGGCCTTCCTTTTTTTTTTTCCATTTCAGCCATCTCTGCACGTGTTAATCAGGGTGGATTAATTGGACAGGGGTTGAGCTTCTGAGTCTTGTTAATGTCAATCATGTCGAGACAGGTTAACTCCAGCTGCACTAATTAGAAGGAGATTGCAATTGATCTGACAGTATAGGTCATATCAGTACAACATGTATGTGGACGTTTCCTTGAAGAAATCAATTAAAAAAAAGTGATTTTTTTTTTTAAAATCAGAAAATAGCCAAAGCAGTCACACTGGTTGCAACGTCATTAAAGTGATCGATACAGTTCAACTTCTCTCTATATTAAACTTTCGAACATTAACTACTTGGTTCATATGTGTTTAAGCACACATCATAAGGGGCTGTTTTGCCCGTCGCCCCGGCTCGGCTTCAAAGATGCAAAAATACTGCCGCTTGACTGTTGACCAAACAGCTCCAACATTAAGAGGATAACAAGGCACTAAAGTACGGGCTACATTGAAACCCAGGTTAATGAACATTGTTCGATGGGAGGGGGGTGGGGGGGACTGGGGTTTACCACCAGTTACTTAAAGTTGAAAAGATGCCGGTCCGCACAAGTTCAACCAGGAAGCTGAGGAGAAGAACAAATGATTTAATGTCTTTACTCTCCTCTCTCCAGCACGTCCGCCCGTGCCCTCTCGTTCCCCTCAGACGAATCCTCAGACACGTCTAATCTCCTCGTGCCATGCTGCGTCTCAATCTTCCTACGGTCAGTTAACCCAGCACAGACAGATTAATGAGAAATTAATCCTTTTAATTCGCTCTAAAGGTCTCCTCTTCTTTTAACCAGATAAGCCCCTATCAGACGAAGGCCAGATGATGGTTATTATAAAACATGTAAATGAAGAGGACCTTTTCATTTAAGAGCATGTTCATCTGAGAGTGAGAAAAAAACGTGGGATTAGATGGCTGCAAAGTAGCTGTTCCCTCTTTGTGAGGCTCATTCCATACATGTCAGAGGGTTTAACATTATATAGCTGCATATTTACAAAGATGGAGAACACTCAAAGAGGGAAACGGTTATCTCTTGGAACTGGACAAAGAATCATTTTAATCAAACTAAACGTGGATCAGGGCCAGTCGGTGTCAGAAGACGAGATGTCACTTCAGAAGCGTTGAGTATGGCGGTGCATGCATTCAGACCAATAAAAGGTCAATAGCCTGATGATGTAATGTTAAAAAATGTTGAGGTTTTAAATCAATATGAGTTGCAGTGTGTATAAGTTGCAATCCTACACAGAAGCAAGAACTATACCCGATGTAAACAACACTTTTGAATCAATACACTTTTCAACCAGCGGGGGAGTTTCACCAAAGTGAAGACTGAATCGTTTTTCCTCTCTATCATTCTATAAAAACATGCACAGCACAAAAGCTGTGTGTTTGTCTGTGTGTATCAGAATATGTGTGTGTTCGTGCATAATGTGACAACAAATTAGTGTATAAACAACTCCTGCAGTGCTGCACATGTCGCTGCACTCTAGGTGACATACTTCCCTACGTTGCTGTGTCATTACTTTGTTATCAACTCGTGGCCTACAGGTGACTCATGCACACAGCGAACAATGACACCATACATCAACTGGGTGCCTGGCAACCTGCATAGTTCTGACTGACTGTGCAGAAAGAGAGGCAGATAGGAATCTTAGAGGGAGAGGGAGAGAGAGAAAGAGAGAGAGAGAGCAGGCGCTGCAGGGAGCATCGTTTTACGAAACTTTCTCTCAGAAACTCTGCGAGGAGACAAAAGTTAGACAAAAGCACAAACAAGCATGAGTGCGTCGTTGTTTCATTGTACCTGAAGTACTTATTTTAGAGTTGAGGAAAGAGGGTGTTTGTTGTAGCCTCAGGCGGTGTCAGGGTTGACTTGTTTTAAAGTGAAGAAGTTTAGGAATTAAGTTGTCAAAACTGTCATGTTTTCCTCTGCATAATCTGTCAGCAGTGACATTGTTTTCATGTTTTCTTTTTCCTGCTCATTTGACAGAGCAGAAGCCACTGATTTCCGTCTTAAATATGATTTGGCAACAAATCTTTCTGGAGCAGCTTCACAGGCCCGCACACTATGAGAATCTTAATGTTCAATATTGCATCGGGCATGCACTCTCTATCTTATGACATGCGACATATCATGCTGGCATTTTTTTTTGTCGCTTGACGCAAACCCAAAACTCATCAGTTTTTTCGCGTCACCCAATATGCAACAAAAGTCTCTGTAATGTCATAACAGTGCAGCCCCTCACTTGAAGACACAGGACTGACCTCAGTGCATGCAGAGCCTGCGTGTCCTGTATGATTTGAAAAGACAATGGTAGAAATAACAGAGGAGCTAAATAAGTATAATAATCACTTTCTTGGATAAAGTGAAAAGTTTGTTTGTTTTTGTCAAACTGGAACAAATTGGATTGTTAAACCTGGATTTATAGATAAAATAAAATGAATTGCTTTAATCATTTTGACAGCAATAGGGCTTTAACACTTTCAGAAAACTCCTGAAAAACTTCTGATATTTGAAGGAGGAGCTGAATGTGTGATAGTCACCCGGAGTTTCTCCTGCCAGACCCCGAGTATGTTTTGAGGGGAGTGATGTTTAAATACTGTGACTGCTGCGAAGATGAATACAATCAGTCCTCCTGAAATTAACTTGATATTGCATATGTAGTGCATGTGTGAAAATGGCTCATGAGTACAGTATTTGGTTGTCCTCACTCTTCAATGTAACATGATAATACACACGATATTTAATCCGATATCCAACAATTCAAAATGACTACTTCTCCAATTCAAATACGCAAACTAAAGTGCAAATGCCAAAACAAGGGAACCTTTTAGTTCCCGTTGGGTTGGCCTGCTATATTTCAGCAGGCTCATGCCTTCCAGTGTGACCTCTCCTCCATGTTGGATACCTGTGGTTTCCCTCTATTGTGTTGTTAAACCGGTGTCAAACCATTTTCACACTGCAAGGAGCCAAACCAAAGTCTGTTTTCCTGCCAACAACAACAGCTGCCATGGCAGCACACTGGGAGGTCCACTTTATAGGACCGGGTCACTCCTCTGAAAAGAGCAAGAAGAACATTTTGCACCTTATGCTTGGCTGTGTGTGTGTGTGTGTGTGTGTGTGTGTGTGTGTGTTTGTGAGAGAGAGTGTGAGTGCATGCAGATAAAGACTGGCACAGACTGGCCTTGCCTCCAGTTGATTCATAGAAAGTTGTGGTGAGTTAAAATGTCAGGAAAAGTGAATTGCTGGTCTGTCGCTCTCAACCTTCTTTAAAATAATTAGGTAATACAATACAAAACAATTTGGATGCCTTTTGTTTCCTGTAGCTCTCTCTCTCTTTGTGTGTGTGTTTGTGTGTGTGTGTGTGTGTGTGTTTTGTAGGAATCATCTATAAATCCAAGCACACCTACCAGTTCATCACTATAATCCTCAAATACCTCTACACCACTGGCACAAAGTTGTATTAGGTTGTTAAGCCAACTGCTGCCAAGCCGGCAGACACACTGATTAAGATTAAGTCGACTTTCTGTGGCTGAAAAAGCTGTAAATCTTAAATTTACGCAGCAGAAAAAAAGAGAGGGAAGGGGAGGAGGGGGCTCACACTCCAGTGCACTGCTTCAAAGGAAACTTCAGAGCAGTGATGGAGCACATGGGAGACCCAAACCTCCAGCCAGGCAAGACAAGTCCCAGGCACTACAAAGTCTGCTGTCAACGTGATCTTACATCTAGCACTGACACCGTACAGTGTATGTAAATGATAACACGGTAGTTGGTGTGTCAAATCATCGGTTTCACACTAGTTATTGCCTCATTTCGATGATTTGCTGAGCCATGTTTTCTGGAGCTTCAGTTGGAAATGTCACCCAGGTCCAACTATCATGCAGTTAAATATTATCATACAGATACGCCTATCTCATAATTAAGAAGGGGAATCTTGCAATGTAAACAAAAAGTAAGATTTAAATTAAACAATCAAGGTATTCTCTTCAATTCGGCACTGAAAATGCAAACCAAACTCACTGTATAAAACTTTCTCCCCGCCCACAGCCTCCCATCATATATCCTGTAAAATCATGTTGAAAAGTTGATATTTTAAGTGTCTAAAGTTGCTGTTAAGTCAGTAGAACATATGCCGAATGAAGCAGCAGACCACAGGTGTGCTAAAACACATCATGTCGTCCTCCACAAATCATGCTCAGTGACCATTAAGTAAGAAAAAGGAAAAAAACGCTAAATTAGAAAGGGAGTTTTGCCAAGCGGCTCCACTTACCCGTATTCTTCTCATCGCAGCCACAATCTCCACTCGGCTGCTCGGCCGCGTCACGTCCAGGCTGCCGATATACTGTTGACAGGTATGATACATTAATTAAGCAATAGTTTGTTTTCACTTTATTTCATTTACCAAAACTGTTTAGGAGTCAATAACAAGCTTAGTGCGTAACTAAGTAGTCAGTGCGTAAAGTGCCCAAAAAGTCGGCTTAATTAACGTTTGGTCAGATAATTAATCCATGATGAACACCTTTAGATACCCTTTGGTACAGAGTGAAACGTGTGGTTGTTTTAGACAGGTTTCCCACAGAAGACAACACTTGGAAACACACCACACTCTCGTATTTGGTATCGACACTTTCGAGTTGCTTGTGGTTTACCTTTGCCTCGAAGTTGATCCCATGCTGGAACGCTTCCTCGTTGTGCAACGGGATCCTCAAATCATGCCCATCATCAACGAGGTTGTACTTGGTTTTCGCAGGCATTTTCAAAGTATGTCCTTACTCCACACTACAATGAAAAATATAAACCGAAAGCAACCCGGGTCGGTTTAAAAAAATAAAAAGAAAGAAAAAATGGATAATCCAGGAAAAAAAAAAAAAAACACAATTTCAAAATCCGGTTAGTGCGTTCTCTCCATCGCTGCGAAACGTCCCAGCTTTTGCAAACCCAGCTACACCGTCCTCAACAGCGGCCAAGTGGCGGCAAGTACTCCGCAAGCGCTCCGGTGGATTACCGCCCTCCTGATATTCACCGTAACAGTTTGACAAACACACACAGGATACACGGAACAGCGTCATGCGCGCGGACAGATGTATTTTCCCGACTTTTCCTGTGGTGGGTGTGGAAGTTGGTCGGTCTGGTCCAGCCTCCTGCCCCCGGAGTCTCTCCCCCCCCCCCCCTCCTCCACCCCCCCGCCATGGAGGGAGAGGTGTGATTGGAGGAGTCTGGGGATCCCACCTGTTTCCATTGGAACACAGGCGCACCGTGGCTCCATTGGAGGAGGGGCCAAAAAAGTCTGGTACCTGCCCCCTCTTTCCCCTCCAACTCCCCCCCCTCCTTGCACACGCTAATAAATACACTACACACACGCATGGGAACAACCTGTCTGACACATGCAAACTAAGGTGTGGCGCAGCCTTGAGGTATTCTCTGCTAACACTGACTGTGTTATGAATACAATGTAAACATTAGGAATGTTTTTTATTTGATAAGGGGGTTGCAATTTAACATGGTGTCAATGAAAAAAGCATGCTCATTTTCAACTTCCCTCCATAGTTGAGACTTTTAAATTTAGTGTATTAATTAAAACATGCTGCTTTTAGTATCCCATGGCAAACTTTGAAACTTTTTTTTTTAGCACTAACTAGACACTAAGGGAGAAAAATTACCTGTTTGTGCAAAATGCCTACAATGTCTACAGATGATTGATGAAAAAACAAATGAGACAGATGGCCATTTACACCCTAGAAAGTCAACTCTAATCCAATCTATTTAATGGGAATCAAAAAGTATGGCTTTTTACAGATAGGGCAGAAGTGATGTCTCGCTGTCCTGACTACAATAAAAAGGACAAGGCTACCAACTAGTGGTCACTTGTGCTAGCACCTGCAGAGCAGCCATAAAAGATGCATATTAAGAAAATGAAGAAGCAATGAAATGATGCCTCTCCTTTCATTTTTGTATTTATGTATTCCACCTGATATTTCAGTTTCATGTGAAGAAATGTTGCTCGTTGATGCACAACATAAACTTTAAGATCATGAAATCTCCAAATTTCCATCTTTATATCTAATATATTGAGCTCCAATTTAAAAGGACCAGATGCAGTTTTATAGTTTGATTTCCTACATTTTGTTACAAGCAGTTTAATTGGCTTTAGGTCAAGATCAATTACTTCTTATAGTACCTCTATAAAGCAAAATATTATACAATGAGTGCTCTGTTTAATGATAGATATTATTCAGATAATTAAATTTATAATAAATCTGAGGAAAGATGATGCTAAAAGTGACCAAACATCCCGTTGGTTAAATCATATTTTCTTAAATTAAATTCAAGAAGATTATTAGAGGATGGATGTGTTTAACCACTTGCAGGTCCTGTAACATTCAAATGTGACTTTTAAAGATGTTGATGCTGAACAATTGCAACAGAAAAGGGATTAATGCCTGACCTATCAAATTATTTTCACCCTTAATTTAAATCTTGTACACTGGCAATTTGCAGGTGCTGTTTGTAATCTGAAAGAGATCCTTAACCACCGAGCATCCTCCACACCTTCTGTTCAAGCATCTGGAATAAAAGCGTCTCCAGTAAACCTCGATGATACGCGGTCAGTAGACGCAGTCGTGCATGTCTTCATGTTTAATGCAGTTTTCTCATGTTGTATAATGCACAGACCATCTGTGTCACCCTGGGAGGAAAGATGCAGCGCCTTCCCTAAAGGTGGTCGCAGGCAGGGCTGGGGAGAAGAGGGGAAGTGGGGCAGCAGTAATTCACACTCACACATCCTCTTTGGAAATATACAAAGCGCTGCTGCTAATGGTGTCCTGAGGGCTATTTCACTGCAGCGGGATGATTTAGCATCTGAATTATTCTGGGTGTTATGGGTTCAAAACGTCAAAATCTGTTTACCATTTTGTCACGTAAAATGTATTCCTCTGATAGATGTCCTTTAAAGGTGGCAAAGGCGCTTGAATTCTTTACCTGAGAATAAACTATTGTCCAAAAAGGGTAAAAAGTAGAATACCTGAATCACCTCCTTTACTCAAGTTAAAGTGGACTCAGAGTATATTAAAGATCAGTTTCAGCATCTGCTGTTTACTTTCTTTTTCTCTGTAAAACTAAAATAAAAATGTGAACTGATAACACTAAATCATATTAGGGAAACTAAACTGAACTATTTGAACTAAAAAATTGATTTGACAACAATATTAAGGAAAATAACTAATGGGAGGACTTCCAGGAATCTCTGGATCTGCTCTGACGTTTATTCATCAATGTCAGCTGATTCACTTGTATCCATGGTGATATAACTTGTCCCTGTCAATCACAGACATCACGTTTTCTAGATAACTCTTCATTTTGTTTTGATATTTCCCCTTTTATCAATTTCCTCTTGATACGCCTTTCATGTTGTATTCTTTATGTCCGTTGTTATAAAAAGAACACATTAATAATTCATCTTTATGTGTTACAGGTAATCGGTTTTGATGTGGTTCTGAGATTTCTGTCTGTTCAAGGAAGCCACTGTTGCCAAGTGCTTCCTAATTGGTAGATTCAGGTTTAGTCTCTTCAAATAATAAAACTAAGACTAGGCACAGATCTGCTCTACATGTTAATTATGACAAGATATATCTTGTAACCACGTTGTGCCATATAAGAGAAATAACTTGAGTGATGGATTTATGTTGGTAAGGTCTTCTGCAATGATTCAAACGCAGAATAATTCAAATGCACTTAAGCTAACAAACAACTCTTTTTGGAAAATGTGAGAAATAAAAAGTGGATGTTTGTGTTAAAGTTGAGGGGGTAAAATTAAATAATTGTCAGATAAAAGATGAAGTAAAGTTGCTGATACAATAAACCTCTCTTTTTATACTCATAATATCTCAGTCCTCTTTATTAATTCAAATTAAAGCATCATTCATAAATTGAATTCCCTTGTTAAGCCACTTTGTTGATTTTTTAAATCCACATGGGTGACTCATCTGAGAGCAGAAAATGAGACAGTCTCCCAGCTTGAAATGACTAAGCCTCAAGCACATGTTCACATTAATCGAAGCCCACGGTTGGATACTTCGTTTCCAAAATGCGGTATTTCGAAGGATAAAAAAAACTTTCTTTAAAAGTCCCCAAGCTCATGGCCACCTTAATCTCAGGACAGCACAAACAGTGAGCTGTCAGACGAGAACAGCTGCTGTCTCTACACTAAGGGTTATTACTGAATAAAAAACCCTCAGAGGGACCCCCGTGTGCTCTTAAGGTTCTTTAAAAAAATAGAGATGGAGAGCAACCTAATCCCCACCAGGTCTTCAAATACATGTTGATCTGTTGATTAGGGCTTTGGCTTTTAAAGCATATGCTCCCCACAGGAAGTGGGTTTTTGGAGATCAGTGCACATTAACAGCGTGGTTCCACTTAAAAGCCCAAAAAAACAAAAAAACAAAAAAAAAAAACAGCATTTAAGGCTTTCACAGCAGCATGCAACAAAGAAAAAGAAATGTCTGCAATATTGTAGCCTCATTCTGTGGAGAGCTGTAACACAAAGTTTTAACACTTTGGGATAATGCGTCATATTTCTACATAATACCAGTAATCCCACATAAGACAGGCAGTGTTATACGTATTAGCCAAGTGAGACTGAATAATATGTTTGCCCTGAGGTGGGGTTATACGGTTAAGTTATAACTGTTAGAGGTGACCTGTCAAGAGCTAATGCTGCCCAGTGCATGCTGGGATAGATGTCAGAGACCTGAAAGACTGAGCAGAACGAGTGGTTTAGAAAATGAATGGTTGGCTGTCATTTAATGTTGACAGATTTCTGTGTTTTCAAGGAGCATAATGCTTGGGTTTACAAGGACTATAATCCTTGTTAAGGAGTATAATCCTTGTAAACACATCATCAGAGAGTACAAAACCCTGAATTCAGTGTGACAAGGCCTGAAATGTTTGACTATGTATCAAGTCAAAGCATCATATGTAACAAATCTGCATTAGTGTGTATGAAAAAAAGACTAAATGTATGTTAGCATTCAGTCTTTGTGATTGCTCTGTTCTGATAACGCAGTCTGGATTCCACTTCCATCTGCATTTGTCACGTTTTTTATCAAGTATTCACTACTAACCAGTTTGTTAGGGTCATGTGTCGTCTGTTATTTGAGCTGACAAAGAGCAGTAAATATGACTCTGTTCTTCATGTTTCCAGCAATGTTCAAATCTAGAGAGAGGTTTCTTTGTTTAACTGAAAGATGGGAGTGGATAAGTCAAAATGTGAGGAAGGAATCTGGCAAAAAATGTTGGGTTGTGTTACTTTTTTTGGTTAGCATGAATTGATGGTAAAATGGTAAATGCTACTTGAGCTTGTGTAGCGCTTTTCTAGTCTTCTGACTACTCAGAGGGCTTTTACACCGCAGGTCACACCTACACATTCACACACTGATGGTAGAGGCTGTCAAGTAAAGTGTCCATCAGCATGAACTAATCCCATTTACACATTCGCACACCGCCACTGAAGCAGCTTTAGCAACTACGGGTTAGCCGTTTTGCCTAAGGACACATCAGACATGGCTGCAGGAGCTGGGGATTTTACATACCTGTGCTAGTGCATGAGCATGTACAGATGCTTAAATCGACAGTTTCCTTTAATGCCACTTTCTCTGCTTGTGTACAGGAAAACATGGCGTCTGAAACCTAACTTAAAATGTTGGATTTGGAGCAGATAAAGAGCGTTTTTCCCTTCCTTCTAGACTATGGCAGCAATAGCGGAAATGTAGTAAATGCTAGAAATACGATGCTAATCTTGGGCTCACCGCAGACGTATGAATCAGAGAATATTTCACTCTTCTGGCCATTTATGAAAGCTCATCTTTTCATCCGTCCACACAAAGCTATTATTATTCACCTCTTCAAACTGAACCTTTCGTTTTTTTGCTCACTTGAGTGGAATAATCGGAAACACACCAGCTTCTTGTTTCAGTGTGAAACTGTGCTTTTACTTCTGGTACCGACTCCATTAAGTGTGAGGTCAGTGTGTCAGCGGGAGCCCTGCAGCTTGGAGACAGTCTCTCTGGCATCTCGCTCAACCACAAGCAACCGCAAGCTGTGTATGTGCGTGTGAGTGTGTGTGTGTAAAAGACTGCATGCACACACATCAATGCGCACACACACGGAGCCTCACACATCTTGAGGGCCTCTAAAGCTGAATTAATAATGGCGATTTTTTTAAAGAATGTGGGGCACACAACAAGAGGAGTAGATCCACTTCTCCCCAGAGAGTTTCAGTGAAGAAGAAGAAGAAGAAGAAGAAGAAGAAGGGAAGCAGTGGGACAAATGATGACAACAATACAATTCTGATTGTGCCTGAAGCTGTGCAACAACATGCAAAACAAGAGGAACAGAGAAATATTAGCTCACACTCAGGGATGGATAAACAAAGATATATACATAATCTGCCTCTGATGCACAAGACAAAGACGTCCAAATGGAGAATCTGTCGACATATAAGGCTCTTACAATGCAGTGTTTGTAAGGTTAGGTGAGGTACAAACTTTATTATGATTAAAAAAGAGCATAAAAATGGGAATATAGAAGGGGAAAATTGTGTTGCTTATTTATTCATTTATTTTTTTTAATGGTACTGACACTGGGAAATATTAGGATGTTGGGAAGTAGTTTACGGAAAAGTATAAGTATGATTTTAAACCCTCTCCATTTCTAACATGCATTGTTTGCTTTGTGTTGAATATAATGGTCGATGTTGTACAAGTTAACTTTTCATTATTTCTTTTTCTTTTTTTTATAATTATTTTTATTACTTTCATGCTTTCCATCAGTCATACTTGCAAGTTTTTATCAACCAAAATAACACCATAAAATGTACACAAAGTTTACACTTTTCATAATTTCTCATCATATTTCTTGTTATGCATCTGCTTCTGTTTAATTAATAGGATTGAACCAAAGATATATATTAATCAATCAGTAAATCAAGTGATGTGCACAGACTTCAAATGACTATTTGTGATGTTGACAAGGTTTCCAACAAGCATTAGGTCATGTTCTTGTGTTTTCTTGCTATTTTTATTATCTATTTCCTGGTTTATGTTGTGTTTATTGTCTCTCATCCTGCTCCTCTTGTTCCTGCCTTGTGTGTCAGCCCCGCCCTGATTACCCTCACCTGTGTCTCTTTGGTCCATGATTATCTCTGTATTTAATCCCAGTGTGTTTTCCCTCTTGTTGCCAGTTTGGAGTGTTTCCTACTGTACCTTCATTCTAGCATTTTGTATTTAGCTCCTCATGTATGATTCTCACCTGCCTTTTGCCTCACCCTCTGGATTTGCTGTTTATTTGCTGACCTGTGAACCGAAGCCCTGCCTGGATTAGAGGACTGTCTTTTGAACGCTACCTCTAAGTCTGTGATTGCTTCCATATGCTGTGTCTTTGTGTCAGATGTGTAAATAAGGGCACCAAATGAAAATATTCCTCACTTGTTAAAAAGTTATTTTCAAAACATACAGTAGGATTAGTTGAATGTCTGCCATTAATTAAATTAAATAGCACTGATGTTTGCAGTACTTAGATGTTTGAAAAAGAGATGACCTTAGAGATGTTTGGTCAAAAAGCTCCAGCATCACTTTTAGTATGAAGATCAACTTAAAAATAACTTTAATTTGAGAGGACAGTAGATAGAGTTGGAAATCAGGGGGGAAGAGAGAGTGAGGAATGACAGGAAAAGGAGCCACAGGTCGGATTTGAGCCAGGGGTGCCTGCTGTGAGGACTACAGCCTCTGTACTTACCTAACAGCTAGTCCGTCTGTGCCCAGAGGCCGCGTTTACACGACAACGATTTCAGCTGAAACAATCACTCTTTGCTGCTATTCGTTTACACCACAGCAGCATTTTGAATTTTGAAAACGGTTTCCAGGGTGCAAATGTTTGAAAACGGCACCGTCTCCAACATCTTGTCAACTTGCAATGTAGTTTCTCTAAAAATGGAGACTTTTCACATATGCATATGAGTCAATAGCCACCCTCGAGTAGGTGGACAACTACAACAATGGCCGACTCTTAAGTTTTGTTTGCTCAATCAATTAGCCATTCACATCCAGGAACCCCAGAAGTCACATACAGACCACAGCTAAAAAAAAAAAAAAAAAAAGATAGTTTTTAGAGTAGAAATTAACATGTTTACAGCCTGGTACAAAAAAGGAAATAGGTCTGATTATGATTGACAGGTCAACCCTCCTCAGCTCCAGCTCTCAGTCTGTCATTAGGTTGACTGAAAGTGAGGATGAGACAGGATTTCCAGCATGGCGGCGGCTGCCGATGAGCCTCCAGAGCCCCCTGCGGTAACCGATGGCTGACGTCACTCAGGCATCGTCCATTGATATCTACAGTCTATGCTCAATGCAGATTCTGACCTTAGTGTGGACATGTGCTGTGCAAAGAGATCTGAAGAGATTCCAGAGATTTCCAGAGGAGTTACACTCTTTCTTAAGATAAACCTATATCTTATATCAGTATTTTGAACTGATATAAGTATTTTGGACAGCTCAATTCTCCTGAGACTCAATAAATGTCCTGACCCTAAATAAACCAACTGCTGAGAAAATACATTCCAACCATATCAGAACTTTAAAAAAATGCGTACGTTTTGAAAACCAATCTTTTGAATTTTTTTTTTAATTGACTTTCAATACTTTTCTTTTTCCTTCTTGAATTATTGCATTTAAAATACATCAATGTGTTTCCATGATTACTGTTTGCTGCAGACTGAGACAGCTGTGAAGTGAAAGAAAAGTTCATGGTGACACCATGTGGACATATTGTGAATTGCAGGTCACCTCAGCTTCCCACACCATGTCTGCCATGAAATCCTGTTTCAGTCTAACTTTCAGTCAACCTAACGACAGCCTTAGAGCTGGAAATGAGGCGGGTTTTAAGCCTCTTGACAAACACAGTGTTACACCACACCCACCTGTCAATCAGTTCTGCAACACGCCTTGTTGTGATTAAGGATTAAATGACTATGTGCTTCTACAGCCAGCCTCAAGTGGACACTCGAGGAACTGCAGGGTTTTTCAGCACTGGAAGGTGCCGCCAAAAGAGGAAAGGAGCTGTAGGATTTTCATTAATAATTACATTTAGAGAACAAAGTCAACAAAGTATGAGCTACTGTTTCTTTATAAGTGAGTTTCTTTTCCTTTGTATGGCCCTGGATTGTGTTACAGTACACATCAGTCACTTTGTTACTTGGCAGCTCGAGGACTCTTTATTTCTAAATGAGTTTGTATTCAGCCGGCTCTCCCTGGAGACCGAAGTCCTCCTGAACTCTTTCAAATTCTCTCACAGGGCACATTGTTCACTTCGACCCCAACAGGCCTATGAAACTGTCGCTACAAATCACAGCAGCACTGCTGTTCTGTTCTGGGCCTATTGACTCAGTCCAGTGCCTAACACACTGCAGTAAACCTACGAGGAGACAGAGGTGTGATTCATTTTGAGTTTACAACATCCAAGACGAAAGGTTTGGATGAGAACAAACCTGATCGATGAACACACAACAACTCGAGGATAGAAAGTGGATGGATGAATAGATATAGATCAGATAGATGGACATAGACCAGATACAGTAGCTGGATAGAAGTTGGATTTGCCGAAGCAACTTTACAATGTGAAGAACCTTTGGAGGTTTTCCCGGGCACGCCCAAATGGGAGGTGATCCCGAGGTAGAACCAGAGTTTGCTGGATGGATTATGTAACCCATCTAGCCTGGGAAAAACCTCTGAATCCCCCAGGAGGAGCTGGGAAACGTTGCTGGGGAGAGGGAAGTCTGGGTTGACTTACTGCGCCTGCTGCATAGGAGACCCGACATCGGATAAGCGGAAGAAAATGGACGGATGAATGGAGAACAACAAGAAGAAAGCAGGACACCATACACATGCAAGCTGCTGCTGTTGTTGTTTGTTTCATTTCTTTCATCTCAAACCTATATATGCATTATCATTTGATTAAAAATGCCAGGCACACTCCACTGGTGGGAAGGTATTGATATATTCAGTAAAAGAAGCAATACTGCAATTTTAGCCCTAACAAAGCAGGATTACAGTTTTATAAAGTATTGACTTGAAACTAAGAAACACAAGTTGAAAATGTCACTTAGCTCTTATATAAAGCCTACAGATGACTACAGATAACTCACAACATATAACAAATAGAAAAATGTAAAGAATAAAACCAAAAAAGAAGTGAAAAGGTCTTTCTTAGAGCTCTATGGTCAGTGTGTTGTTGTGTACAGAGGTATCATAATGCAGAGATACACAGATGGTCTCTTGCTCTCTCTCTCTCTGGTTCATATTACTTGACTAAACAGCAGCTTCGGTGTCCGGTTGCTTTCTATATCACCTCTTCTCTGTTTTCTTTCATCGCGTTAAATACCAGTGTCACAAATGAAGCCTCAAAATACTGCCGTGACCCGGATTCGAACCGGGGTTGCTGCGGCCACAACGCAGAGTACTAACCACTATACGATCACGGCGAGCTGTCCACCGGACTGTCCCCCCACTCACGAGCTCACCGGCATCAGCTGAGCGTGTTCACAGGCCTCTGTAGCAGTGACGGTGATGTGATGGGCTCACGGTAATCACAGCTTCTCTCTCTCTGGCAGAGAGCCTCGGATTCGTTTGAAGAATTATAAATCAAATGGATTATGAATGTCTTGATGAATGTAAATGATCTCTTCATTGTTCAGTCTGTCATCCTTTGATTTATCCTGAACCTATTAAGCTGCTATTTATTGTAACCAAACTTTAACTTAAAGTCCCCGTGTTCATGTTTAGATCACCTTTCAAATATTTTACATTAGGCTATAAAGAATCAAGTCCAGTCACTGGGTAGTATTTCAAACAATATTTATAGAACATAACTTAACAATAAAGGATGAAGGCATGCTATCATGTAGTCATAATAAAAACACGCTGCTGATGTGGAGCACTTGTGAATATTTCTGTTTCATGGATACGTATGTG
Source organism: Labrus bergylta (assembly GCF_963930695.1). NCBI lineage: Eukaryota > Metazoa > Chordata > Actinopteri > Labriformes > Labridae > Labrus > Labrus bergylta. The sequence goes on from NC_089200.1 coordinate 8,232,321, forward strand.
TAGAATTTTGATATAGAAAATATTGAGTGTATTTTGTTTGAGGTTAATGTATAAGATTTTTGTTTACTATCTAAATCCATTGAAATTATTATTATTATTTTTGTAGGTTTAACTGGAAGAAACATGTGAAAATGACAACTTATTTATGAGGTAAAAATAAGACAAGTTTCCATTAAAACTGAACCAATTTGGAATATTTCAGGACCTTATGGTAGAAATAACCCCTCTGTGAAATCCATTACCGTACTTCATTTAATTGCTTCACTCCACTGCTTCAGTTCAAGCTGGTTTTCTTACCTGTTCTCGTTTTTTTTTTTTTTTTGCTTGTTCAACAAATAATCCAAAGATGAAGTGCTCTACTGTTGCTCTTAATACATGTTGTTCTCTATTTCTTGACCTGGACTTGTTCGACAGGTGCTTGTGTATTACTTTGTATTTGTGTTAGGACCCCCTTGAATATGAGATGATGCATCTCAAGGGGCAATAAAATCAAATATTTGACCCACTCGGCTGGGTTAAACATGTAACCCATCTTTATGGGTTACCTGTTTAACCCAGTGTTTAGGTCGACTAATTTGACCTAGCAATGTAGTCAAAAGTGGGGTTGTTGTTATTGTTATTAACCAAGCATTGTTTAGTGTGTACTCGACATAATGCTCACATTTTGGACTTTACTAATATAAAGCAAGTCAAAGGAGCGATCAGAAGTATAAGTCTACAATGTAATGACACCTCTTAATTTCTTACCTTGTAATTAAACTGGAAAAGGTGATTTAAAAAAAAACAACAGATTTTTAGATACATTTGCATGATTTTCAAAATAAATGTCTGTTGGGGCGCTGGCGGTGAAGGGGTTAGTGTGTATGAACCCATGTATGAAGGCTATAGTCCCCATGTATGAAGGCTATAGTCCCCATGTATGAAGGCTATAGTCTTCCAAGCATGCTGCCCAGGTTCAAATTCCACCTGTGGCTCCTTTCCAATATGTCATTCCCTAATCTATCCACTGTCCTGTCTCTCCATTAAAGGCACAAAACGCCCAAAAATAAATCTTCAAAAAAAAAAAAAATTCTGTTTTGCAAATTATACAACTCCCTGCTATGGTTTACAGTTGTAGTTTATTCATTTATTTGGATCAGCAGTAACAATACAATGCTGACTGCAAAGCATACATGATGAGCACAGAAACACAATCAGTGTAATCAGATGATTTACAGTGATTTTAATTGGTATTACTGATTACTATCCCATTACGTTTTTTCTAGGTTATAATTTATTTTATCTAGTTACAACATGCAGACATGTTTAGCTGAATTACAGATCAAAGAACAAGCCTCCTGGTCCAGCCAATCAGAGCCTGAGTCTATCTATACCCAGGCGGTGTCTGTGCGGGCCGGGGCACGAGCTGGCTGCAGGGGAGGCTCTGATAGGTGCGGGCAGATACACCACGGTCCCCTGGGAGCCTCGGGGCTTGGAGGTGATGGGGTCTGAGCTTGGTGTGACTGAGTGCATGTGCTCGTGGGGGTGCAGATGTGTGTGGTTGCAGTGTTGATGACCTGTGTGTCCACTGGCTGCTTTTGCATGGGCCTGCTCCTCCACAGCTGCAGCCTACAGAAGGGACAAAAAAAGAGAAAATCATGCAACGATCGTACCACAAGACGCTCATTTGAGAATAACCCTCAGATCTGAGTGAGAGAATGAAGATTTTATTTTATTACATTATAGCAGCCCACTATTCTGTCAGTGAAACATTGTGAAAAAAAAAAAAGTTTTAGCTGTAGATATATTTTTCAGGAACATTTTATTAAGTATTTTCTTTCTTTTCTTACACCAGGGTTTTATGGGCATGATCAAATACAGAATCAGAGTGGATTAAGAGCAAGACACTTTACAGACATGTTTTGAGGAGCTCTGAGACTTCTTGAAACTTGTTGAAAAAAGGAGAATAATAATGTGACTGTAAGTGACTGTACATTCATGTGAATGTAAGTCATTACCTGAGGTTCGAAGATCTCACACTCCACTTCCACTGGGTTTGTGCTCGGAAGCTTCTGTGTCTTTCCAGAAGAGAATGTAATATAGACCTCCTCCTGGAAGATGTGTGAGCCCACACAGAAGCCTCTGTGCTGCAGAGACAAAAATCAACAAAGGCTTAACCTCGATCAGAAGAGACTCAGCATTGTTGTTGTTGTTTGGTTTGAACTCAGGCGGTCTTCTTGAGTGACAACCGCCATGATAACAGAAAGAAATACGTTTTCAAACCAACACATGTTTGGAGTGTCGAGTTCTTCTTTCCCCCTGACTATTCTTTAAATTGATGAATAAGTCAATACACTCTTTAAAGTGAATATCGAACTGGATTCTGTTGCAATTTCAAATACTATCAATCAGCCTTTTGGGGATTATTTGAATGTGTTCAGCTTTTAACTACAAAAATAAATAGGGTGTTTAACTCACAGCAAACGGACAGTCCATCGGTGTGCAGCCACTCAGTTCACTCGGATCTGTTTTATTTGAACACACCGTCTCCACAATGGTGTACTCCACAAAGTATGATGGACCAAACACCCACTGAGAGAGCACACAAAGACATGAAATAAGTAACACACCTGTGAACTATGAACCAAACGTAGTGAAGGCTCCTAAACTCTCTCAGCTATAGTTATGTAATGAATACTATCAACCTGATAAAAGAGGTACATACAGAACACCCAAACACATCCCTGATGATTGAAAAATAGGACAACACAAGCTACATGCTACATTTAAGCCTTAAGAAGCACATACCCATAAAGATTAGGCCTCATAAAGATCCAGGGCTTACAGGATGAGTCTGATAATACCCAAAGAATATAGATCTTCCACCTTCCTCTCCTGACAATCTAAACTTTGTGTACAGTGTCAACTTATTGGCCACATTTTGGGTTCTCTGTTTAGGACTATTTCTAGTGCATGTTAAGGATAAGGCGAGGGTGAGCAGGACCCCGACGCAAATATACTGTAGAGGGGAGCTGACCCTAAAGGTTTAGATAATGATGACTTGATCATCATTTATTTTGCTTCACCTGCGAGTAGGCTCTGGTTATCTTCTCCAGAGTGAAGTAGTTGGCCAGGCTGCTTTCTCCGTTGAACCTCTGCAGGGAGAGATTGGCCGTCTCCTTTACCACCGGCTCGTCTAAGTTTTCGGCTGTGGGGCAGTCTGGACACTCCTCGATTACAGCAGTGGCAGGAACTAAACACAAGAATGAACAAGGGTCATAAAACGTAGTAAGTATTTGTTCAAATGTAGCCTAATCCAGACTCTTTGTGACTTTGTGTGCTCTTTCCCATTGGCTTAAAGCAAACAGAATGATTGCAGAATGCTCAGTAACATTTACAAATCACAACAGTATATCAATGTCTGAATGTGTTTTTGTGCTATCAAATGAAGTCCAAAAGACTCCATCCATCTACCTTCACGAAGTGCACAGGAGTAACTTTGGAGCTTGACCTTAGTGTCGATGAAGGCCGACACCATACACTCTCCATACACCTAAAGGACATGAACACAATTATACAAACAAAGGAGAAGGGGTGAAACAAAAATGATCAACAATTTCAAAAAAGGGCATAGATCTGAGAAAGATATCAGTCGACATATCGGCATCAGATTTCTTTTCCCTACCCAATATCGATATCAGTATCGGGTCTTTACGGCGTTTTTTCACTGCTACTCGTTGGAGATTAACTGGAGCATTTAAAAAAAAAAAAACGCACCTCTTTTGTCTTTAAGGGTAAAGTTTGAAAAATGTCGTTCTAACAAAGAGTTCTGTTCCATCATAAAATGATGAATACAAACTAAGAACTTGCATTGAAGTTTCTGTCAAGATTCATGCTTTTGCAGTCGAATTTGGTGTCTGCACATCAGAAAGGTATTACAACCTTACTAATTTGATCCAATTTAAGAAAATGCCACTTGGCAGCTTTACAGCTGTTAACACACCTAGCAAGCATCGTCAGCTGCAGGCTAAGTGTTTTTGACCACAAGGTGTTACATGTTGACCGTGGTCATCTTGTTGTCACAGCAGTTCTTTGGTGTTGCCTCTAGTCAATTTATTTGGACCGTAGGTTTTGTGTGTTGGCAGGGATTTAGCTCTGTATTAATATTGCACAAGCTTACACCAGAGAGCCATTAGTTTGAAAAACATTCAAGAAACAATAAGAGCATCTCAGCTAACGTTGCATGTGTTTGCAAACTTACGATATGGATGACAACTCACTATTTTGTGACCAATGAAATGAACATTTCTACAATGGAATTATTAGAAGTTACCAAATTTCTTCTTGATTTTCTTTGGACAAAACACAATATGAAGTAGCTATTGCAATTAACTGCGGGGGATTTAAAAGTGAAGTCTGGTATGGTCTCCATGCAAAAGAGCTCTCTAGAAGTCTTCATTAATTCAACTTCAGTAAACTGGGAGGATACTGAGCCTACAGTGAGAGACCTGGACCTTTGGAGCCTTTAGCCTAATAAGATGTTGAATGAAACGTTGATGTGGATAAGAGATAATACTCCACCCTGTGGTACTTACTGGAACTTCACCAATATTTCTAGCCTCACATTGTTTCCATGGTTTCCTGCTGGTGATGTGGCATCTGGTCTCCATCACATCAATGGTCAGTTTGTAGAGAGACCCGCCCTTATCCTGGAAAAACACACACAGCGATATGGTTTTCATACATACACAAAAAGTCTGAAAAATGCAACAAAATGTTCGGATTGAGCTTCATCTGTAAAAGCAAACAATCAAGTTTTTTCCCAGACTTAACTCCAATTTGTCCCTGTCCCTCCCCTTAGAAAATCCCCAAGTGAAGTTGAGGTGAGCTAATGTGATAATGCCACAGGAGTTATTCAAGAAAAGCGAGTCAGACTGCTTCATTGTTTTCTGTTTGTGAGTGTGTTCTTCTTTGTCCTTTTGGAATATAGTGAACATGTTGAAGTACACATATAAGGGCAGAGACTGTCATCATCTTTACGGACTTTGTTGCTTTGTCCACCATTTCCGCATTGTTCTATTTGCGTCACGTCCTGCCTCCCGAGACCCCCCTCTGTGCAACAGGGGCAGTTTCCCGCTGTTAGGGGCAGATGTGAACTACTTACTCTGCAAGATCTCAGGTGCAGCCTGCCTTAAATTTTCTAGAAATTTCCAGGAGTACATATTAGAAAACAGCTATTTTTTTTCTCCTTTTTACCCCCTTCAAGGCTCTGCAAACATTGCTGCCAGTCCATCAATTATTTTTTGCATCTTTCAAGGTCTAAGGCAGTATATGAGCGTAAACGTTTTTTTGCATGCATTTCTGTGTATGTGCATATGAGTGTTTTCCCTCACCTTTTCAGGAGTGTGAGAGAGGTCGTACAGTCTGTTGAGGCTCAGAACGTAACCTTCTGTCCGGTCCTGGTTGATCTGGTCCATGGCCTCTTCAGCCACTCTCACCGCCTCAGGATTTAAACATCCTGGAGTGTCTGGCTTGGCTCTTCCTTGCTGCTGCAGCAAAGCCAGACACAGGACCAGCAGGTACACACTCATTCTCTCAACACATAAACACACACACACATACAATGGGCTAAATACAACCCCTAGCTTTAACCAATAAAAATTACCAAAGCTTATCCTGCAAAAAAATCTAACATTGAGAACAACACAGACCCTGGTCTGTTAATCTTCCTTTGCACGATCTGTAATCCAAATTTCTCCAGACAGGGTTTTGGACAGACACATGACAAGCTGGACTTTCGCCTATTTCCTAAAAGATGAGCAAACAGACGCTATCTCCTGCTCTCTAGGCCAATGGCTGGCTCGAACTGACTGAGGGGTCATAGTTCACTGGGGAACAGGGGACATGATATCAATCGAGATTTAGTTATTTTATTTCTTCAAGTCACACTGTCATGTTTCAGCAATAATCTAATGCTCTTCTTATTGTGTTAGTTAAAGGTTCGGAGATGGTTTTTTCACTTATTATATCTTGGGCTATGTGAATACTGAATTCTGATTGGCTGCACCTATTTTGAGATTATGACAAGTTGTATGCAAAGGTAGCGGCTAAAACATGAGAAAGTGAAAAGTCTAGACCAATAGAGTTCTCATATAGCCTGTATAAAACATGGATGTAACCTCAGTGATGTCATCCATTGGTTTCTGCAACATAGTTTTGAAGCCTATTGGTGGCAGTTGCCATATTGGACACGTTATCTCAAACTAACTTTTGGTCGCCCTAGCAACAGGCAGAAATATGGAGTTGAGTCAGACCTTTAGCCACCTGGCATACAACTACAATGCACCCACCTGTCAGTAAGATATTATGCATCTATAATAAGGGGTGTGGCGTCATATCATTATATCGTTTATGTAATTAAAAAAAACTGTACAGTGTACGGCAACAAACCCATTAATTACTCCGACCAAATACGTTTTTGTTTCTTTCCTAGGCCATGGAACACGGGACACTCCAGGAAATGCATCTTTTTGCACTTGCGCTTTGGCTTCATTTGGCTCATCTGAGGTTTCCACTTGGTGAACAGCACAGGTTGGCACCTTTAAGCTTTCAACAGAGATGATCTCACTTCTCTCGTCTAACACGATAAAGCTAAAATGCTCTATAGGCTAAACCGACTTGTTCAAAGATCCTTTCTATCCTTTAATATGCTGCTGGAGTGGTTTAAAATGAAGTTGGTTGAGAATCATTTTTAGCTAAGCTTCCTAATCCTGCAGCTGCATTGCCCTGTTTTTCTGAAGTTACAAAGGGTATCATTGTGTTCGCATTGTTTTTTTTACTTATGCAACTGGTCAGAGTTAGAGCTTGTCAGATATGTGTGGGTCGATGTTTGTGTACTACAGACAGCAGATAAGAGTTGTTTGCTGAGTCTCTTGAGCTCATATGACCACTAAAAGTCCACAAACACATTGTACACAGAATGGGCGAGTGCAGTCATATCGTTGTTGTGTCTGGTCTGAGAGCCTCGGAGGTTACGTAGGGAAGCAATGTGCATCATCAGTGACAAAAACGTTAACATCCCACAGAGCTTTCATATAATGGTTTACCAAAATCAACAAGGCCTGGTGTGAAAGTTTTTAATCCCCAGGTGACACCAGTGAAAGATTTCCAACAAATTAAATCTGCATAAAGCCATTTACTTTATGAATTCTGATACAGACCCAGATCAATAGACGTATTAACACATTTTCTCTAGTGCAAATAACATTTTACTGCAACACTACTGCAACAAGTGGATTACAGTCTAAATGTGTTTTTGTTCTAATGAGGTTTGCATCTATCACTTGTTTTGTTCATGGAAGCGGATAAGGACTTTTATCTACTTATAGCTTATCTTTGACCGCCAACAATGCAACCATTTCTTGTAGTTCTCAGTATGTTTAAATATCATTAAAAAGGAACTAAAAGATAAAAGTTTTTTTTTTAATTACCTGTTATTATTGACATTTGGTTATGTAGCACATTCTCTTTTCCCTGTGCATGTATGTCAGTTCAATGAAATGTAAAGTTAAAGAGGGACAAGGAATTCAGCAGTGCATTTCCTGTTAATTATAATTGAATAATTGAGTTATGTTTTTGTTTAAACATAAAAGAAAGGTGGGTATGATGAACACTGAGGTATTACTGAAGTCATGCAGCAGGCCAGCAATAAACACACAGCATCATGTTGCGTCTGCTTCTACATACGACTCTCATTATCTAACCGGGACAATATACTGTATGTAGAACACAGGGAGAACGTTACTTTGGCGCCGCCTAGTGGCCCGATGTATGAGCTACTCCTATCACGCTGTAATGTCTAGCATGGAAAAAATAATAACAAGACAAAGTGGGAAGAAAGTTCTTTGTGCTGATTTTGGATGAGTGCATTGAATCAGCAAGGGATGAATCACGAGGGTCTTCTTGATCAATAAAAGAAAACACTGGATGAGTATTTGTGGTGCCGTTTATTAATTTATGAAGCCAAGCATCGATGAAATACAAACATGGAAAACTGTGTTTGCCAGCTTGATTGTACAGTGTGAGAACATGAAGAAATGTTAAGGATGCAACCATATTGTGATTAGTTGCTCAAAGAACACAACTGGTTGCAGACTAATTTACTACCAATGGTAAAAAATGAATGAAGTTGATGTTAAGGTAGTTTTAAAGACTATATAGGATGTTTAAGGTAAAGTGGACCCGGGGGGGGGGGGGGATGCATGTTATGTGCTTATAGTAAACCATCATCTTGGCAAAATATGACTCAGAGAAGAAGTCAAGATGTGAAAGATGTTTTCCCTTTGACTACTTTTCAGTCTGTGAGTGTTTTTTTTTTCCTGCTCAGTTCTTTCATGAGTCCCAACATCACTTTATGCAACTGGTTTGAACATGGGGTCTTCAGCGAAGACTTTCTCCACCAGAGTTTCGCCTACTGCAGGGGGCACGCACTGGGCGGAGGCTGCGGTGGGGAAGGCCTCAATGAAGGGCTCCATCACTTCTGGGATTTGGGGGTCAGGCTTGAGGGGCAGAGTGACTCCCACCTCAGGACCAGCGGCAGGGACGTCGGGGAAAGAAGGCAGGGTCATGGGCCGGTCAATGGAGGCCAACACTCTAACCATACCCTCTGGGTGGTCGTGGCCAGCGTGGTCATGGTCGTGATCGTGGTGATGGTGGTGGTGTTCGTGCTCGTGCAGGTGGGCATGCTTGTGGTCGTGGTCTAGAGCGATCTCGTGGTCGTGCTCATGGGTGTGAGCGCCATCAGCGTGCTTGTAGTCGTGGTGCTGGTTGGGGACATCACTGGCGTGGTCGTGCGCCTTGGCATGATGAGCGTGCACATGGTCGTGGCCGTGTCCGTGGTCGTGGGAGTGTGCGTGTGCTTTAGCGTGGTCGTGTGTGTGGTCGTGGTCACTGTTGGCGTCGTGCGTGTGGGTAGCGTGGCTCTTGGTGTGGTCGTGCGCGTGGTCATGGGTGTGTGTGTGGTCGGCGGCATGTGCGTGGTCATGGTCGTGGTTGTGTGTCGCTGTGTCGCTGTGAGTGTGGTCAGTCTCCGCGGCCATCGTGTGCAGTTTCTTCTCTCTTTCAGCAGACTGTGGGACACATAAGCAATGAATAAATGTTACCAATCCAGATTCAGAACGATACCCAGCCACTTAAAAGAACGGGTTAACTGGAGAGGAGGAATGACTTGAAAAGAGTCTTACCTCAGGCTCATAGATCTCACACTCCACTGAGGTGTCAGCATCACCAGTGGGAGAGTAGAAGAGGGAAGCCTTGCAGAAGCCCTTGTGCTGCAGAGAGAAGAAAAAAAAAACAAGTTAAGGGAGCAGAAATCAGAGGAATGCATGTGACTACACTACAGCTCTGTAGTTCAAGGTTATCCTTCACTGTGAGTGAAAACACACTTTCTGATATGACAAAAGAACACACCAAGCAGAAACAGATGCATGCAGAAAACTAACTACTTCATATGCCATAAAACTCGAGATAAAAATGTTTTCAAAATGTTGTCTTTCCATAAAAGTGTAAGAAAAATACAAGCTTGAGTTAAAGGAGCTACTCGATAAGTATTTAAAGGACCAAAACAAATCCAAATAGTAAAACTTGAGAATCCATTTACATCAATAGTTCCAGCATGCTGTGATAAAACAAGTTTCTAATGACTCACAGTGAACTCGCAGGTCATGAAGGGGCAGTTACCAGCGGCTGCGCTCTTGGAGCAGGTGGTCTCCTGGATGGCGTACTCTACATTGTAGTACATGGCCATGGCCATCTGGAGGCACACACAGAAACAGAAAGACACTTTAAACAAAGAAGCAGGCACAGTGAAATAATATCTTTGTGTAGGAGCTGCATACATAGCTTGTAAGTTAACAAGAAAGTTTCATACTGATGGAAGAGCAGGAACACGGATTGCACAGAAGATATAAAAGAGTACGCCAAGATGTATTGCAATAGCCAGTATTTGGATTAACTACAGTATTATTTCTGCAGGAGTGAATTGAGAGTTTCTGTAGATGATGTGGACGTAGTCTCTGGGTCAGACAAGTGATGCAAGACTCCAACAACATTCACTGCTTAACCTGAAACCAGATCTCTAGATCCAGAGACATTGCAGATCAGTCCCCAATTCCACGTCTTGTCCAGTGTTAGCGCAGAGATCGTTTAATTAAATCCAGCACAATCGAGTAAAACAGATGATAAATCAGGGTATGACTAACAACTCGCATGCATTTCTTTTAAGAATTATTTTCTTTTTTAGCTTGAGGAAACAGAATTTATGATGACCCTTGCTATTGATGACACTTCCTGTGTCATCCTCTCATCCAAATATAGTCACCTAAGGCTCTTAACATGAACACTTTAAATGAAAGAAACAGTGTTCACCATTAAAGTGAATAAGGTAACCAGCCAGAATGCTACTAGTTAGCATGCTAACAAGCAACTTATTAATGGTGAATATTGTGACCTAAATTTAAAGTGTTACCCATAAAGCGCCTTCGACCAATTGGTGATATCATTGTGTCTACGTCCAATTCTCTTATACAGTCTATTACATCTTTTTTATTATTTTTAATTAAACATGTCGCATTTTAAATTTGTCCGATGAATACAAATAAAGTATTTTCTCTTTAATCGAGGATATTTGGGCTGAAATATTTCAGGAAATTAACTACTTAATAGAATTTCAATTTCAATTAAACATTTAAAAATGTCTATTAATGTATGATATTGCTGCTGGTGCATTGAGGTATAAGCCTCAAGAGCATCCATCCTCTCCATCAGCTTGACTTTCTGTGGGAATGATTCAGTAGGATTCGGAGCCTTTCCTGTTCAGATTATATTATATGAATGAGATAATACATAACATGACATCTTACCCCGGCGGTAGCGCGGCTGATTTTCAGCAGAGCGAAGCGCTTGTCCAGCCCGCTCTCCTTATTGAACTTCTCCATGGAGAGAGTGACAGCCTTCTGAATCTCAGCGCTGTCCATGGCCACAGGGGTCGGACAGTCGGGACAGATCTCGGTGACACGACCTGAAGGAACTGAGCAGAGGGAAAAGCGTTTTTTATTTTTTTTTTTAATGTGCACAAATTACAAGATTGTTTTGACCCAGTCGTAAGTTAGATGTTGTTATTAGTATTTTTACCTGGTCTGATAGCACAGTCGTATTTGTAGAGACGCACCACTCTGTGTGGCCTATTGGTGTAAATAGCAACTTTGCACTGACCATAAACCTGCAAAAAACAGCACAATAACAAATACATACATTAGTTAGATTCAAGCAACTTCCTTGACAAGAACTGAAAGTACTTAAAAAAACAGAATGATCATGAGAATTTACAAAATGACGTGCATGCGTGCAGACTTTGCAAACATTTTTAGATATGTGTGTGCCAGAGCGTGTGTGTGTGTGTTTGTTCTCTTACTGGTGTGTCGTGTGTGGGACGAGCCTCGCAAGTCTTCCAGTCCTTCCTGCTGAGAACGCTGCAGTTGGTCTCTACAACATCCATGGTCAGGTAGAAAACCACACCAGTCTCTGCCTGTGACACACACACACACACACACATTCAGAGTAAATCATCAAACACATCATGGAAATATCTCAAGTGAAATGTCCTTCAACAACATCTTGATGGAAATTATTTGTAAAAAGGTTTTTTATTCGGTGATCCAAGCCCAGAAATCACTCATCACTCTGGTGTCACTTATCTCTTATACAATCCATTGTTTTCTGGTACTGCGTGATCTTTAACACAATTCAACCAGATGTGACCTCTACTTCAAAGGTCACATGTTAATAGCAACATCCATGGTTCAATTGTTGGGGATAATCCAGTTCATCTCAAACTGAGGGGTAAATGGGTGTCATGGGCCCCCTTGAAATGTGATTGGTTCCCCAAGATGCCAAGCCAAAACTCTAAAACAGTGGCTCTCAACCGTTCTAAGCCAAGGACCTGTCACCAACTCCAGCATGATGAATCCCAGCCAATCAAATTTATTTTATAAAATTGTGTGGTTTGGACCTCAGATGGTACGAAACATGTGACAGGACTAAAAAGCGCTTAATTTACTTCTTTTGAAAAAACCCCCCAAAAAAAACATTCATACATACTGTGATCCATTTTTTGGTCCCGACCCACCAGCTGAGAACTATTGCTCTATAATACGATATAATACGATAATAGGATAATAATGAAAATCATAATTTCCTCCTAAGTGTGTTTTTTTTAGACAGAGATTTATGGTTCTAGAGTGGAATTTTAAATCTTTGTTATACAATCATGATTGCAACTGGTGATTTCAAAGTTTCAGAAATTTCAAAAGATTTTAGATTCATACAACTTTTGATTTCTCTCTGGTATTTTTTGATCCAGCAGGATCGATATCCCATTAAATAAATACGTGGCAGACAGAAACAGAAAGTGTCACAAACAGATAAAATCATTAATCTGTTGTTCAAACTGAATTTGCATATTTTAACCCAACCAATATTACAAATTTGAGATGTGGGCATCAATTTAAAAATGAAATCACTCTGACCAGGCTTACCCAGTCTTTTATTTCTAAAAGGTAAATCATATCATTTTCACTGCTTTAAGCATCGTGGTGGTCCTCCTCGGGCTGACTCACGTGTGTCTTCATGTGGACGTTGGACAGGCGGTGCAGGCTGAAGATGTAGCCCTCCTGCCGGTCCTGGTTGATTTTGGTGAGGGCCAGCCCGGCTACAAACTTCGCCTGTGCGTCTTCACATGACCCCTGCTCCATGGCGCCTTGCTCCACCGGTGCACCGTGGACGTGCATGCACCCCAACGCCAACAACAGCGACAACAGTGCACAGTGCTTCATGGTGATGACTCTCTCAAACACCCAAAAATGTCCAGAGAGGGATGGGGTGAGCTCTTATATCTCGCCACTGTAAGCACACCCACTCTACCTTTTTTTTCTCTCTCTTTCTCTTACACACACACACACACACACACACACACACACACACACTTCCTGTAATCTCAGGCAAATATAACCATTGACCCCCACCCCCTCTAAAAACCCATGGCCCTCTGTTTTCATGGTGCATCAGTTCATCTATCAGCCAATCAATCTGCTACAGTGCAGCCTTGCATAATGGAGCTTATCAGTGGGTAGATGATCAGCCCTGCAGCCATACTCTCTTCTTTAGGATCAATGCACTGTTTAATCCACTCAGCCCCAATTCTACAAAAGTTGTCTTTACTCACTGTGATAACGCAGAAGTCATCATTTCAAACCTCGAGAATGTTGTAAAGTCACCAAAGGGAAGTCTGGTCGAACACACACGAGTCACTCTCAAACTATCTACGACTTCAAAAAGCTGCTCAAACAGTATCAGATCGTTGTCCTCATCAAATGCGTTGACAACTCTGGTCCAGATACGACTGATTGTTTCACAGGGATGAAGAAGGTGAAGCAGAGCATGTCCCTGATACACTGTGTGTATAGGCAGGCCTGCCTCGAGCCATCAGATTTGTCTGCAATATGAGAAATATGTCTGAGGTTATGACCTTCAGCGTTTGTAACACACAGACTTAACCTGGGGGTCCACCAATATGCCTGTCTGTTTATGCACAGGCGAAATGCGTTGCTGTGCACATTAAAATACAGTAGCCTAAAGTTATTTTCAGTCTGCTACGGACTTTTGATTAATTCTTCAAGGTATGTTCTTGCAACCGGGCCCACCTGAGAATGTGTTCAGGGTGGGCATGGAGGACCCTGTTGGCCATTTAGAGTAAGCCTATATTTATATATTTGTGTATTTTCGGAAAAATGATGCAATAAATCTGTTTGCTTTGCCCCCCCCCCCCTCCCCCCCCCCCCCCCCGCTCCTCTTCACCTCTTCAAACACACTCTTTTTAAAAAACCAGGGACATGCAGAGAGGCAGGGGCCAAAATTCACAAAAGGGCATTTTTGCTAAAAAAATAAGTGTTCTGATCCACACTTGAGCAGGAGACAACTCTGTTTAGGAGCCATTGTCCTTCCTGATTCTGTTTCTGATACTTTCTGATAGTGTGTTGATGGATTGAAATACCATTTGAATACCAGTTTGGTAGAAAAACATATCTGCTATTATTATTATTATTATTATTATTATAAACTTGTAACATTGTGACATTTAAAAAAAAAAGTATTCAACAATATATTTTCTAGACCATACACATCACCAAGTTCTTTCAGTTTCTTAACTTTAACTTCATTAAGTAGTTCCTGAGGTTAAAAAGAAAAACTGATATATTATTAAAGAATCAACTATTAAACCTTTATTGGGTAGATGTGAGCAGAAGGAATGAATAAACAATCCTGAACTTTGACTCCAATTTTTTGGTTTCTAAAGTCCTCACATATTTGCGGCTGTACTGTGAGATCTGCACTCTGCGGGGATACTGAATCCTCTGACCTTTGTCTGAACAAAATAAACAATCCATGGAATCACCCAGCTACAAATCAATATTTCTCCTGCAGTGAAAGCCTCTGTTGGGTACATTTATGTAAGACAAAGAATCATTGTGACACACACACACACACACACACACCGAACACACACAAACACACACACACAGTCCGAGTCAGGTTTTAAAAGCTGTAGGCAAAGTACAGAGAAATAAATTGAGACCATATTTGTGGTTTTATTTGGGTCATATTTTGAGAATTTAACGCTTTTTCAAAGTAAAAAAACATCCAAAAAATGTAAGAAAAAATGTACAATTATTTTTTACTTAAAAGTTGACGTCAAACGAACCTTTACTGTAAGTGTAGACATTTGTGTCCTTAAAGACTTTCAAGAACAACACATTTGGGTCCTCCTCCTCTTTTTTGGGATGACGACAAGTAGAGTTAGAAGTCAAGTCGATTCAACTTTTTCAACTGCAACCCCCCCTCCGCCCTTTTTTTTAAAGGTAAAATGGAAAAAGAAAAGTGACATAACAGACAACAAGTAAAAGACATTAAGACAATGACTTAACAATATACAAACACATGAACAATAAAGGTTCCAGTAATGTTTGAATGATGAAGGAGAGGGAGTGAACTGCAAATTTCAACATATTCATTTGCAAAATGTATTGCGGTGATGGTTAAAATTACTCCCACAAGAAAAGTTTCTACACAGGTGCATCAGTCATTTTCAAAGGGAAGCGTTGTCAGAGGGCAGAGAGGGTCAGATGTCTTTGGTTCTAACTGTGGGGGCATTGACACAGACCATCAGAGGACTTCAGAGAACTTTTTCATATGGTGGCTACACGAAGGCACAGCTACACGCAGACTCTGTGTGGGAAAAGGGTTCAAATGTAAAAGAGGTACCCCCCTCCACCCTGATGTATGTTAGTCATTACTGTAACCATCTGCTGCCCTTTGGCCCATTTATCCAGAGCTCTACTCAATTACAAAAGAAACAGAATACAATCATTTACACTGTTTTTAAGTTCAGTTTTGAGGTACAGACACTTCAAAAGTTCCATTCGACGCTACATAATGCTCCTATATCGTGTCCCAAAATAACAACAAACACTTTCAAACATAAAGTGTCAAACAAAAACAAATCATCTCCTAAAACCTTTTCTGAACCTTAAAAAGCAGGGTCCACACAGAGTGCGGTACTGCGTGCCGTGGCTCCCCCTGCTCCTCGCTGTACATTAAAGCGAGAGCTGTTTCTGTGGGAGGGGGCAGAGCACACGCTGTGCTGTAAAGGAAGGGGGGTTGGACTCCATTTTCCACACGTGCCAAAACCTGTAGACAAAACGAGCACAACACAGCATGTGGCAAAGTTTTCGATTTATCTAGATTAGCTTGTTTTTATGATGGTTGGTTCCAGTCAAAAAATGGAATTACCTCATTATGCTGTATCATCTTTTCCAATTGGAAACTTGAAAACAAAATAATAAACAGAATATCTTTAACTCTGAGGGATCATCAGGAATAATATTTCTAACCATGACATCATATGAAAAGTAAATAAAGAAACGGATTGGAAATGAACACAGCCAGTCACCATGCTTTTATTTTAGTAAACACTTCCTCATATGTACACAAGGTGGTGCCACAGTATTTTAAAACATCTGAACAACAACTGACGCCATGGTTTTACACACACAGAAGTGAGTTCATAATAAGTCTGTGTTAATGTCATTGTGAGGAGAAAAAGCGGAGGAAATCTACAGACATGTAAAGAGAATATTCTGAGAGAAAACAAGTTTTAACTTTATTTATTTAAGTATTTTAACAGACATATCTTCTCAGTCCTTACCACCAACCACAGCAGAGCAGAGACAGATCTCTGACGTCTCTGCTCAGTTGAATCATTTTTATGGTGAGGGACTTTGAACCAGTGTGGGTGAAAAAGAACGAGGAATGGGCAAAAGGAGGAACAACCATAGCTTTTTTATGTCTGCTTTTGCCCAGGGTCGTGATTGAGAAATTTTATATTTCATCAGAAATTCCGGATTCTGCCTCATCATCATCATCACCGTCATCATTGCCATCATCATCATTAATATTATCACTTCAACTCCCCTATTGCGCAATCCTAGCAGTTCTCTGCAGTTTGATGATTAAGCTGTTTCTCTTGGTTTTGATTTTGTTAAGGTTTCTTATGAACCTTGGGTCAATGTGTGGGATGTTGTTAGCTGCATACTTCCTCCCACAGTCCAAAGACATACTCCTCAGGTTAAGCGGTGACTCTAAATTGCCAGCAGGTGTGAATGTGAGTGTTGCATGTTGTCTGTGTCTGTATGTCAGCCATGTGATTAACTGGTGATCAGTCCGGGGTTTATAACATTTGTATTGTTGTACATGTATTTTAATGTATCCTCATATCGTGTTACGGGGTTTTATGTGACTGAATGTTGTACATTTTAATCTGTTTGTTTACACAAAGGCCCAACTGGGGACACGAGTTGGAAATGAGCAATATACTCGTTATGCAGCACATCATATTGAAATTATGTTAAATTGCATTGTCCCTATTAAATAAATAAATTCAAATAACTCTGCCTCTCTCCCAATGACAGCTGGCATCGGCTCCAGCCCCTCGCGACCCCAACGCGAAAAAAGCAGTCTCGCCTGCCCTTTGTGTTGACGAGCAGCGCCTCTGGCAGTTCCTTCGATGAAATACTAAAATTTGACAACTAATCACATTCTTTACTTGTTTATTTTAGGTGAAGTCATTTTTAAATGCAGGACTTTGACTCGTTGTGGTGGATTTTCTTTGTGGTAATTGTGATGATATGATTGGCTGATGCTTTGGGTTAGTTTGAGTTCCTTTTTTTAAAAGAGCACAGCACGTGCAGGTGTCTGCCATGTGATTCAGTATTGAATTACCTTAAAAGGACTTAACCGCCACCCTGCCCGTGTGACTTTAATGAACCTTGAAGGAACAGGAGAACAGTACATGTTGTCGCTGACTGCGGGCGGGGAAGGCGGGACTAATTTAATGAGGGAAGGAAGAGTTACTTGTTCACTTTAAACAGAAAATAGTTGCTTCTTCCTTGAATTGCATTTGTTTCTTTATGATATGCTGCACGTGGGAACAGTTTGCTTTTGTCTCAGTCATTCATGTTTAGAGAGCGTGAACTATTACTGGACAAAAAACAAATATGATCATAAGGGATGCAACGTGTTGTAAAGCTAATTCCCCTTGTGCTCAGTAATCACAACACATAGACATTGTCCATTTTTGTTTGTAAGGTTGAGGGTAAAGCACATGTTGAGGTTGAGGACACAGGGGAGAGAACTACAAAATAAAACAGAAAACACTCAAAACTGAATCTGGAAATAATACTATAAAAATAAACACAAAGGGAAACAAGCAACACCAGGGGGGAATAAGACAAAATAAAACAGGAAAAGAAATCTAAACACTGAAATAAACAAAATACAAAACAACACAAGGACAACCCATGATAGAACCAGAGTAGAGAATGGTCACAAAGACCCCCGTTCAAAGGGTCAGTACGCCAGGGAGAGTTTCAGCCTTCGGTTTTTGTTTGCAGGATTTCTTCTGGACATCATGGACGAAGCACAGAGTTCAATCCAGCAGAACACGGGGTGTACAGTTTATTTCTACCATTTAGATTTGTATTTGTGCATTATCAAATAAACTCAATCTCCTGTCAGTTATCATGTTATTCATTGTTTTACCTCAGAGAATTTCTTTTGCAGGATTTGCATATAAGACTTTGTAAATCCTAAAACACAGTAATGCTATAAATACGGATTTGGGGCTGGATAATAACCTGATTTAGATCACTCTGTGAACAACATAAACATACAGATACAGAAACACAGGGTCTGACAGGCCCTCTTCTGATACTGAAAACAAGCTGGAGGCATAATAAATAATACACATGCCAACATTAGCAGCATGAGAAGAGGTTCTTTTATTTCGTCCTGTCATGAGTCCCAGTTGTTTATGATTACACAGACTATTGTTTAGTACAACAGCTGTAGCCTGTGGCTGCAACATGTCAGATTGTTGGTCACATTTTGGCACCTGGGAACACTTAGAGGCCGTCTGCAGAGCTGCACAGGCTTACTGAAAGTTCATCTCCAGCGGGGCCTGTGGTCAATCTGTGTCTGCCTGTCATATCCAGTGTTTATATGATATAACCACACATGTAATGATATTTATACAAAGACAGTGCATGTGTTTATGTCGACTTCTACTACATTAAACAGCAACGACCGCTTTATGAAAATCTTAAATTTGAACTGTAAGGTGAAGATGAAGCTGAGTTACACTCATCACCAGCAGAGCTTGATTCATGCAACATAATAAATGTAGAATAATACCGCAGTCATTTAAACATGACTACAGCATTGTGGCGCCAACGCACATTTATGTACGAGTCATTTCAAACTAAAATGACATCCAGATTTGTTCTGAGAGCGCTTTGCTGGTTTTAAATTGTCTCTCTGTTGTGGTAATTTTGACATTTCAATTACTGAAGAGGAGAGTGGCGGAGATGCGCTATTCAGGGACGACAAATGTTAGAGCCGTCACACCCACGGGAAGTCATTCTGTGCTGAAGTGCTCTCTGTTTGTTTGGAGCAGAAAATATATTCCAAGTGAAGGCTAAAAATCAGTTAGAAAAAATATGTCAAAAGCAGAGGTCGTTTTGGAGGCCATAATTTAATTCAGTTTTTGATTTTAAAAGTGAGTGAAAATAAAAAATAAAAAAACCCCAGCTAAAAACAGAGTCTGAATTTTTCACCCCCTGATCCCTTTTTGTCTTATCCGTGTTTCTGTTTCTGCGGGAGAGTTGTGTGATTGATTATTTCTGCATGAAAGTATGTGATAATTGAGTGAGTTGGGATGCTTGCAAAATTTTGAAGATTTGACAAGAATGGGATCAATTAAATGATTTTCTAATGTTCATTATTACGGCCTTGGAGAGCCCTTCAGTCCGTTTTTTTTATGCTTCAGTTTCAGTTCCCTTTGCTGAATTTCTTTGGATACTTTTTTATTGCAAATTAAAATGTGTAATTATGATTTGATGAACAGTTTTGGCTGCCTTGTTCTTGTTACACCCCAAAAAAACAAAAAAACATATGAGAAGTTAGAATGACAAGACTGTTTGACAGCACAGTCATCACCCCCTCCCTGCTTCCAAACTTCCAACTGCTCTGGCGCGATCCCTGTGTAGCAGTGTGTAGCAGCCCCACTCTGACATCGCTCCATTAATGCATGTCCACAGGTCCTGTTTGTGCATGTGTGTGAGAAGCTGGGAAACTTGGGGAGAGGAAACATAACCAACACTCACACAAGTGTCATTGAACTTTTACATAACTGTAAGTTTCCCAATTCATTCACAAGAGCACATTCACACCCTGATGCACTCCAAACCTGCAGAGGGCGACCACATGCAAAATAAGCTGGTGGAACCCAAACTCTTGGAAAGTGCTCCTAGAGGGACCATATTCACCTGCGCACCTGCTGGAAAAGCATGGCATGAAATGTTTGGAGGTAGCTCAGTTAGCCATCTCACCTGCCCCTGGAAACAGGGCACGGCCACAACTCCTGATCAATCAGAAGATGCAACTGGTTATCAACCTATTCCATTCCCTCATATTCCATCATTCTGTTTACGTCCATTGAAACCATCAAACCCAAAACCATCTTCAAGAAAATCAAAATCAAAGAATAAGAAGAATTGCATCCTTCAACAGTTGATCAAGCAGTTTTTCAAGTTTGGGCACAGTTGTGGTCACAAAATACGAACAGAATACGCCCTAACACCCAATTCACACATACTCCGTGCGCGCCGCCAGTGTGAGGACGGCTCGCGCCCACTCACACTGGATCCGTTTCTGGGACATCAGTGCAGCGGAGCGCACCCATGACACATCACAGGAGAACTACAAGATCCCGCGGGAATAAAGAGAAAAACATGCAAATAACATGTTGCTTTGTCTTTCTGAGGATGCATTGTTGTTCATTCGCTGCCTGTTTTGACGTAATGTCGATAAAAGAGATGAAAAGTACGATCGCGAGTCCGTATACTGTGTTTTATTTTGAAATTGACCGGATGCTCTGTGCGTTTGCTTGTCTGACTTCCTGTCATATTCTGTCCAGCTTGACGCGTGCCTGCAGCGCACTCCGGCGAAAATAGACTCGCTGCGTATATGAAACGGAGCAGAGCGCAGTGCTGTCGGTGGCACGCGCCGGAGACGGACCGCAGCGCGCCAAGTACAACGTAGTGCGCGGCGCTGAAGGACCGCGGCGCGCACGGAGTACGTGTGAATTGGGCTTAACTGGGCCTGAGCGCGATTACCTCTTATAACGTGGTAGTACAACACATGGATGGCTTGACGTAACTATGAATTTTGCTGAGTTTCTGAGACACAGAGAACACGGCAGCTACTTCACTGACACTCCGGGATTTCTCCATAATGAAGGTTGTCCAACATTGTGGACCTGTACTTGTGCTTGTTCATGAACTGTACCGTGCCCTAGAACACCTCTTCCCATAGTGTCAGGGCCATGGAGGTGTACTGTGCTTGAGCATGGAACAGAGAACTCACACTAGTCAAATGAACTGAACTTTGGGGGTGAAGCGTGTTTTGGCACGGTATGGATTGCCTATTGTCAGTGCGCCCAAAATGCAGGCAGTCACACAGCAAATTCCACACACACACACACACACACACACACACACACACACACACACACACACACACACACACACACACACACACACACACACACACACACACACACACACACACACACACACACACACACACACACACACACACACACACACACACACACACACACACACACACACACACACAGTGAAACAGATTAAAACCTACACTCATCTGTCATTGTTGTCTCCACATTAGATCAAAGCTCTGAATGCAACCACCCGGCCACAGGGGCTCTGATAGGTATCTTAACCTGCATGCTGTTCCACACGTAGCCTCATCACAGCTTATTATGGGCCGCCATGGCTGACTTACTGACCAGGTCTATAAACAATCACAGCAGCAGGCTTCTATCTTCCTTTGAGTCCTTGAGTTCAGTGCTACGGGTCATTACGCTGAAGCTGGAACAGTGAACGTCCTTGTTTGGGTTCTATACGCTAATTGTCACAGCTGAGGGCGCATAATGAAAGCTGTCTTCACGGCAGTCCTTGTGTAACCCCGTGTTCTCGGAAGTAGTTTTTCTGACAACCTCCTCAGAGTTACCGGCTGTGACTTTCATACAAAACGACAGATCTGATCCTGTGAGTGTCCTTATATGGAGAGTATGGTGTGACTGTGAATTGGATCTTTGTCTACCTTTTCTGCTTCCAGTAAACCGGTAAGATGATTAGACAGGAAGAGTACAGATAAGGGGAACAATGAGGGGGGGGGGCAATAAGTGCTATAATCTAAAGAAAAAGTGCATTTGGAGTTTTTCAGGGTCAGCTTCTCTGTAAAGTCTTCAACGATACAGAAACTGTCTGGACTCTCGACCAAATCAATCCTTGAACAGATTGTAAATATGGATATTATTGCAGTTTTTTGCGCATTTGCTTTATTTTTACAAGACGGCAGGCTGTTTCTGGGGTTTCTCTAATTACAGGAGAGTAAATCAGGGTACATGTGCAGTTGGAGTGTTTCAAGTCCTATTTCTAACATTTATTTTTTCTCAAAAGGACATTGAGGTTTCCCTCATTTCCAATGCTGTCTGGGTTACAAGCACATTCAAAACAAGCAAAAACAACAACAACACACACTTATAATCAGTTACAAAAATAAATGAGTCCAATTAAAACACTTACAATTCAAAACAAAGTGGCTTTAAATCAAAATCTCACACTATGCAAGAGAGGGAATTGAGAGTTTCCTGGAGTGCGTTCCATGAATTTGGGACTTATAAAAAAGAAGCAGATTTACCGAGTTCAATGAAAGCTTGACGGACTTTAAGAACAACCCAATCAGTAGAAGGGGTCATGTAATGGCCCGAATCCCATCAAGGTCTGTCATGTAAGCTGGAGGTTTTCCAATAAGGGCCTGGAAAATGTGGGAAAACCAATGTTTGTTGTGCCTCTCTGTTCAAGAGAAGGCAAACAGACCTTATTACAGGACACAATGAAGAGTGCTGAATCTATCACCAGTTATTAACCTGAGGTCAGAGTGATAGACAGCATCGAGAGGCTTCAGAGTTGAAGCTGCAGCATGTCTACAAATGACATTATAACTGACATAACATACTTACACTAGGTTTAAATTGGGGAGGGTAAATGACCATGTTGTCATGGCATAGCCCGGAGGTTTTATAAGGTGTAACCTCCAACTACCTGATGAGTCATAATTGAGAAGTGGTTGGAACTCACCAACCTATTATCAACTGCAGGTCAGAATAAGACTGTGAACTTTCCATACATTGTTTATCTGTTGTTGTTGTTTTTTTTTTTATCAAAGGTTCATTGTAAATGAAGCACAGTAAACAAGCCAAGCCTGACGCTCCTTAAATTGCACAATCATGCCTGACAGATATAACCAGCACACTCAGGACAGATGCAGCCCTCGATTGTACGAGAGATGTAATTATTCTTCTCTAACCGTCAGAGAAGTCCAATGAAAGGCAATGTCGTCCCTCCTCTGAGGAGATGTGAGATCAGCGGGGATGAGGAGATGCGTTAAAGGCATAAATTATAGTGACAACACCGCTTAACAAAGCCATTCACTGTCATCTGCTGTGGTTTATGAGGGTCCATATCCACCGCCCTTAATGCTGCCTTGGCTCCTCTTAACCTTTGGAGCCATCAGTGTTAAAGTAAATGTCATTAAATACACACACACTAATGATTGCCTTTGGACTCCCATGTCACTTGCAAAATTGCTAGTCTCAGCCTTGTTTTGTCCAGCTGTGGTTTTTTTTTGCAGTAGAAACACAATATGCTGAAATCCTCCAGCAGAAAAATATAAAAGAGGGATTTTCTCTCTTAATCTATATGAAGTATAAGCACACCAAACACAGGGTTCATTCTCATTATCAGCAGACAGCTATAATCTTAGCCAATGGGGAAGTGCAAAGAAAACGCATTACCTCGAGTGTCCACTAGAAGCTGGCTGTAATAGCCCAGGAAGTCCCATACTAAATATCCCATGTTAAACTGCCCATCTTTACAGCAGAATTAAACTGCTGAGAATTAAACATTAAACTTAATGTTTGTAGCCTGGTTTAAAAGATGATTTGGGTCTGGATAGCTCATTCATTTATCTGTACACACTGTATGAGGGGGGATGAATTTCTGTATAAGTCATCCGTTTTGATAATATTTAGGCTCAAATTTATGCAAAATAAGGGGCGGGGTTGAGTTGACTGACAGGTGGGTGTGGTATAGCTGTTTGCCAGGAGGTTTAAGGCCTGCCTTAGCTTCATCATCAAACCACCAAAATTAAGCTATAGACATAACTTTGCTGTTTTTATTGATTGAAATAGTGTCCATAGTGCTGTATAAGAGTTGCGAGTCCCCAAAAATTGTAGTTTATGTTAATATTGTTTGTTTGTTAGTAGTCAGGTGATATAATCATTGGTCATTTTGAAGAGAAGGAAATTTACACTTTGCTAAGCCTTTTTTTTGTATTTGTCAGCATTCTGCGCCAGTCATATGACTGAAAGCTAGAAATGGACTCTACATGGGTCCAAAATAATAAAAATGGTAATTTCTAATGTCACAATTGCTGTGACCATTTTTAATACAAACTTCTATTCTTCCCTCCCTGCTATCTGTCTTTTATCTCTTTAATTTAGCGTCTGCCAAGTTAGTTCTGTCTATCAACAGGTCTTACCCAACTCCTTTATATCTCTGTGTATATAGCTGCTGCGGCTCGTGATTAGATACGGCTCTGGATGAAAAGGCCTGCTGAGAGACGGTGCTGGCTTCTCAGTTGGGATGTGTATGAACCAGGAACATTACAGAGCCATCATCACAATGCTGCAGCATAAAGCTCAGCCTCCGGTGCTGTACAGTAATCATATCCTGCTGCTTGAGTGAACGCTGGTGAGCTGCAGGAGGTTGTGATACAACAGTTATAATGAACCCCTTGATGACAGAAACAGAATAGACCTAGCTAGATTGTAAGAGCGCAATCCATGTATGGCTGCAGTTTTAGTCTGCTGCGGCAAATACTCATCAGCTATTGGAAACTATAGAAATTCTATATATACTAAGTCAATCTTTGAGAAAAAAGAAAAGGAAGAAATGTGCATACATTGTTGTGATATGATGGTATGAAAATCATTACTTATCCATGAAAGGAGTTCTTTTTCAATGATGTTTTAAGTCTAGTGGCATTTAAGGATTCATGATTTGTTAAGGTCTCTTTTCTTTACTTATAAAACATCATGTTCTCAAACAGAGTCATCAAAAACAGCAGCTTGGTCTGTGACAAGCAAAAGAAATATGCATAACCTTCAGATGATGTCTTCTAGCTTCTATGTTATTTTTTGTTACAGTAAGAAAAGTTGAGTGAGTAAAATACAGAAAATTACCTTAAAAAGTATAAAACCAGCCAGGAGCGAGCGCACCAGCTGGGTGTAAAATAAATCTTATCTCTTACATTGGCATTAACTGTAACAAACTTCCAGACTCTAATTTATACCCAAAGCCTACAGCAAAGAACAAAGGAAAGAACGGTAGCTGCGCCCGGTCTTACCATGCCCATTGGATGAACATGAACATTGTTGCCTAGTAACACACTTACATCCCTTACGTCTCCCTTCTCCTGTCAAACTATCGACAGAAGACATGGATAACACAAGTTCAAAAGACGCTAAATCATAATTGAACCCATAGATAAATCAAATGCCCTTACTGTGCTAACACATAGGGCATTGTTACCTGCCAATTGGGGTGTGCACTAAAAGCTGGATGTCAGCGGGACTTCGTACTCTATCCACTGGCCTGTCCTGTGAAATAAAGGCACAACCCGGTAGTTGCAAAAGAAAATATTGAGTCATGCCCAGAGTGTCATATTCTGAAGCTCGTTGCCACAAAACCCAAGCTGCTGAGTTTGAAAAGTTAGGAGAGAAGACGTGGTGAAGAACAACATGTTAACATTTGTACTACTTAAGTTTCAGAAGTTGTACAATTCAGCTTTGAACATTTGCGGCACAGACATTTAATCCTTAATTTAAAAAAAGAAAAAGATTGAATGTCATCCACAAAACACCACGCTTTCTTGGAATATATATATATTTTTTTTCCCCCCGCTAATGCACAACATTTAGCTTTGAAAGCCTTCTGTAAAAGACGGGGTGATCTTTGTGTTATTTCGCATGTGAAGTTGTTTTTGTATGAAAGTGCATTTCTGAACAAGTTAAAGTGCTTGTCAGAAGATGATGGGGAGCCAGCACATTTATCCGTAGACGGAGCATCCATCAAATGCCATCATGCTAGAAACCATCATGACCTCAGCTGTGATTGCAGTGAATTCGTACCAAACTGTTTGCGTTCAATCTTTTTCTTAACAAAGGGAACCTCTGGCAGCCCTCTGACTTCTAAAGGCCTACACATGCTGGTTACAAATCACAAAGGTATGTTTTCGCTTCAAGTGCTCTTAGACTATCAGGGAAAGAATACAAGCTGCTTTTAGGTTTCAGATAAAGAAAATATGTTCAAGGCTGCAGATTAAGGTATGATGTCATATGTTAAGAAGGTACCAGGAGGGAGAAAGAGAGATGTGAAGAAGGAGGAGATGTTTTATTTCATGCATGCATTTGTCAAAGGGTTGCCAAACTTTGAAGTTGAATCTGATTGCCTGCATGGCTCAACCTCATGTATTTATTACCTGGGGCTGAGGCCGCAGATGTTACATCAGTTTGTTCTTTAAAGCCAAGGTGAAGGAGAAGATCCAAGCAACATGTACAGCAGTTCTTTGTCAATGTCAATCTTCACAGTCCTTCAACTAGTGATGAGCCGGCTCTATGTGCTGGCTCTTTTGCCTGTACATAGTTGTACAGCCCCAAGTAAATACACACTAACCAGCATGGACAGTGGAAGAAGGAAACCTGCAAATATAAGTTTCTAGAAGTGGCTATTTCAGGCTATACTGGCTGTTATTAATGCATATTTGTATGGTTTAAGGATACTTTTACTATAAAAAAAACGGATTTTGCTGATTTCTTTTTAATCTAAATGTATACCATGGAACTTTGTCTCTTCTGTAGAGGGATGACTTCATAGCTCCTTAAATCGCAATCCCCTCCAGAGAAAAACACCTTCTGCTTGATCCCATCTGCTCGAAAATGTTCCCTGACTTCTCTCCCTCCCTTGCTGTTCATTTCCCTCTCTCCCTCTCTGGTGTGATTGGTCCGTTTTGTGTCATTGTAACCGCTGCTGGTGGGTGGAGACATTCGCAGCCTGCTGTTTAATACAGCAGGAACTGCTATAAAAACTCTGCAGCTTGAAATCGCACCCCAGCCATCTCTGTCACCTTTTACAGCTCCAGAGCTGACTTTGGATCTTTAGCGTTGAACCATGTGTAAAGGACTTGCCACACTTCCTGCAACATGCTTGAAAAGGTAAGAGATGTAGCTAAAAGGGGTATTATATTCCTGCTGCTTCAGTAAACTTGTATATGTTAAGAGATTAAAGAAGGTTAGGCTTCACATTTCAAACACTTGCTATTTCAAACCAGTAATAAAGCTTCAGACGGTGATATGTAGTAAACAAAATTGGGTTGTTTACATGAAGCAGATCGTCTTACGAGCGTGTCTTTGTGCCAATATTTTTACTCCAAACAAACTGCAATGTTCTCTGATGCATTCTCACTCACTGTCCTCTCATCTTCACCCCCCCCCCCCTCTCCCCCACAGTGCCAAAGACATCAAGCACAAAATCAGCTTCTTGCTGGATCAGAAACAGACAAAGGAGAAGACTGCCAATGCTGCTGCTGCTGCTGCTGCGAAGAGGTCAGAGAAAGTTGAATATGTGGATGTTGTTGTAAGGTATCTGATTGATCATTTTTCACATCCAACGTGTAGGAGAATTATCGTTGAAGCAAAGCCTTCTGTGTGCATGTCACTTTGGAGTGGCTGTTGTTATTTGCAGTGAATGAAAATCATAGATTTAATATCTTTCTTGAAGCACTAGATGAGAAAACAAGATGAACAAGGTTTTGTCAACATCCAGTATGACGTTAAATTAACTTCTTTATAAAATTAGAAACACTGCTTTATTATGAGGTGCTCAATCATTCAACTGCTGTCTTGAATAAGTCCTGTTAAAGGCTAAAACATTTGAGTTTGATGGTAGTTTTAATTGAAGTGAATGTGTTTTATTCACCTTGAATCGAAATGGATCCAAGAATGACTTTTTTTCCTTAGCAAAAATAATAAACATAACTGTACCATTCACTTATTAAAAATGTCAAGGACAGAATTACAGTGAATGGCTATCCAATTTGCGATGACTTAAATGACATAGTGCATGGTCGTATTTGTTTAACGTATGACAGGAGCTATCCAGCTGTCACAACTCATACAGAAAACATTCTCACTTCACAACATTTTACTGTTATAGCCATAAAAGTGTTTTTCATTGTGCAACGTGATCCTTTAATTTTTATAAAATGATAAAAAAATATCTTTTGTATTAGTTCAGTTCCAGTAAAAGTTCAAATCAGATTTGGTTTCAACCCTGATGAGTCCGTGGAATTAATCTTAAGTTCCCCTGAAGGCTGAAAAGAACAGCTTTTTATATATCATGTAAACACGTCTCTCAATGAATGCTTTGAACTTCATGCATTTTAGTTGTCTTGGTTCCAATTGGATCCAGTTTATTTTTTGCATCGTATTAATGACCTCATGTAGTCCCCCAGTGGTGGAATGAATAACCCACCGGCATCCGATCTGCAGAGTCCTTTTCCACCTTTCGGAAAAGCTAAAGACCCACCTCTTTCATGAACACCTACGCACTTAATGTTAGTGATGGGACTGACAATGATGATGATGATATTTACGATGGCGTTGTTGCTGATTAGAATTCTCATGAGAAGCTGTCCATGTTTTTCATGATGATGACTATATATACAGTATACATATACATATATATACAGTATACATATACATATATAAAAACTGTGCTTTGCCTCTGAGCACTTCCTGTCAGCACCTGGGTCCAATCAGATTTAAAGACTTGCTTGTGTTGTATTTACTCCCGGACGTACCTTGCTCTGTAAACCGCTTCTGCTAAAAACAAAAATGATTTGCAACATAGCTTTGACCTCAACCCCCGGTGACTCTGAACTTGAACCTTAAGACTCTGTCGACATAAAACATAAAAGTTGACGCAGGTCAGGAGAGGAAAAAGCATCAAACTGTTGATCTAAACTACTGATGTGTTTTGAATCACTGGATGTTTTGTTGCAGGATTTAATATCATTTGTTTGGGGATTGTGTCCTTTAATGACAGCATCATTGTGCTGCAGCCCTTTTTTTTCTGTGTCAATGTCAGATGACGCACATTGTGTGCATGTGATTCGATTTGCAGCCGTTATTGATCAGTGTATTGATGCAGCTGGAGTCTGCGTTAGCTGTGCAGATTTAGAACAAAAGGAAAACCTTCTGACGACTGACCGACTGGCCTAGAGAACAGGCATTAGAGAAGTCTTATTGAGTGACCTTATTCAAGCTCATTAAGAGAGTATGCTCCATTGAAGGTTTGATGCCAAATTTACAATTGGAGCAAAACTCGAAAAACATCCAGAATACACATTTAATCAGCCTCTTAAAATGCTATTTTTTTAACTATGTTTCAGGGTTCCTTCTGCAGCTGAAGGGGAGAAATGGAAGGAATCGTTCAGCAACGTAATGAGCAGTGAACGTAAGTCTCTGTTTTTCAATTAGAAACTGATACACCTATTAGAGTAGAACTAGGCCAACAATCTGGTGTCCAAGATCCATATTAAACCCAAAGGACTTTGTCAGAATGCAGATGTTTGAGTCATCGATTCCCCAGCGGAGTCTCTCTCATGATTTCTGAAAATTGAGACACTCAAAGCTTAATATTATTATCCTCATGTGACATGGGCTCCGATCATGGGAATATTTTCAGGCCATGCCCTGACCTTCACATTCCTGGCTAAGTGGCTGCCGGGAAAGATTTGGCAATCTTGAAAATGATGCTTATCTTCTTTCTTCAAGGCACAAAATGAAATATATAAAATAAAACATATATAACAGATGTGCTAATTAAGTTGAATCTTTGTGCTCTAGTCCCTTGATAAATTGATTCTGCGGAAAGTTTGCGTTGGCATTTTCCAAATTAAATAACGGCACTGGGAAATTAAAGAATAGCGGGTTTGAGTCTGATTCTGGACTCAAACTCATCAGGATTCTGTTGACCAACCATTGGACTCCAATGTTTAATCTGCACCTTGAAGTTCCCAGTCTTTGCTCGAGGGACCTCATCAAGTGTTGCCGGCATATTCAAAAGAATGGTGTGGTTCTATTGGCAGGATCGATATCTTTCTTCAACATGAACAAAATGATCAGTGTTAACTCCTTCATCGTGATTCAATCAAAGCCTGAAATTAATGCATTCAATTTTTTTTAATTGCATGAATCAAGTTTTATTTTGTCCCTTTTCATGCACCGTAGGTAAGCTATCGAAGTGTCTCCGTGTAGTCACAGTGATGAAAAAAAAAAAAGACACCACTGCTTCTTTGAATGACTCGTTACACTTTAATAAACTCCCAGAGTGTGACATCAAACATTTTACTTTCGCTGTTTTCATTTACTGTAATGGGTTCCCTTTTTCCACGGTTGAATTAATGTCATAACCACCGGACATTCATTCATAATTTTTTTTATATCCAAACAGGGAATAAAGTACCCTTAGCTTAAGACGAAAAGTTCTAAATAAAAGAAACTGCTCTGAAACGCAAAATAATGGAATTTAAAACGCAATTCAAAGATTAATCAGGATTCAAGACGTTTGACAGCCCTAATGCTAATGTATGATGAACTCATCTGGAGTGTTGGTGGAAATGTTGCTCTATATACAAACCCACAAGCCCTTAGAGGCATTCTCAGGCTCTGGTCCTCTGCTACGTGTCTCAAGGCACTACTCATCGGCCCCTCAGGGCGTGCTGACCTGTGCAGAGAGTGTGTGTGTGTGTGTGTGTGTGTTTGTTTGTGTATGGCTTTATATATATATATATAAAAGCTCTGTGGAATTGCGCTGTGTGAGTCACGGACACTGAAGGGGAGCAATGGCCTTGAGGGAAGCAGCTGAGTTCTGACCCGCTCCGTTCCATGACCTCCTGCACTGAACTCCATCTTCTTTCCCGTCTCCATCTGTCAGTTCTCATTGGATCTGATCTTGGCTTGTTTATCTTGGTCTCCCTGCATCTGTCTTCTGCAGACGTTAATCACTTAGATAAAACTATATAACTTCCATAGAGGCTCTCATCTGCTCTTTCATTAAGCTCCAGTTATTAAAAAAAAACAAAAAACACTTATCATCTGCATCTTAAATGACAGGATGGGAGTGTGTGTAAGGGCCAAGAAATGTCATCACATTAAGCAATAAAATACCAATGCATTCATAGACTCATTTCTTTTGCAGAATTCAAAAGGCGCATAAATAAGCCTCGGCATTGTGTGTTACCATTAGCTTCACACTTGCAGATATGAGTTTGTAAAGTGCATTTTGAATTAAACAAAAACATGTTTCTTTTTCTGTGTGTCTCAGTGGGTCGCTCAGTCTTCACCAGCTTCCTGAGGTCAGAGTTCAGTCAGGAGAACATGGACTTCTGGGTCGCCTGCGAGGGCTACAAGAACACTGATCCATCAAAATTTACAACAAGAGCCAAGCAGATCTATCAGCAGTTTGTCAAGGCAGACGCTCCCAATGAGGTAATGATTTTAATTTGAAACATTACACTGGAGAAATGAAATTCATTCAGAGAGAGGCTAACATAACATATCATTTGAGGCTCGTAAATCACTTCTTGTAAACCTAATCATGACTGCATATAACTCTCAATTACAGTGGCTGGGAAATGTGAAACAAGTTTACAGAGATGAGATGAGAAAAACATTTGACATCTTATTAAACCAAATTACAAAAGCAAAATACAGTAACCAAGGACAAAACTAGTTAACATTTTAGAAAACAAATGTAAAAGATGCAAAAGACTAATACGAACACAGAGACAAATTTACAAGTGGCAGAACAGCGAATGATGTTTCGTCCTTTTTGTGGAACTCACCTGAGACAGTAAACATGATTTTGCTTTTTGTCTGGATGGTCTCTGGAATTGGAAAAAAAAGGACGAGATGGGGAGGAATAAGGGAACCTTTTCAGTCTGCTCCGTGTCCTTCAAAATTTCAGAGACTTTTCACATGAAAAGTAAAATTGGCTCAACTGTCTCAGGTGGGTTCCACAAAATGGAAAAAAAAACAAAAACACAAAACATCAGTCGGTCTGTATAAAACATTTTGCTCAGTCTTTCCGCCAAAACAGACTAACTGACTGCTCACTCAATCACTTAAAGCATTTGGTACATTCCCTTTCTGGAAAGATTTTGTCGTTTGTAAATTTGTATCGGGACTGGTGAAAGTGTTCCACATCTTGTAAATCTGTTTTGTCCTTAGTGAAAGTGTTTCACACTGATATTGTATTTCGTTTGCACTTCTCAGCCACCACACATTATTAACATTCAGACCCAGAAATAAGTCATTTAGCCTTTAGATGAAAGAAAATGCCAGAATTCCCTAGAACAGTCTGTACATTCATCAACAATGTTTGTCAAAAAACATCTTCCGGCCAATATATAATTAGAAGCAGTATTATTCCAGTATCTTAACTTGCTCATACTTTTATTCTTTATAATCAAAGGTAAACTTGGACGCTGCGACTCGAGACTTAACGAAGCAGAAGTTGGAGAACGCCTGCCCGTCTTGTTTCGTCGAAGCTCAGAAGATGATCTACACCTTGATGGAGAAAGACTCGTACAGGCGCTTCCTAAACTCTCAACTGATGAGAGATCTGTGTCAGACACGGAAAGCTGCTACTGAGGAGAAGAAGGAGAAGAAAAATTGTGACTCTGCAGAGAACAGGCAGGCCGTAGCAGGAGGTGCTTAAAGTGGACGTGAACAGAGACGACTGGACGAAGGTGCCAAAGATGGCGATGATGGAGAGGGTAGACGGTGGTGAACAGTGTGTTTGTGTCCAGTGTTATATCGAGGTTTGCTGTGAACAATACATGTCCGCTTATTAGCGCACTTTAATGTAACTCAGTATTGCATCAACATTGGGTCAGGTATTTTAAAGTCAAAGGTGTATAGTGAGTGGTTGAAGTTTTAATATCAATCCTTTAGGATACAGAACATGTTGAAATGTCAGCTTTGCTTATAATTTATTTATTTTTACTTATATTTATACACAACCTGCCTGTGGAGGCACGGCCAGGTTATCTTTATACTTACAACAAAAATCTATATAAAGCTGCTGTACTCCCCACTCTTTCATAACATCCCTCATGGGAGTACATCTTGTTTTGAGAGACTGTAAAAGTGTCCAACACGAAGTTAAATATCAAGTTTTCTCTCTCTCTGTTATGTATGCAGGAGAACACAGAAGCATTTTGCATTCACCTGAGGAAATGAATTCTGCTCTGTTTTTCTGGATTAACGAGATAATTACCTCTAAATTACAAGTTACGTCTTTTACGACAGTGTGAACAGCCCAAGTCACATGGAATCTGATCTTTTCAAATCCGATTGGGACACTTTCATATGTGGATGCTCACAAAAAAATTGAGCAGATTGTTATTTTCTCATTTTCATGCAATACAACTTCTGTCGAATGTTAACATTTCTTTATTGAGTATATTTAAATGTCCTTGCACTCTGATATGTTACATCAAAATGTATCCTAAAGAGTAAACGTGATTGTATGTGGATATTTATAAAATGATTATGTCATTGTCATATTTATATTACGTCTGTGACAATTCTTGAATAAAGTGACGTTTTTGGATAATCTGAACTTTTTATGTTCATCTCATCAAGAGTTTGAAGCCATGCTAAGCAGGTCTTTGAGGCTGAACTGGATCAAGATTCATCAACTTGGCCTCTTAAAAACCTCCACATGCGTACCTGCAGGTTTTCATAGATTGTTGGTTTTGGTTGCCCTGTCTTGTTTGAATTTATTGGACCATCAGATCATGCTGCCAAATTTGTAAAGAAAGAAGGAAAAGCACACTTTAGCAATGGAGTATGAACCCTACAAAATACATTTAGATCAGGGCATGGTTGCAATAGGCAGGGATAATTTCAATATTCAATACTAAGATTTAAATTAGTTGAGTGGATTTTAACAGCGTTATTGCACGAAAGATCTGAGAGCAGGGAGATAGATGGGTGGCATGGGCCCCCCTTACAATCTGATTGGCCAGCCGATGTGTCAACCCAAATTCTAAATCTAAGATTGGCTATTTGCCTAATCAGAGGCAGGACTTAAGTTAAAAATCAACTATTCAGGCTGTATTTATCAGGCTTATGGTAGAACTTTCAGCTCTTAATAAATACTTTGCTCTTGCCTTAAAATATGTCGAAGCCTGGACACCGTCTAACTTGCAATGGACCTCCGTGCCAGTAAATGTATTTTGCAATTTAGAAACCGTACAAGAGTTAAATAACTAGTTAAGTAACTTAAATATTTTAAATTGTGACTTTGCACATCTTTGTTTTTTGAGTCCTGTAAGAATCAAGCTAAGGAGATTTATATGGTGCCAAATTTTGTTTCTTTCCCCAGTAAGTACACATTAGTGGGGATAGAAAGGGTAAAAAAAAAGTTCATTTCATTTGGGTAATAGGGTTTGTGTTCATTCTTCAGGGTACGACAGGATTTGGGAGTTTTGTCTCGTTGAGGAGCTGCAGCTTTATAACGACCGCTTCACAAAGACACACATTTCTGCTGCCTTTTTCAATAAACGTTAAACTGATTAAAAATGTCTTTTCAAACAAGATCGATTGAAGAGCACTCTTGCCGATGTCCAGGTAGGCCTTTAAACTAAAGCTCAAGAAAGTGGAAAACCATTCGTCGTTACCTAATCTTCCCTCCTATTGGTTGAGCCGAGGTGTCGTTATGGAGTGCTGTGGCCAAGTTTAAAATGTTTTAACTTCCGCACATGATGCCTCACGCTGCACAACACATAGACAACGAATGGGTTCATGAGCAGCGGGCAGAGCCCACCGCATCGAAAGGATTTTGACAGGTTAGCATTAAATTAACTATTTCCACATCTTAACTGAAAATGACCTGTTGCCAAGCAACCCAAACATTCTCCTGCACACTTGCTAATTTGATTGTGTCCTTGGTTACCACAGGCCAGCCACTTAGTTTTGTGTACATGTATTTGTGTGTTTTAATTTATAATGCAGGGAGTTAAATACAAGTCTGTTTGGTGATTCAGAGAAACCAGCTTCATTAATCAGGACAAACGGTCTGCTGTAAAGAGGTGAGTTGCTGGGGTGGAGTGATACATATCGTGAAAAGTCCCAGTCAAGTTGTTTTCTATATCAGCACTTATGGAATGCCTCTGGTCCAATCAGAACACTCCATCAGCACTGATGTTTAATACAGCATAGCATACATACAGTTTATGTGGTTGATTCCCACTTACAAATATTTCTGTGTTGTTTTAAATTTCCTAATCTAAGACTAACATTTAATCCAGCTTGTGATGTGATTTATTTAGACTCCAGGACCAAGAAGAAAAGGCTTTTTTATTGCAGCTGTATTCATGCTCACAGCCTGACACCATGCCTTTTTAAGGACACACATTTTAGGACTGTGACGCACAGTTCAGTAAATTAAAAGCTTGGATTTATTCATCGGCACACCTCGATTTACGGAGGCTAGAGAAACAGTTAGTTAATGTTTTTTTCTTTTTGCCTGCTCTGCTGCACAGAACAAGTTTAAAATATAGTTGGAAGGAGCCCTGAATCATGTTTTAGAAAGGCAGAAACGTGCACATCATGTGTGCACACTCTCTCACATACTGAATCTGAGCATCAGCTTGATTTAATTCTGCAGCTAAAACACAGGAGCCTGCAGAAAATGATAAATGCACAAGAGCAAGTGTGCTTAAGATAAACTGTCATCTAAACTAAATCTCTGTGAGCAGGGCAGCAGCTAGATGTGGGACAAAACCTCTACACTTTCAATATAAGCTATAACACCAGTATTTTCCCATATAGACTTTAAATCTATCAATAAATCCAGGAATCTGTGTGTGTTAGTCCAGTTTCTACACAACCATTCGTCCAATGAAAACATTTCAGTTAACAAATTCATTTTCAGTGTCTTCATTTCAGGCTTAGGCCATCACACCAATTTTTTTTTTAAGTCTGAAATGTAAGATGTCCCTGCCAATCGAGGACAGAGGTGCTGTCTTTTGAATTTTGAAGAGGGCGTCATATTTGGCTCCATCTTGAGATCTTCGGCTGGGCCCCAGGTTGAGAACCAATGCTCTTTGACCACATGATGTATTGAAGTCGTGACTAAGATCTCCATTAGGGAAGTTATGTTCAATCGAACCCCTTTTGGATGCTTCACCGAAAGTGATTCTGTCTGTTATAAATTGGATTTTAGCTCCACCACTGTTATGACATTTGCTAAGATCCAGTTTCAAAAGGTCTTTAAAAACTAACCTGTGATTGTGTGTAAAAAATAAAAACAAAGTGCCGTGTACCACACAGGATAATGATAACACAACATTTCACTTCGTAGAAGAAAAAAAAAAAACATCCACAGCATCTTCTGTAGGCTCCATATAATATGATGCTTGTGTGTTTGTGTGGTAGTCTTTGCCCACAGCTGTGATATTAGCCAGACTCTGCACAGTCTCAGGCTCCAGGGTCTTATGAGAGCTTTATTTGACATTAACCTGCTTACAGCTCAATGTTCTCTCCTGCTTTTCCAACACAGAGCCACTGAGAGACCAGATAATTAAAACCTGACAGGACATTCTGGTGATCAAATGTGATCAGGCGTGCAGGGAAGCACGTACACACTAACACATGCACTGGCAAAAGCTACAAAATGCTAACACGTAACCATGCAACCACTCCTATTAGCCCCGTACATACATCCCCGGGGCTGCACGTCTGGATCCCTGGTTTATTGTCTTGATGAGTTTTGATAATAAAGAGTGCTGGGATGAAGGGATTCATCTAACTGTGGTGTCAGTTTTATCTTCTTATTGCCTTGGATTTGTTGGCGCTGTTGTTGACATGTTTTATCACGGTGATGATTCATCATTCACTGAGCTGTTAAGGGAGCAATCTTCTCATAAAATGGTTATCAAATATAGTGACCGTCCAAATAAAAAAAGTTAGGCAGACTCATTGAAAACAATCCACAATGTGAGAAAAAACATCGACATATGTGGTGCCATTTCTTTCTTTAACATCTTGTCGTTTCAGTCTGATGTCTAATTTTCTGTCACTATGTGATAGAAAATCAAGTTTTTTGAATCTTGAAGCTAAAGCCATAATAGCGTATAGCTCCTGTGCCTGCACTCTGGGGGCCATGCTGACCAACATCTCCTGTGGCTAACAGACTATTGAAAATTACCTCATACAACCCCACTTCAAACATACCAAACTATCCCTTTAAAAGAACATTATATTTGCCACAAAGACGCTTAAAGA
This sequence comes from Labrus bergylta, assembly GCF_963930695.1. Taxonomy (NCBI): domain Eukaryota; kingdom Metazoa; phylum Chordata; class Actinopteri; order Labriformes; family Labridae; genus Labrus; species Labrus bergylta. The sequence continues at coordinate 8,269,537 of NC_089200.1, forward strand.
ATCCAAATTAAAAATAATCCTGAAGGGTGACCTTATCAGGAGAATAGAGATGATCAAACACACAAAGCAGTGAGCTAACTCTCCATTCCTTTATTTCAACATCTTCACAGTTATCAGATAGTCCCTCCAGGACTGAACCACTCAGTGGTTTCGCAAAGTGATACAGGATGCACAATGTTGCTAATTTAATGATTACATTTTCTGATGTTAATGGCTTCAGTAACATTCGAAGGAACGCTGTTGACAGGTATAACCAAAAGTGTTGATTATGAGCTTAGAAAACAGAAACGCATTTTTAAGCCTGTTTGAAGTCCCCACATATGGAAATGTATTTGAGCTTGTATAGCACTTTCCTAGTCTTCCGACTACTCAAAGCCCTTTTACACAGCATGTCACACCTACATATTCACACACTGATGGCAGAGGCTGCTGTATATAGTGGCCAGCATCTAGTCCTATGCGCCACAGATGAAGCAGCAGGATCAACTTGGGGGGAGTTTTTGTCCCAGAGCAGATGGACATATGGCTGCAGGAGCTGAGGATCAAACCCCCGGCCTTCGGTTGAAAGACGACAAACTCTACCACTGAGGCACAGCCGCCCTGATCGAACCTGATGCATGTCTGCTTGTTAGTGTCTTTGGGACTGCCTTTACATAATTGGCAATTTGCATTGTTGCATCTTTTGCAACAATAATTGCAATTTAATCCATGTAAAACTGTTGAGGTTTGTTTTCATTCAAGTGGGGATCAGATACATTTTAATTTGCAAAAAAAAAAAAAAAAAAAAAAAAAAAATTCTTGTAGAGAGATATAGGTGTTACGACCAGTGAATTTAGGACCCATAAACAGAGGGGTTGATTGGTAATGAGGAATATTGTGGCAAATGGAGATGAAGATGGGTTGAAGATTCTGGAGGTCAGCAGAGTGAAGTGGATGAAGGCTGAACAGACCAGAGTAGGGGTGTGAGTGTGGCTGAGCAGTTTTGAGTCCAGAGAGCAGGTTGAGGTAGATGGCTGAGCAGGAAGGCAGGAGGGTGAAATGGTGATCCTGAAGCAAAGGAAAAAACTGGATGAGACTCATAAACAAAACTAGCAATTAGCCTGCGCCGTAGTCTACCGCAGTAGTTGACACAACGATCCGGCGATGAGTGGATGGAGAGCCGGGGTATATATACTGCTGAGGTGATGAGGAGATGGAGAGCTGGTGTGCAGGTTTGAGCAGGTGAAAGGAATGAACCTCAATCACGAGGGAGCCACAGAGTGAGAGAGCCATGACAATAGGTGCATTTAAAGACAACTCAATGACCACATTTAAGAAAAACCTGTTGAAAATATTCTTTACAAGGACATCTATTTTGTCCTTGGTAACACTATTCAGCAGACTGAATATTTTGGGGAACATAATGTGCAATGAATGCTTTTCTTTCCGTCCTCACTGTTAGAGATAAAGTGAGGACTTCCCATCTTATCTAACCCGAAGTTTAAGGGAAAACAGAAAAATTTGCCAAAGAATATAAACCATTCTTGTTCCTGATGAAAATTTTAACTTTCACTCTACTTATGCTTCATTCTTCATTCAGTAGATGCCTCAGACTTATGTCACTGCCTACTCCTCCTCTGTCTTAATTAATTGACTGATTGAGTCATATATTGACTTTCAAAGCAGATGGTTAATCAGGCTTAAGAGAAACTGGGTCAAGGCAACAGATGAGGCAACTTCAAATTACACAATCTGTGCAATCTCAGAAGTGATATTGGGTAAAATAAGGTTGGGAGGCTAATACCCAAATGCTCATCTTCTCTCTCCAGATGCAATCAGTTAATCCATGGGCTGTCTGTGACCATTTCTGCCCCCTGTACTGTTTGAAATTGTTTGTTCTGTTACACTAGTTATTTGTATTTATTTATAAGAAATATTACAGTTATTACCATTTTGCTCATGTTTGTTTATAAGTATTTTTTTATTATTAAAATAAATAAATTCTGTTAAATATAAAGATGTATGCCAGTCTATGAATATTGTCTTTGGTGGTCAAACTATCTGCAATATAAGGGGCATCGCTGAAATCTTGCCTAGGGCACCAAAATGGCTTTTGCCTGCTCTACAGGGGTTACTGCAGCTAGATGTTTGTTCTACCCTCAGAGTCTGCCTTCTCACGGTAAAAAAAACAGGCATGAAGCGAGAAAGTCCACACAAAGAACCACATCCTGTTTCAGATAGGGGCGTGGTCAGCTACGGACACAGAAACAGCCTGTTCTTAACAGATAGTGCCTGGATATGATAATATCCGTAGATATTATTGGCTGGCTGATTTATCGGTCGGGCTCTGGATGATAGTGCAGCCTTTGCATGCAACTGACATATAACCACATAGTCTGCAGTCTGATCCGAACCAATCACAGTAAAATGTACACATGCTGAGTGAGAAAGCATTGCTTGTCTGCATGAATGAAATTTTCTTACGATAAATTCTGTGATTGTTGCAAATCCCCTCATTGGAATAACGATGTAACTGCACTTACTTGCGCAGCCCTATAGCCTACCCTGACCTATGTTTTATTTTTGTTCCTTTTAAGGAGGATAATTATGATTCCAAAGAGGTGGAGAATCTCAAGTCCCTGATGTCACACCTCTGTCAGCTCCTGGACCTGCACAAGAAATAGGACTGCAGACTTTCCCTTTCAGTCTTTGATAAGGTGCGTCTTTTATGAAAAACCCATTTAAGGATATACAAGTGTATACAATAAGTACCAGGTGAACTCATGATGAGATGCGATATATTCATACAGTATCTACTTCTAACAGTGAAGTACTCATGGTGTAATGTTTAACCTTATAAAGCAAATGGACTGTTAAAAACAAACAAAGAAACTGCAAAAGGTTCAGGTGAAATTTTACCCCAATTACCTTTGTTTACGTTACTTTCACTAATGTCATAAGCGCCACTGTGGGGATGCGATAAGTTATATTGGCACGAATTAGGACAGTGATATATTTCTCTATCCATATTCAGTACCACTTTTAGTTTACAAGAGATAATGTGGTGGTGTATCCATGAATTAAACTGTTTTGGAATATACCTTTGCTGCCTCGTACGTCTTATACGTTCATCACTGATGTTTTTCCGACTTCATTTTAAGCTGGTTTTGGCTGTAACATCAACTCCTCCTGGCCAAGGCTACATTCACCTGAGGTGAATGAAGGGGAAGCATCTTTGGATATAATTATTCTTGAGTAGAAGCTCTCCACTGTGGCGGCAATCAGCTCTGGAGCCGGCTCTTCTTTGTCCAGCATGAAGAACTCCACACTCTGTACACTTCCCTGTCAAAGTCAGTTCAATTAGAATGGATCAATTGTTCTCAGGATTCTAACCCTTTAAATTCTAGGTTATTAATGGTGATTAGAGTCTTGGATATGTGAAAGACTAGCAACAACGTTGATTTGATTGCATTAGTCTTTATGTACCCTCTGCTTTGTGGCCAAAATGTACACACAAAATCTGCAATAAAATGATCAATGATTTTTTCTGCTTTTGTTTTCTGCTCTTTATACGGCTTTTGACAGAGGGACAGAGGGATGTGGGGGTGTGTAAGAGACAGGGTGCTTCGGGAGAAATCTTGTCGTTTTTTTTATTAATGCATTTTTTTGGTATTATTTATTTATTATTAATGCAAGACAAGCCGGCCAGAGAGCAGACTTGGGAGAAAGAGGAAAAATATTACAATAATTTATTATTATATCATTTAAATAATGACAAAAAAAAACGAATGAATAAGCAACGTCAGGTTATATCAATGATTATAATATTCTTCCACAACATCATCATTCGCATCATCATTATTATTGTCACCATCGACCATCATTATCACTACCAGCAACAACAAATGTAAGCTATTATTATAATGGGATGTTCAACAAACCCTCCCATAGATAAACCTTAATGCTGAGCCTCTCTACTTGACTATGCTGGCATATTAAGTAATAGAGGACCCGCACTTCACGTATTTTCTAAAAGTGCTCAAGTCTTGTGACAATGTTCCATGCTAACACTGTTATTGGTGCTGATGAGCACCAATAACAGCTGCGCCCCTCTGTCGCACTAACAACAGATGTCTCTGCGAGGAAGGAGGGTTTGACAGAGTTAATATGAATCACTTTTCAAAGTTGGAAAACTTTCACTTAGTTGAGGTGACATAAAAGTATAATATTGAGTTAACACAACATTTTCATAGACTTGAAGTAAAACTAACTTAGAATTTTATGTTTTCATGACTTTTTATTTTTACAGTGTTGCTTTTTCCCCACCTTTGCTTTCTCACACGCACAAACTCATGATCACACATTCAGCTGGAGGTCTGCAGCTATTTCTTGACAATGTTTCTCCTGTCATATCTTAAATGAGGAGGTGAAGACACAGGCATGCTTGCTGGTGCCATGGTGCTTTCAGACACTTTCCAGAACAGCTGATTGGGCCATGATTTGTACACTGTATGACAACAACTTGGTCAGGCTAAAATTTAGACCGAACTTCAGAATCAGTCTTGCAACTCAAAAATTGTGTTCTACAAAAAATCTACACCCAGCTTAAGATGACCAACAGTGAAATCTTCAGACGTGATGTGAGCAATAGGCTACTGCATTGGCAACACACAATTGACAAGTAGCAGGTTTAATACCTCTTTGCAATTCTAACAAATGCAGCAGTGACAAACTAAAGCCAACAAGAGCATAAAATACAGTGTGTGGTCAACATCAATTTAAAAAGTATGTGTATGCATAAGCGCACTAAAAGTGGGCCTCATTCACTAGTAGCTTCCTCCATTTTTTCAAAAAATCTTTCTCAAGATCCTGAGAATAGCCTTAGGCAGTTTCATGAAGCCGTTCCTAAACTGCAAAATTGTTCGCACCTGTGTTCCTATATTGATGAAAGCCATGTCCATGCAAGCCTCTTCAATGCCCATATAAGGTCATGAAACTGCAGAGCTGTAGACTGTAAACAAACATGGATGAGACCCACAGACTGGTTACTAAAGGATGCTTTTGAAGCCTGTCGGTGGTGGTCACCATGCTAAAGATGGTACTCAGCTGGAACTGAGGCCTGGGGTGCGTTCGAATTGTCCCTCCTATCTCCTTTCACTATCCACTTTACCTTAACCCTGCGAAAACGTCATGAGGTCAAGGAAAGATGTTAGGAGAATTCATAAAGGATTTACGGAAAGGCGATCTCGTTGCTCTGACAATCCGACCACATTTTCCACAAGGCGACGTAATTAAATGCGACAGGCCGGCGGAGGTTAATGACTTGGGTCTGCCGTGTTGAAACTACAATGTTCAGAAAATGGACTACAAAAAATGCATCTAAAAAACTCTTTCTGTACCTTCTTACCGGTGAAATAATCCTAATTACCGCAAGGTTGGGATTGAAATAAAAGAAATATAGACTACCAGACTACGAGTAACAAAAATGAAACCTTCAGCTTCCTGTCCACTCAGAAATCAACATCAACATAAATATGAAATTAATTGTTACATTTATGTAAGATATAGCCTACACATAATGTTTTAAGCATACAAATGTACAACTGCACAAAGCATTCTTAAGTGAATGAAATACGTTGAATAAAACATCATCTGGATAAAAATGTCTTTTATCTTTTTATCCCTTACACGATCTGTGTCACTTTACGATCATCGTTCATTTCCGTGAACGGTCGGATGCGCTTTAAATGTTGCGGCCGCAAGGAATTGTGGGGCGGCATATCTCATCTCCTTTCGTAAAGGATGGTCCAGTGTATCCTATGCTAAAGGAGGTTATAAAGGAAGCATTGACCCGCCTTTCCTTCACTTTTAGAGAATTCGAACGGCTCTTATCATGGCCGCCACTTAAATGCTTCCGGGGTTAAGGTAAAGGGGATTGTCTCAAGTCTGATTACAAAGTTTTTTCAGTTCCCTTTAAAAATATATTTCACCAAACATGCATAGCTCTTAGGCTACTAACGCAAACTTGTCACAGATAGCCAAGTTTGAATGGTGAGAGGCAATAAACCAAGAGTGTAATTGTTGTAAGTTAGTGCAGCACAACGTAAAACATGGTTATAATGCAGGGATTTGGAGTCCTTTATCTGCAGCTGTTTGCTTCTGCCAACCAGTTTTCATCCACCTATATGTTTTCCCACAGAATGACAGAGGACCCAGGCCGCACAAATATAAAAATATTGATAGTTCAAGATAGACCAATCATTTGCTGTAGGAACATAATGTGAGGGCACTCACTCTTGTTGCTCTCTGAGGTTGGTGAGTGAATCAACCCAGTGCAGAGGCAGGTGTGTGTGGCTCAATGGCCTTGATTAAGACCAGGTGTGAGAAGATTAGGTTACTCTTGGGCTCCAGTGCTTTCCAATCCAACCAATCCAACTTTATTTGTTAAGCACTTAAAACAACCACGGTTGACCAAAGTGCTTTACAGGAGAATAAATAAGAACCTCTCACTCCGATGGTGAGCTTTGTGCTCACTTATTGTCTCACCATCGGAGTGAGAGGTTCTTTCAGAGTGTTTGGGTTTGTGTATTCAGAGAAGCATCATTTGAACCTGTCAGTGAGCCATACTTGTCTTTTTAGTGTATCTAAGACTGGTAGTACTAAGTTTGTCTTTCTGCCCCAGCCTTTTAAGTTTCGAATTGTTTCCATTGTCTCACTGAGAGGGTTTGGTATCTAGTCAGCTGCTCGACATTGGCGGTTTAGTTTCCATGTTTAAGAGGGTTAGATGAAGGGAGCTTGTTTTTGTTTACACGTTATGATTCTTATACTTCCCCTTTTCCTAAAGATCACTTGTGACAGATTACTTTAACATACGCCACTGGCCCTCAATTTTGTCACCAATCCTCCTGAAACAATCCCACAGAACGTACCTCCTTTGGTTTTCCCTGCAGAGCATAGGACTGTCAGAAGGCATAGGGTAAATAGTCTGGGTAATTGCAGTTGACGTTGTTCTTTCGGACTGACAAAAATACAAATGAACATACTGTTGATAAATCCCCTCCAGGGACTAATGAGAATGTGTTAACCAAAGTGGGACTATGTGAGATTACACTGGCCTTTGACTTAAAAGAAAAATCCCATGAGTTCATCCTTTAGTCCAAGAAGACGTTTATGCCCAAATTTGATGGGATATTTGAATGATTTACTGCAGAGCTCTGTATGTGCCAAACTGAATGAATGAATGTTGCAATTAGTTACGTCTGGGTAAAACTGTGAAAAAATATTGATACTAAACTAAAAATTGTTTTGCTGGGCACCGACTTGAGCCCTGTCAAACACTCTTGGGGGTCCATGGACCCCACTTTGGGAATCACTGATCTATTATCTGCCCCTTTTCTTGTTCCTCAATATCATCGCTCCCTCACAGTGTTGTGCAAGTTGACACTTAAAAGAGCAAGCTCAAAGCTCAGTTCACACTTCCTTTTTTTTGTCTTCTAGCTGCCCTCAGCTACTCCCTTTCAGTGGAGACAAGTTGAACTGAAATTAATGAAACCAATGCAGAATAAAACCATGAAGTAACAATCTGGGTAATCGAAAAAACTGAGATGATGCTTTTACTTTGAAAAGCAAACCGGAAGCATTGCCATATTGACATTTGCAAAATGGCTCGCTCAATTAAACATTCACCAAAAATATGAATTAATTAACACACTAACTTAACACATTCAGGCACAACACTGCTCCCTCATACGCACACACTTACATTTATTTTGTAATTCTCCATGGGACAAATTAAAGTCCACTTTGTTGTCAATCACCAACAAGCAGTGTTCCCACAGCTTAAATTGGATGCCAAACATAATGTTCTCCTCACATCATCACTGGAGGGCAGCTTGATTGTGATGAGGAAAGAGTTGGCAGCCTCTAAAGCAGCAATTTACCTTCTCTTGATAAGTAAACATGTTGTCAGCTCTGCTGAAAGCTCAAACCAATCAGTCCTCGACCAACTTTGGGTGGATGGAAACCCTGTGGGTGTAGCTTTGTCAGCGCTGGACTATACTGCCAGCCACAGACATCACCAGGGGGAAATGAGAGAATGTTTTTATATTTTCTCCCACATACAGAAAAAGTGTATTAAAAGCCCAGAAGCCAAAGAGAACTTGTTTTTTACTCCAATGTCGTCAGCAACTGGTGCAGCTTTGCTGTCTTTTATGAGGAACCAAGTGAGTAATCGGCTCTCTGAGTGCCTGCAGATCCTGCACTACCCACGCCCTCTGCCTTTTGATGACGTTTTCAGTAAACAAACAGCACTTTATAGTTTTATGGTCTTAATCCATCAACTGCTTCAGACCCTGGGTAGATTTTATCTTTGTTTTCCCAGGTCTAGATGGCAACAGGTCAGTATAATGTTCAATGTAGATGCCTCTCAACAGGTCCCAATTAGTGGTGGCTGGTGCATTATTCTCCTCGGGGGAGACCTATCTATTTCTCATGGATGGACCATGAGGTACATCGTAGTTGGTTAGCTTGATGGAAAAGGCCAGTAATGGGCAAACAGAATAAGCTTTGTAGTCGTGGTCATTTTAACATAAGAAATAATGTATCTTACACAACAATGTTTAAGTAGTTTGACTTTAAAGTGGACAATTGCCACAGGGAAAATAAACGTCATAAAAAACGGGGTAGTGAATCATTGTTCAGTTATATAAAACCTATATTATAGTGATACACATCCTGGTTGGAAATTAGCAAATGTCCCCTTTAGTTTCTTAGCATCGTGTGTTTTTCTTGTAACTATTAGGTTTGGTTGGTTCCACCGCGCTCTGCCAATGAAAGGCGTCTGTTCCAACCTTCACAACAGGGTCCTAATGAGGTAATGAGGATGGTTTTGTTTGATAACGACGATTTAAAGATGGATGGTTTTTGTACAGATAGAGATCTCAAGAACTGCTGTCAATGTTGTGCTTTGCCTCTGGTCACTTCCTGTTAGCACATGTGTGTCCAATCGGACTCAAAGCTGACCGTTTGCACTTACTGACCTGGTGTAGTAGTGAAAGGAGATAGGAGGGATAAATCGAACGCACCCATTGTTTCCTCTTTTCTAGATCCTTGCTTGTGTTGTACTTACTCTCTGATGTACATCGCTTTGGATTAAAGCGTCTGCTAATTGTAGAATTGTAGAAAATGTAACACAATCTGTTGTAAGTTATTAGAAGAACAATAATCTAATCTTTTCTTTATAAGAAAATAAGTGCTTGGCCCTACTATTCATACCAGCCGTCCCTGTTGGAACTGAATCCCAAAAAAGGCAGACAACAGTGAACTTACTTTCATACACAATGTGCAGTTTCTTATCGAGTCTGATTACTGTTTTGGCTTCCAGAGACAAATTTAAAATCTCTGCAAGTCTGTTTGTCATCAGAGGGCTAATCTCCACCCGAGGCAGAGCAGCAGAGATTAATCATTCGGTGAAACATTATTAGGAAACCCTTATCATGCAGTCATTTGAGAGTCAATTCTACCTCGTCTTTTGGCAACTTTGTAGGAAAATAAGCTAAAGTATAAGGAAAGACCTCTTTGTTCTTTTTCGTCATGATATTCAGGGTTTTATCAGCTTACATCTGATGTTATTTTGTTAGCAGATTGTTTCAATATTTAAGAGATACTTATTACAGTTAAAAAAATATGACTACCTGTCTCTGGGAAACATTTAAACTTTGTGGTATGACATCATTCCACAGTTCTGACATGCACAGTTTTCTCAGAAGCTACTACCAGGCCTCTGGAAATGTGACAGTGGATCGAACTTGCACATGTAGTGACCAAAAATCAACGAAACATTCAGTCAGAAATGTCACCAACCTCCTTCAGGGACCAGAGGAATCTGACCTTTTTCCATCCATTTCAAGGAAACTGCCGTAATGGATGCGTCCGAGCGATCCTCTTGACACTGTTTGTGTTGGCAGCCAGTTCCTCAGCTGCATCTGTTTCCGTTCTGTTTTTCTCTCATTTTTCAATGACCTGTCTCTGTGCCGTAATCCTCGCACAATGCTTTGTTGTTGGATGAAATTAACTCTGAGGAAAATTCCCAAAAGAGGAAATTGATTTATCTAGTGAGTCCTGTTCTTTATGAAGTTTTTCCTCCTGAGAGTTTGAGGGATATTGTCCAGTTGTTTCAGACTCATCTTTATCTGTTGTGATAGTTTCAAAGATAATTCCAGGAAAACATGAAATAACTTGGTAAATATTACGCAAGGCCAACAAAGCCTTTGGTGAAACACATTTTTATTACTATATCACCCTAACTGAAATAATATGATAAATCTCCTATAGCTAATTTTTCCTTGCTCCTGGAAATACAATGTGTCACAGCGATAATTTGAGTTATTCAAAGGTTTGCAGAAACTGTTTTCAAATTGTGGCATTAGGGGATCAAATTAAGATTACATAATCGATGATAACAATCTGTGACAAAAACAACCACTGTAGTCTTCTCCTTCTTCTTTCTTCCTGTGCATTTCTTGTCTTTTGATTTTATGGGAGATTCAAACACCGGTGCATTTCCGTTAGACTGTACCTTTTAAGTATTGTTTTGCTTAGAGCGAAATGCTAACATCAACGTGCTAACATACTCATGCAATGACAATGCCACTCGCTGGCTTATTGTGGAGCTTTTGACTCTTAGCTATTCTTCTCCAGTCAGTTGCCTTTTTTTTTTTTAACTCTATGCTAAAATTAAAAGGTGAAAGTGCTAGTTTGTCCCTTCAGTGCTACTGTAGAAACATGGCGGCGCATGGCGGCTGCATCTGTGAAGTGGGACCGGCTCTTATGGTCTAGACAAAAGGCCCATTCTAAGTTAACAAAAACAAAATTATTTAAATATTCAGGTGATTAAAAACTACTTTAAACATACTTATGAGTATTATGTTTGAATTCACAGAGTGAGACACCAATACGCCATCGAGGAAAGTGGAAAGGCACTCTTAAAAGGGCTACTGGCGGAGAAGCCTGTATTGTTGTAAGAAAATCAAAATGGTGGTACAAACTGCAGGGTTTGAAACAATAAAGTCTTTACTGGGGCTTCCAGTGGAATTAAATGCATTTGATGTAATTGGTAGAGCTAAATGCTAAACAGAGTAAAATGACATACACACTTAATTGAAAAACAACTTCATGGGGCCTAATAATCACTTTTAAGGATTTCTGGTGTTTCCATATATTTTTTGGAGTTCTTTCTAGTTTTTTATTACATTTACAACAAAAAACATACTGTATTGTAAATTATATCAAATACAAACAAGGTGACAATTGAAAATGTTTCCCCTTTTATAATAGTTAAAACACTGAATGGAGATCTGGCAACGACTCCTCCCAAAGAAACACGAGCTCCATAGTCACTTTAAGAATAACTTAAGACACAGTTGTTTGTAAATGGTTGATATTTACATGTAAAAATAAATACATCTTCAGGACTTGTATGCATATATATTTTTATATGACCACTCCCAACACTTACATGCAAGGCTACATCAAATCATGCGTACTCAGCACTGATAAAGCCCTCATTGATTATTCAATAACTCGATGGTTAAATTGTCTGACTTTTAAAAGGTTTTGACACCAGACTGGCCAATCTGTGTCATTAGAAACCCGTCAGTGTTGCCTATTGAACAAAATATGTCTTTGTTTTTGTATTGATCGCTCGTTCCAATACCATTTTTAACAGTACATTCAAAAAGTGAATAAAAAAATTGGTGGAAAAAAGTTATTTTCAGCTTGGATTTGCTTGGTGTCATTTCACTCCAGTGAACAATAAGGACTTCTAAAGTGCTGAATATCTAGATACCATTACTCGAGTGTTGTGTAAGACATATCGGCTTGTGTTTAATAGATATAAAAATAAGCCGTTAAAAGTCAATATAATCACACTTTATGGTTGCTACATTCAGCTTAAGGTTATATACTTGCACACCATCACCAAATCCACCATCACATCGGTATCAAACGTTGTCCCCGCTTCGTGTATATCAGGTAAATACCAGTGTTTCTTTTCAGTGTGTTCTATTGAAAAACATTTCTTGTTAAGCAGTAAAATAGTACGTATAAGAAATTGTAACTTTGACTATTATGACCATGCTGCCTTTTCCTTAAACTTCCCTTATGGCTTTAAGCTCTTCTTTTTTAGACACAAAACAAGACTTTCTCAGTGGCTGGTTATATAAAGAACACAATAACTGATTCTCTAAAGCTACTATTAGCATTGCCTGGTGCTGCAAACCTGCAAAGTTCAGTCTCCCATGGCTTTGTGTATTTATTACAGGCACTAAAACTCAGGTCAGGACTTTTTTATTAAGTGACTCTGCATGCCTTCATCCAACTTTAGTATTAATCACATGGGGGGAAAAAAGCCCTCTCTCTGTTTAAACCTTTGCTTTTTCTTTTCTTTTTATAAGATTCCCTCCTACTCGGTTTTCCCGTCTTAGCAACTTGCAGTTGAGTGGTAGCCATGGAGCTTGACCACTGAGCCAACCAGCCAGAACTGTTCTCAGGGATGACTCTCACATGCAGGATGCATCCTAAATAAAAGTGGAGGTTTGGTGAAATCCAGACTTAACTCTATGCGAGTGTGAGAACGTGAAAGAGACAGAAAGGTAGTCGTGGGATAATCATTGTCAAGTGTTGATACTAGAAAATGGTTACCAAGGCTATATGTTACAGTTTCTTTTATTACAATGACAAATAATCTCTTCTTGTAGACAATTTTTCAATCAGTGATTTAAACCTGAGACTGTTAATTCATTCAGTCTTTTTCATCGGGTGTCTCCATGGACTGAAATGTGTAAAAGGTCATGACCTATTCAGCAATCAGAACAGCCAAATATCTTTAAATGTTCCTGAGAAGACCACGAAGCACTTAAAGGTCACTTTATGTCTGAGACAGAAAACAGACATCCAAAGTGAACTGTTTTAAGGAAGAGTTCTTTTTTGTTTCTTTGAATATAACAAAATGTTGAGTATTTGGCATTTTTGTCGATTTGGTATCCTTTGACCTTGTTTCAAATAAAACCCCAGAGTGAAAGCTATCTTTTAATTGACAACAATCCTCCATCTAAACACCATCGAACATTAAGAAAAGGCCGTTTTTAGGTATGAAACTGTGAGTCGAGCTCAGTCAAGTAAATTGTACCTGTGTTTGTTGGAAATGTCGTTCACTGCTCTGCTGTTTATTTATTCCTGGCCTCTGGCACTAAAACAGCCTGAAATGGTGCTTCAGTAGGGATCCTTTTGTTATTCCTATCAAACACAACTCAAAATTGGTCTGAATCAAAATTGTGGTTGGTCTACTTAGCATACTTTGGTTTTTGAAGGGTAGAATTTGGTAGCCAAAAACGGATTAACCCCCTCTTTACCGTGAGAAATTTCAGCTACTTTTTGCTTTTCTTCTGGAATATGCAAGACAGTGATTGTGTTCCCGCTTGCACATAGCAATATGAATTACAGTCTACAGACATGTCTGCTTAAGCGCCAACATGACATTGATGCACAAGTAAAGCAGATATTGATTTAAAGGGATAGACTATAGGGCATATGGAGTTAGATCTTGAGTCTGCCAGTGTATTTGTGTGTGAGCCAATCAGACTGTTGAGGCAATTTTAGTTAAGCGGGGTCAATTTAGGAGATAATCACAAGATAATTGGCATTGATTGTTTTCAATATTAGGTCCTGACTAGCATGAGCGTTTACGAATGGTTCTGTGAATGTGTGTGGTTGCTGTTGGGGAGGCGGGGCTGTGTCATAAGCAGTCTTTTATTTTAGTAAAACTCCAATGAAATTTGTAAAACTATATTTTTGACCTTCTTGTTTTGGATTTTTTTTTGGTAGAAAAACAAGTCTTTGTCTCTCAAGCGGTCTTACACAAGAAGTAGTTTATTAGAAATATTTAATTTAAGAAGTTGTTGTGGTCATATTTAGTAACTGCTGTTTGAAACGCCCCAAACCTCCCCAACACTCAGATCCCTGCTTCTCCTGCTTAGTTGACCAGGAGCTCCTGGTACTGCTCGGAGCGCAGGAAACGGCCGAAGGAGTCCTTCTCCATCAGGGCGAAGATTCTCTTCTGAGCCAGGTCGAAGGTCGCAGAGGACAGGTCCACCAGGTTCCTCAGGGTCACGTCCTTGGTGAAGTGGTCGATGTTCACCTGCGAGAGAAAATATGGAGTTGATGCTAAAAATTAAACTGATATTCCAGAGATTCAGAGATGTCACAATGTGTGCCTGTTTCCCTAGAGCCTGGCACTGAAGCCTTAGCTGATTGAAATGACGTCAGACATGTAGTGAGAGAGTCTGTAAGGACTTGAGATGGTATAAAAGGAATGGAGCACTATTGTTACATCATCTGCTGACTAGGAGACAAGATGAAAAATTAAACAATAAGGAAAATAGCCCACCCTCAGTATGTATTTGTCACATGTATTTTAACAAACAATCAAAAGTCCGAAAGGCACTAATGTTTACCTTTTGGTGAACATTTAACTGAAAAACCCATAATCAATTCTATAAATACAGTATGACTAACCACAAATGGATTAAATGAGGCGACGCCTGCAAGTTCATTCAGGCAGCCAACTCGAGCTGCACTGATTTCACACTTGACATGCATCATTATCCCCAATCACCTGACAACACCACCTTCCAATCAGCTGTCTATTTAAGCTGCAAGATTCCTGTCTCTCTCTCTCTCTGCTCATTTATTGCCAGCTCTGACTTGCACCAGTACTGCACCCTTGCTTAGCCCCCACCACCACATCAGCCCTAGCATCCACCTGTAGGCTCCAACTGATGGGTCGAAGAGATCGCGCCATCAAAATTTAAATTTCTGCATGTAAAATTAAACTGCGAGGAGCGATGAGCATGAAAGTGGTTCATTAAGCGTTAAAAGTCTGCATCAGAGCCCTCGTGCACTTGTTTTCCGTGTTTGTGGAGATCGGGATTGGGCAAGGGAATACGATGAAAAAGGATCAAAATGATTCCACATTATTTCAGGACCATTTTAGGCCAGATATTATTGTGCTTATGTAGCACGCTGTGTTTATTCTAAATGAGGTACAAACATAAACATCAAAGTCCAATGTAGCACAAGATCACTCCAAGAAAAACACAAACTAAACAAGAGGAGGATCCAAATTCTGATGGGGATGAGTCAGGCTTTCAACCACGCTTTTTACTTAATCGATGGAAGCATTTTGAAGGAGTAAAATGTGAAGTATTGGTCAATCTAAATTGCGATCCAAAGCATTTTCTGTGTATTTTATATGCTAACTCAAACTTATGGTTAACGTTTAGATTAGGTTTAGACTCTTGGACTAAATCTATCACCTTTAAAGTGGCTCAATATAATATCTAATGTCATTTTTTTATTCAAGAATCCTATCATGTGCCCAAGAATTAGAGTGCCACTTAAAGGTCATGTATAATCCTCCTTTTCAACCAGTTTCAATAAGTCTCAGAGCTCCCCAAAACAAGAGGTCTGTTAAGTTTCCTGTTCTAAATCCACTCTGATCCTGTATTTGATCATGCCTATAAACCACTCAGAACAGGCTGATTCTGTCTGGAGCTTTAAATGTAAATGAGCCGTGTTTGACCAAGCCGAATATTTAAAAGTTGGTATTTTGAAACATTTGGGTTATACAACGACAACTACTGACATTTAGAGCTGCTAGCAGGTAGATGGGTTACCTTTGGACAGACCTATGCTAGTTAGCTGTTCACCACTATTTTCCTCAGCTAAGCTAGCTGCTTCATCTTTTGTGTGAAAACAGGAGAGTTTAATCTTTCTTTTTTTGGTCTTTTTCTTTTTTCTTTTAAAAGCAAGTAAGTGAATCCACATGTGCATCCACTTTAGCAAAGCGCAATGTCGTAAAGTAGATGATGGAGTTACTCCACATAACATGCCAAACGTGTGTTTTTGTTATCTCGTGCTCGTGTGCATGGTTCACTGTAGTGCGTCACCTGACCTCTTCTGAATGGAAGCAAGAGAAACACAGACATGCTTGAGTGTAAACAATCAGTGTGAGATCAAGACTCTTTCCTTCACATGTTGATTGTTGCACAGCGAGTGTTAGCTCTCATGATTTTTTTTCTTTTTTTCATTCCTGACATAATCCCTGCTTTCATGCATTGCCAACATTTTGCCACGGTTTTCAGAGGACAGTGGATTTACTATAAAACTCTGCACTTTGCATTCACAGACTTAAAATATGAGGGCAGCCATGCTCGTACCTTTTCTTACCGTTTTAATCGACTCTGAATTTAGAAAATCTGGCATTAAATTGTTGCTGACTTATTTCTGAACCAGAGTCAGAGACTTTGATTTTATATTCAAGTGTCAGAGTCATGATCCAAACATTGGGTAGCCATTATGCAAAGCACACTACATGTGGTTTAGGGGTTCATGTCTTTGGAGTCTCTGACCTCTCTGGGTCCCTCAGACTGGATGAAGTCCTCATAGATCTTCTTGGCTTTGGCAGACATCTTCACGGGATTCTTGGTCTTCTTGAAGTCCTCGCACGCCATCCAGAACTCGATATTCTCATCGCTGAACTCGGACTGCAGGAAGCCGCGGAAAGCGTTCAGACCATCTGATGGAGAGAGAGAAGGGGAGAGGCAGAGAGGGATATATTGATAAGACAAGGGATTAATTTAAGCCCCGTTCTCATGCATGCCCCTTTAAATCAGTATGATGGAAATTCTTAATAATCCTTTGAGATACATTTTCAATCATTTAAGTCATAGTGAAAGTCTATGCAAAAGTAGCAGCCACAATCAAACACCCTGTGGAGCTGCAGCACTGGCCTGCTAATGTTCTATCTTTTCAAAAAGACAAGCGTTTACATCACTTGACTGAAGTGCTGGTTTTCGGCCCTTGCGACACTCATACAGCACATGGGACACTTTTCTGATGGCTAAAAATTACGAGAAATGTCATCATTTAAAGCATAGCTGAGTGCTAATGAGCTAACATTAGGTAGTTATTGTACCTAACAATACTACCAGGGTCATTGCTACCTGTCACTGTTAGTCAGTGTTCTGGGGCAGTAATGTTAACACAATATTTTACGGCAGGATTCGTTTGCTCCCTCACACGGTCAGCGAGAGTAACAGCATTAAACCTAATCTCCTCATCTCTGGTTTTTCTCTCTCGGATTATATTCTGTGACAGTGCACCCTGGGCTTGTCTCCTAGTCAGTTAGTGCATCCAGTAGAATAACAATTGTCTTCAATAAATACATTAAAAAACAAGTAATTATTTTAACAGAGAGAAGAAAGTGTAAGTCTGGCATGCCAGATCAGGAAATGCTGCAAGTTAAAAGCAACATATTTTATCTGAAAATAGTAATTAATCCCATTCATGCACATTTATACATCGTGGACGAAGCAGCAGGAGCAACTTGGGGTTAAGTGTCCTGCCCAAGGACATATTGGACATGTGGCTGCAGCAGCTGGGGATCAAACCCCCCCGACCCTTCGTGTGAGAGATGACCGACTCTACCAACTGAGCCACAGCTGTATAGTAATACCTTAAAATTTCCCCCTCAAAAGTAGTGTATGCATGCAATTAAACAGAATAAAACAACTTAACCTTGGTGCACAAGCGAGAACCTTTTTTATTTTTATTTTTTTTTAAAGAAAAAGCCGATAAAGTGTTAAACTCATATTTAAAGTTGAATACGTGTTAAAGCTCAGAAATCACCCAAAGATAAGGATCCTAAAAACAAGGCTTGATAAAAGAAGCAGTCACTTCAGTGAGGACTATTGTAATCTAACATAAAGCCTGTAAAGGGGTCCCATTGTCTGAGGGAGCCTGTGCTGCAGTTGATAAGCACTCAGGCTTTATCTACAATCTGAACGGCTAGTTTGGTTCAAAATAGCACTGAGATGCAATCAAGCTGCGGCCCTTTTTGTTTTTTCTTCAGCACAATGACACACAAGAAAAGTTGCTCAGCCATGCACTGATTACAAGCTGTGGGTGTGTTAGAGATGTAAAAAAAACGTATCAAACTAAAGCCCTGTGTTTGTGTCTTTTTCATTTAGATGTCTTACTTTCGCGTTTTCAAATTGCAGCAAGCTAAATCTTCCTGTATATTCAACCTAGTTTTGCAGGTTTTTAATTCATTTCTAGATTTCTAGTATCTAGAACAAGCTGCACAGAACGAGAGGGGCTTACTTTCTGCAGCGGAAGTGCAATCTTCTTATCTAGAAGAAAGCACAGTTTTCTTTTCCTGTTGCATAATAAACATTACATTATGCAATTCCTTAACATCATGAAAAACGAGGGTTGAAGTCGGGGGGTACTCTTAACATCGACGAGGCAATGACTTAGTGAGAATCCCATGGGAATTAACCAGGGAGCTGCTATAAAGAATAATGTTCATGCAACATCTCATGTAAATAAATGATTATGCTGCAGCACTTTGCAGGGACGATACTATAAATCAATGCAAGTGGAGTCATTTTCACTTCTCCCTGGAGATGTAACCATAACACACATAACCTCTAAGGTCCAGTACACACACGCATGCATACACATGCATGCACACGGTCATGCAGGCATGCTAACAGAATAATTGTACATCTGCCTGAGCTGAAGGAGCCTCTTGAAGAAGCTCTTTAGCCACCCACTGAGCTGTGCAGAGGAAAATGTTTCTCTGCACACATGTATCAGCCGATCAGTAACATCCGTACATGCGTTTGTTTTGATGCAAAGGGGGACACTGAAGTGACTTATTAGCATTGGATTTTAAACATACGGCTGAACAAGCATTAACACTTAGAGTTGATCGTCAGTCTTCAGCCTCTCCGAGCTCTCAGTGAAGTAAACAGATGGAGCCAGGAGTCGCTGTCTGGTATGTGTTGTGTTGTAAATGTGTTTCACTCCACATGAGAGAAATGTTTGTCTCACTTCGAAAGCTTGAAGTGAAGCGTCTTCAAGACCTTCTTTGGATCAAGCTTCAGATTTACCATGACCTGGATGATTGAGAACCTTCACAGACATTTTTCTCACTTTACACCTACAGTCAAAATATCATCATGTAACAGTTTTACATTTGCATTTTCTTTTTTTTTTTTGAGAAATGTAATCCTTGATTTCTTCAAAATGTATAAAGATCTGGGCCGGTTTGGACAGCTGTAATCTTCATTATGACTTTTCTTACGCTTTGAAAGTTCAGCTGTGTTGCACCACAAACCGCTCTGAGAGAGTTGGAGGAATTTCCGACATGTTTGATATTTTGGTTGGACGACTGCCCACGATCGCAGTGTGAATAGAGCCACCAGCTGATTTCCCGACTCTCCCTGAAAATTGGGAATGCACCATCCCGAATTAAGTCGTATTTGTGTGAGCTCTCAGGTCGTATCTGACAGTCGGGTCCAGCAGTGTAAGCTCATAAATTGGAAACTTAGGTTGTGTCAGTCTTAACAGTGTGAACTGACATTCTTCTGTTTGCTGGGCTTTAGCTGTTGAAGTTATGTCATTTGTAAGCACACAGACTGAGCTGTTGTTATGGTAACCAGACCCTACAAGCTGTACTATACCTGACATACAGCAGAGCTCAGGGCATGTTTGTTCCTTCTGGAACATTTAAAGTAAAAGGGCCAGCTGTTACATATTAAAGACGAGAGCTCGGAGTATGAAGAAGTGATGCTCTAGCTGTTTGGCCATGAAGAAACAAACACAGCAGAGACACTGCACAGTTTCAACATGACCCTCACAACATGTTCTGTATTTTTGATCTCAGCGAGGGGAAGTTGTTGGTGGAAATGATCTGGACCTTCAGATCTGGAACATGTTGGTGTATAAACATCATCATTATTCAGATGATGAAAAAAGGCCATCCGTAAAACAAGCTAGCAGGCTTTAAAAGAAAAACACATTCTCCTCTGATTTTTTTATTCACTGAGAAGTAGGTTTAAATGTTCAACAATTGATATAGGTTCAATGTCTTCCTCATCAGGACCAGGATGTGTCTTATGACTTCTGGATGTGCAGGAAAAACTGAGTCAGACGACCTTTTATCCGGTAACCCTTGGTTGTCATGGTGAGAACATTTTTATGTTCAGGAAGGTTTCTGGATAGGTTTAGAGTAAGTATGTTATGTACACTTATTGTAGAGTGAAGCCATAGACCGTATAGATCACTGGTTACTGAAAGTGGGCTTTGGAAGGCCGTTGACGGTGGTTGCCATGTTGGAAATGTTGTCTCCACCTAACTTATAGTCAACATAACTACAGGCTAAGGGCTGGAGCTGAAGTGGGTTTTTAGCCTCCTGGCAAACAGCTCCACTGGGCCAACCCATCAGTCAGGTCAGCCTTATTATGAATAACTCTTATCCTTCATCGAATCAAAACAGATAAGTTACAAAAAAATAACCAGACTGTAAACATGTTTATTTCTGCTGTAAAAATGTGCATTTTTGAATGGGTGTGTCTGTGACTTCCATGGCTTCTGCAGCCAGCCTCACGAGGACACTTGATGAACTGCAGGTTTTAACACTTTAGCATTAGCTTTGTTTTTCTTTAAAACCAGTGGTCCGCTTCATTAAACTGAAAAAACACTGATTTTCCTATGAGCTGTAGTTATTTTGATCATCACCAAACTTGCAGAAGTTTGTGATATGAAGCAAGTCAACGATGACTTTTCAGTTCACTTAGAAGACTTAATGGATCCATTACCCCAACCTTTACACCAAGTGGACTTTGTTTTGCAATTTTAAAATGAAAGACAATGGCCCCTTAGATAAATGTGTTAGATGAGTAGGATAAAAGAAAGAGAAAGGAGGGGTAGACTTACAGCTGTTGTTCAGGACTCGGTCCAGACTCTCACGCCACTGAGCTGCCTCCTCAGGAGCAGGCCTGAACACAAAATACCACACTTCAGTTGAGGAGTTGATTTCAGATATCCGGGTTTTGTTCTCCTTCAACTCATCCATCCATTAGCTGTTACCGCTTTTCCCATTTTGGGGTTGCGGGTGAGATCATTGGTCATTGGGCGAGGGTACACCCTGGACTGTCCGCCGGTCAATCACAGGGCTGACATATAAAGACAGACAACCAGCCACACTCACGTTCACAGCTACTACGGGCGATTTAGAGTCACTGATTAACCTGACAAGCTTTGGAAGCTGGAGTACCTGGAGGGAACCCACACATGCCTTGTGCGGCAGGGATTTGAACCATCAATCTTCTCACTGTGAGGCAACAGCGCTAACCGCTGCACAAGCAAGCAGCCGCTTTCAAGTCAATTTAATTCAAATAACTTTATTAATCTCTCTTGGGGAAATTGGTTTGGAGCAGTTTGGACATACAAAAATAAAAACACAGTGATGTACAGACAAGAATTATACCAGAGCTAAAAAATATAAAATAGGACCCAAAGGAGATACCAATGTTAAACACAGCGATTCAAACAACCAGAGTAAATAAAAAAAAAAATTCAAAGGCTCAGTCAGGAAAAGATTAAAAAGAGATCTGTGTTAGTAAAAGGAATAAAGTCAGTAAAAATGTCAAACCTAAGGTGCATTTAGTAATCTGAGTGCAGAGGGGATGAAGCAGGTATAATGTAACAAAGGCCTGATGGCAACGGAGGAAATTCACTTAACTCTTTGGTCGTACTAATGGAAAATAACATCTTTTCTTTGGTTTTGAGTGTTTGTCAGTATTTAAAATGGTATTTTCTTTTTCTTGGATGTACATTGATTTCTTTTGGTTGTATCGTCTGCCGTCATTGCTCTTTTCTTTCTTTATTTCTAAGGCTTGTTTACTTGCGATCAGCAGAGATGACAAAAATCATTGCACCGATTCCACCAACACTCTCAATCACACGCTCGGTGACGATCGTTTGTGTTTATTTTCCACCTTCAATTTAACCTTGACAGCCCATTCTTAATTTATCATTTGTGACTGATTGCTTTCCAACTTGCTTCTCCTTTTGTTGTCATTCTCTGGTTCATGTGACGGCCTCTCATTGGCTGATGTTGTACATAGGTGAGGACACAGCACATATGTTCATTTGGAAGCCCTGATGAAGATCTAAGTGGTTGAAACATGGTGGCTTTTTGATGATTTATCCATTTTAATTAAGGCCTTTTAAGAATATCCTTCCTTATTGTTTCATTTTTCATGCTTGGAGTGCCTGTGGTTTCCCTCCTTTTTGAGTGTATTACATCTTCCCCTGTTTTCCAAGAGCAGCTGACACGTCTCAACGTTTTTTCCAACAGCTTTGAGCACTTTGAGCAACCAGTCACCCTCCTTTTTGGACCCAATTCATGATACCAAAGATTAATGCAAATGCAAAAAGGCTTTCATCAGTCCACCACAAATCAATCATCTCGATGGTAACTGATTGAGAAAATGAGTCTGACCGAACAGATTATGTTTCAGAAGTCTTTCCAGTACAATATGAGGTGTAAAGAAGGATTTTTATGGGTAAGAATATGACAACAGGATTTGCACTTTCTCCCACCCCATTGTTACCAAACAATAAACTTTGCCGCCAACATCACTATTCCTGACATCTTCAAACAGGCTGTAAATATTCAAAGATACTTTTGATGTATTTTTCAAGCCTCACAGAGCCAGACCGCATCGTTTGATCTCAGTGTTAGCTTCTAGATTGAAGTCTGGGAAGCATCAACACTGAACACAGCACTCCTCATGTTTATGTGTGTTGTGTGTGTGTGTTTGTGTGTGAGACATATCACAGAGAGCAGTCAGACACTGGACTCAAACTCTGAACACGT
This sequence comes from Labrus bergylta, assembly GCF_963930695.1. Classification (NCBI taxonomy): domain Eukaryota; kingdom Metazoa; phylum Chordata; class Actinopteri; order Labriformes; family Labridae; genus Labrus; species Labrus bergylta. The sequence goes on from NC_089200.1 coordinate 8,292,305, forward strand.
TTTTAGAGGAGCTGTAATGTTTTCTCTAGTTTGACAATGTACGGACTTTAAAACAACTTTTTTTTTTATCACACTGACGCTTAATGAGCACTTGGCTGGCTTTAAAAGGCAGGCTCACGCTCCGGTTTAAAGTGAATAAGTTCATTTCACAATAATTACAAATCACGTCCGATCATGATAACAAATCTGGACAACGATAATGCCACCACGTCAGGAGAAAGTTAAGATGTAGAAAACCAAGCGGCCTGTATGAATTACAGTTGCTAACAGTTATAAAAAGTGTTGTATTTTCTCAGCACTGACACACAATGACTCTAAAGGGAAGTAAACTATCGCCAGAACACAACAAAAATAAAGGCTAATAAGCCTCACAGCCGGACTTCAAACTGAACTGCAGACTTCTAGTTCGCTTTATCTGTTTCTGAGGAAGTTAGTAAAAAAAAGTGTTTATATTTGTCGCGCCTTCTGAGTGGAATAAGTTACTTTTAAATGTCCGTTCTTCGTCATCATTTGGCTTATTTAAAAATGTTTTGTTTTCTCATCTTATAACAGACTGCTTTTGTTTCCACTGTTTATTTCCTCTACGTATCGACTGGTTCCTTTTCCTCTAATGTTTCTAGTAGAGTTGTAAATGTTGTAATTTATTGTTGTAGCCTGTCCTTTAGGTTGTCCTCTGTTTCTTTGTTTGTTGCATCTGTCTGCCTGTTTTGTCTCTAGTGTGTTATGTGTTGTCTTTTGTATTGATTTGTCCTGATATAATACAATTCCATTATTATTTTTGGAGAAGGAGACTCACTTCTGCAGCTTCTCCGGCTTCTTCTCAGTCTTCTCGGGGTACGGGATGATGAGGTCGATGGCATTTTCTGGCTTCTGCAGCAAAACTCCCAACTTGGACTTGATCCCCTTTGCCCTGGAAGACAAAAAAGGCAGACGAGGAGATTAGACTTTAGACTTTATTGTCCCAAATGGGAAAGTCCTCGTCACAGCAGTGTACAGGTTAGACAGCAATAAAGGAATAGTGGCAGCACTAACCTGTGTGACAAAGTCTTTGTTAAGTTTGATCCGACACAGACGTAAAAACTGTTAACATCAGTTGTCATTACCCTTCAGTTCTCCAGTAGATTGATGTATGCACTAAGATTACATTTACAAACATAGATCATCATACTTTTGATTAACAGTTCTCGATGTCTCAATGTGGCTTTTGGAAACAAAGGCAACAATAAAAAAAAGAAACAATAAAAACATTAAGTTATTAACTGTAACTCTGACTGTATGAATCTTTTTGACCATATTTGAGAGAAAGAAAGGTGCCAAAAATATGAACAACAATATTAAGCATTCAATTGATTGAATATATATTTAATAAATCTGTAAAATAACATGAGTGCTAACTGTTTTGTGTTTGAGTTTAAGTTATAATCCAAGAATTACCAGAGGGTATTCGTGTCATATATGATGCTTAAATTATGATTATTGATATAAACGTGAAGATTTTTCCCAAATTTCTTAAGAATTTGAAGTATAAACCGTCCAAACTCAACTTTGACTGCCTTTGCAACACAATGCTTTCTTCTACCCTCCTTGGCTAGTCTATTAGAGATTTAGTGAAAACATTCAGGTTGGCATTACATTGGGATAACACATATAAAACTGTTCTTTAAATCTTAGTTTTGCAAAGTATTTGAAGACAGAAATTCAATACAGAAAGCGAAAAGTTCATAAAATGACGCCTTTAAGCTTTCCTCAGATGGAAACTCTTGACCTGAGGATGACGGTGTCTTTTCCTGATCTGTTTTTCCACACAGTATGAAGTGCTGCTCTAAAAAGGTTTAAAATATATGTCTAAAGTTTCACATCAAATAATCCCACTGTTCAGAGGGGACAGGAAGAGGTAGTGTGAGGATGCAGGTCTCACCTCTCCAGGCAGGTTTGGGGTAAGGCAGCTAATCCTTTACACATTTTCCCGGCTCTCTTTTAGTCTCAGTATGTCAGAGTGAAGATCAGTCTTCCTGTTAGTTCTCAGTGAGTCGCAGAGTCCCTTTTGCTGTCTGGCTCGGGCTTTCAGCACCGCAGGAGTTTTATACAGACGTCCTGTGGGCTCTGGGCCAACAGCTTAACCAATCAGGCTGGAATGTGTTCAGCCGGGGAGACGGGATGAGGAAGGGCGGGTTTTCAGATGTGAATGGATGTTTGCTTTGAGGTTTTAATAAATCAAACCATCCAGGACCTGTGATAGACATAGAAACAGGTTAGTGAGTTTGGTTTGATCCAGTGTTGTAGATAAGAACATTTGGATGTTAGATGATATCACACATTTTCCCATTTGTGATATGATAATGAGTTTTGCACAATTGGTTACATCCATCTCTTTCCTATCTGACAGGTCCCTGTTAGCAACTAGCAACTGTCACCCACAATGTAGCCACACCCCTATGCAGACACTGCTTTATGGTCTTCTTTTACTGCCACCATTAATTACACAATTAACATCAGGCGGAATTGATGATAGCTATGTCATTGAGATCAAAAGCTTATAAGGAAAATATTTACTGAGGTATTTTTTATGATTGCCTTTAATGGCTTGCACAATTATAGCATCCTGCTCATGGTATTTGAATAGTCAAATAGATCCTTACTTACAGTTCACATATAAAAAATACAAGTTATCATGTTTTTCTAACACTTAAATGTGTCCCTAGTCTGTCTACAAACCCCCCAGTTCCATCCTCTCATTCTTTTGCCGGCTCCACTTTTCAGAATATTGGAGCCCTGCAGTGTGTAAGACGTCTTTCACTTTGTTGACTTTTTTGCTCGACTCAGCAACTGCCCTCTTTTGATTTGGATGTGTGTTTTCTCTGTTGTTGAACTTGATGTTCTCTCATTTATTTATTTCTCATTTAACAGGAGTATCTCTAATTTAAACTGAATATCTCAATCTTAAAACATCTCTATGGAATTCGTTGGAGACAGTGCGGTTTCAGGCATGCCGTAGCATACGTGCCTAATGTAATGTTGACTCAAGTTAAGTGACAGTTAATCAAGTTAAACAAGCAAACTGGAGCAAACTCATTACTTTTAATTAAGGCTGCTCAGTCTTTATGTTCAGTTGATATTAATGTTTTGGATGTCTTTCATTCTACCGCTGAGTCATAACAAAGATTAAAGTGAGAAATGGATCTTTTTATCACAGTTTGTGTGGAAGTCTTAGCTCATTTGTGGCAGGAGATATTAGAAAGCAATTTTGAAACCTAACAATTTTTCTCATACCAACCTCTAATAATCCCCTGATGAAGCTCAACTTCATAAAACTGGGAAAATAAATAAAATGTGATCAAAAATCAAGACTTGAGCAACAAGGAGTTATAAAGTTGTGTTTGATATTACACTGCTTGGTTATAAGACTGCAGGTATGACTCTGGTTCTGATCGAGGTTTCTGCCTGTTCTTCTTCTGTTACTGCTGACCAAAGAAGCCAGAAAGTTGCTCATGGTGGACTTATGATTGAAGTTTGAAGTTTGAAGCTTTTATTTTCTTACTGTGTCATACATACATGTATATGCCCAGCCTGCTAGCTTACATGACACCATGAGTTAAAAATGTTCCTGGATCAGAGTGCATAGAAGTAGGTCACAAAAACAAAAAGAGAAAGCTAAATGCAAGACAAACACTAATTGAAAAGAATATCTTCTTTGCTAAGCTTTTGAGACAACATTAGCAAGCTTAAACAGCCATTCCAGTTTTTGCACATCTGTCCGCCAGTATATTTCAGGTTTTTGGAGCTACTTCATGAAACAATAATACTCTTAAATCATCATATTTTGTACAATGCAAAAGAAAATGGGACTGAGTTTCCACTTCATCCAAATCATAAAGCCTGGGGCTGACACCGCCACTCTTACTCCATTTTCAAAGTCCAGCTTAGATCTGTAGTATGTGTAGATTGAGGCAACTACAGAAAAAGCTTTCTCACACAGGTAGGATGAGTGACCCCTCCCCCCTTCCAGACACACACATACTTTGGGAATGACTTCTTTAAGCGATGCCTTATTTGTGTTCATTCGTTATGGTACAGCTCCAATACCGCCTACACTGACAAGGTAAGCACACACAGCTGCAGGACGGGGGGGTCTGCTTTCATTACAGAATTTCCTGGAAGCCAAAGTTCAGCGAGGGACAACCCCTTTAAGTGGATGAGTACTTTGGCCAATAGCTCCATCTGCACCGCTGTTCAAATAAACGGGCACCAGTTGGCATCCAGGTGCTTTGTTTACCATGATGACACAATCTTTACGCACAATTTATGGACGTAATGGCTGTCTGAAGGCTCAGGCGGCACTATAAAAAAACAGCTTTTTCACAGTAATGGTCACCAAATGGCACAATAAAGATGTATATGTTGTTTGAAAGGACAGTTTATTGCTTTCCGACCTGACAAATATGCACAAAGTATCAATTACCCAGTATTTTTAGTTGCTGCTTTCTGCAGTTTTACAGCTACTGAATGCAATTCCTGTAAATAAGAGATTCAAAAAATGCATCTTTAACACCTTTTCTTGAACGTAAATTCTTAAAATAGGCTAAAGAGGCTAAAATATGTAATGCCATGACAGATGTTATGCACCCAGACTCACCTGAATGCGTAATTGTTGAACTTAGTCGCTTTGATCCAATCATATATCAATTCAGTTCGATGGACTAAAAGCACTTAATTTGTCCATTAGGAGCTTCCTTTTGGCGTCAAAGCATCAATGCGTATAGTTAGCATTCAGGATAACACTGCACAACAAAACCTTTAAATCTATCCTAAAAGAAATGGGTAGCCAGTGTAAGGTCATTAAAACAGGAGTGATATTTTCTCTCTTCTTAGTTTTTGTTAAAAGTCTCACAGCTGAATTTTGCACAATTTGGAGACAACTGATGAATCTTTGGTTTATACCTGTTAAAAGACCGTTACAACAATCTAATCGTGAAGAGATAAAAGCATGACTGATTGATAGCATTGATCTTATCCTGACATTATTCCTGAGGTGGTAATAGCATGACTGGACAACTTGGTTCGTATGTTTCTCGAAGGTTAGATTGCTATGAAAGGTCACACCCAGGTTTCTGACATATTCATGTGTTCATATGTTAGTGTAGTCCTTTATAGACAGTTGTACTTTCAGTGTCCTGGAATTAGCTATTAGCAACAACAATTAGCCCCACGTATTCCTGTATCATATAATTATTCATGTATGTGAAGTATTTACTATTTTGTTTCTTCCAGATATGAAAGAAAGGGTTGTTCTTATTTGTTGTGAGCTTTGTCCAAGCAAACAGCAGGGTGCTGGTTAACACAGGCTGTTATTATTCCAGATATAAAGGCTACCTCTGATTCTAAGGTAATGCCTGAGTTTTTTATGGCCCATTGGATCAGATTATTGAGTTTGCAGTGCGCAACTGTTCGACCTTTCACAAATGAGAAGTGAGTAAAATGTCAGGAGAGCCGTCTGAAGGTAAACAGAGTAAGATATTGTGTGCCATTGGGATTACAAATAGGCTCATGGTGATGTCAGCAGGTCAGCACTGGGGGATTTTTTGGTAAATACAGAAAGGGGACTTATTGTTGCCAATTCCTTTGCTGAACCCAGGTAATTCCTGAGATTTCTAAATCCTTAGAACACCTCATGCTCCAGGGTAGAAGGTCTCACAAACACACCACTCATGTAATGTTTCTCTTTCAGGCTTCGGTTGTCCAAACGCATTAAGTGAATAAAATGTTTCGGATAACAATTTGCAATCCACGTCTTTCTAGTCTGCATGCATCACAATAAATCATAAAAAAAGATTTTAGTTTCATATAGTTTGAAATTAGGACCAACCAATTAAAAATAGCTGCCAGCCACATGCTGCTTTAGCCCATTTATTGTACACGACTTGGGTGTAGTTCCACGTAGTTTTAACACAGTCCTTCTTGAAACAATTCCCAATATTGCCAACATATTAAGTCTTAAAGAAGTGCTTTAAAAATGTACTGTTTTGCATTTTACGATTGTGAATGTAAAATTTGAGAATGAAATGTATTGCAGGCATCTGGCTAATAAATATGATTCATGAATACATTTCTGTTTTAAGTCTAATTTAATTCACTTAATTTGATAAATTCCTAGACAAACAGTCTATTATAGGCACAGGATATGACATAACCATTGCATGTCCTGACTTAATCGTGATACGTGCCTATGCTAAGTGCTTATTTAGCAAACATTCATGTATGATGTCAGAGAGAGAGAAGGAGGTTACGGAGGTCGCCGCTGACAGGTTCATTCAGGCCTTGACACTTTCAGATGAATTTGCAAGATTTTCTTTAAAGCATTACTAGCAGTGGACTTGTTACTCCATTCCTGCCAAATGGATCCAAATTGGGATGATATTTGTGGACGAGGCGGCTGTGCTGAATCTCAGGCATGCATGAGGCGGGGTGATTAAGAAGGTGTCCAGTTTCTCAGTGCTAAGTCCACAGGCCTGCGAGAGGAAATTAAAATGCTTTTCCCACAGCAGGATTAATTGTTTTCGTAAAGTTGTTTATTTGCAGAGGCTTTTCCGGTGAACCTGGTGCTCACAGGAGGGCAGAGAAGAGCTACAAAGAGTGTTTGCTCTTGAATTACGACGGATTAGCGAGTTACGGAATCATGGCCTGAAGACTCAAGGGGGGGGGGGGGGGGGGAAATTTGAGGATAAATAATGATGCTTTGGTTATCATTCCTGCCTTGGAGAAATAAATTGCATTCTTCATTTGGACAGAAAGCAGATTTTCCATTGGGGAGGTCAGCGCTAAATGCTAACAATGGATCTATTGCTGGGCTGCTTTTTATGTAACACCAGAATAGAGTGGATGATTTACACAAACAGGGTCAACCCAATTCTTCTTCAGGTGCTCTCTTAAATCACAGTTTGGATTCCACCGCAGCTGTTTCAAATGCGGAAAACCTATTTTTTATGAAAAATACAAGCGACTTAAGACATACATGTGCTGGACAGGAATGCATGAGCAACTCAGTTGAACAACGCAAACTTTTGCTGTGCATTTTGACAGCGGAGAAATGTTCACATCCCTATCTGATCAGATAAACCTCAACTTCGGAACAACTAGCGATGATCAAATGCCATTTAATCCTGGCCTGTAGTCTAAGTATGTTTGGTTTTTCAGCAATCTGGACCCAAATCAGAGCAAATAGCTGTAAAAACGGATGATACGAGCAGAAGCCAAACCAAACATGAACATGAAATTAAGCCAGGACATATAAAGAAGAAACAGTTTGTGGTGCTTACGTTGCTGTGTGTACACAATGTTTAGTCACATATGGAGAGCTGTTTGCCTATGGAGCTCACGTACATAATATTTGTCATGTTCACAGTGAGGAGGGGTTAATGCAATGAGGAGGTTTGGTCTACAGCCTGTCTCTGCTTTCAGTTACATGACGTAGACCTGTACTGTATATGTTACTCTATGAGAACTTGAACTGACACAGTCTCTGGCAGCTTACATTGTTTAGCCTCTCTGGTAATCAAGCTTAATTTTACCATTAAAGGTCTCAACAATTATTTCCATCGCAAAACACACACAAAATATTCCTGTAGGCTTCTTGGATTGTCTCTTTTACAAAAGTGGGTGACAGACACTGTAGTGTGTTTAAGAGCTTCAGGTGTTTTGAATCAATATACTAAGGCTGGCTACACACAAAATGATTTTAGACCGGATTATGGGACCGACCCCTGACCTCCCAAATGATGCCATGGGTGTGGCCCAATTTGAGGTTCCTTGCAACCAATTATTTGCCAAAATCATTTTCAAGTGTGTGGTGTCAATACAATTATTTTACTGCTTGTGAGAGAGTCGGAAGCCTTCTGATCTCCAATCGGAGGTGCCTCCAACTGAATACCTCATTAGTCAATCAGCTCCTCCTTACCTAAAACTCTCTCATCCAGGTCTACACTCCTTCCCGCACACTATGCTCTGCCAATCAAAGGTGTCCGAGTCAACCTTCACAACAGGGTTAGACTGGCTAGACTTGCCTCCCATTGGTGGAACAAACTACTAAACTCCATTTAATCTGCAAAATCCCTTTGAACCTTTAAGAAAAAGCTAAAGACCCAGCTCTTTATGAACACCCTACTCACTTATCAACATTGATGTTGACGATGACAATAATTAGGATGGTTTTGATTAGATTAAGAACTAAGGAAGTTGATTAGAACTCTCAAGAACAGCTGTCGATGTGATTGACGGGGACGCCGATAGCCTAGCGGTAACGACGTGCACCCCATCTATGGAGGCAAAAGTCTTCTGCCGAGGTTGGTTCGAATCCAACCTCGGCTCTTTGCTGCATGTCGTCCCCTACTCTCTACTCCCAACATGTCCTGTTTTTCTTCAGCTGTCCTATCTAATTAAAAGGCAAAAGGCCCAAAAACGATCATAAAAAAACAACAACTAGTGATTGAGACCATAAACATATTTGAATAATGTCCACTAGGTTTACGGTTTACGTACTGTAATTTATTCATCGACTTTTATACCAGCCAGTGTCTTTTTACATTCAGGTGATTTTTTTTTTTTTTTTTTTTTGGTTCTTCAAAAACATCCAATCAAAAAACAAAGCAGAACCTTAAAAAACAACTCAGGTTTCAAACATCTGGTCAACATTATTGCAGCATTTGCAGCAGAAATATGTCAACAATAGCATTCTGGGAAAACACATGCGACTAGATCTGTCAAAAGTGCATTTGAGAGGCACAGAGTGTTCGGAGTGATTGTGGAAAATAACTCTTGAATAAGCAAAACCCTCCCACTCAGCTTTTTAAAACTATTCACTTATCTTTGTTCTTTGCTTCTATTTCCAAAATAATGAACTTATTTCCTTTCTGTCGTCAGTTTTTTTTTTTAATCTCTTTATGTACGTTTAAAATTACCTTAATCTCAATGAGGTCTGATACTTGGCTTATTAATGATAATAATGTGCTAAAAAAGCTTATAAATGCAGGACTTCTGGAGTTATTATTATCAATCACTAGGTATAAATAACTTTATAATACTCCAATGCTCCAATACTACAAAATAAAAGCTCTGAATTTAAAATCCACTTGGAGTAATCATTGGGATATATTTGCAGCTATATTCAGTTTAAAGTACAAATACACGCTTTGCAAAAAAGGGTTCATATTAAATGATGATGATTGTGATAAAAGTGCAAAACTAGAGCCCTTCTTGAAGATGGAGCTACTTTTATTTGATCCATAAACAGTAAGTTGTTGTAGTTAAGTGGGTCGCAAGAAAAATCTAAGTGGAATACTTGATCCCGTTTCCAGTTGTGAGGTTTTCCAGATCCTTCCATTCAACAATAAATCAATTTAACAGAAAACTGCTGCTGATACTGACTTACACAAACTGCAAAGTAAAAAGATGCATGAAAACTGAAAATGAAAGGTGCAGCAGACATTCAGTACGTGAGGCTGTTTTTTTTTTCCAGGCCTGAGTGTGATCCTTAGAGGACAGAGGATGTGAACCCTGAGGAACTGAGAGTCAATAGACGGCAAAGTTTCCACTTTTCACCAGGGACCCTCATCAGCAGTTTTCCCACGCTTGGAGTGTAATATGCTGTTGCCGTCCCGCTCCCCCCTGCTCATCCGTCTGTCTGTTCCTGCCAACTCATCAGACATGTTTATCATGAATCCTCCTCTCTTCTCCTCCTTTTACAACCTGCTCCTTTACTTCTGTACTGTAAATGCAACATGAAGAAACACAGATAACTGTTTTTGAAGACATCATTTATCAATGGATATGATGAAGAAGAGAAAAAGATCCCCCCCCCCCCCAACAGGTCCAGGCTATATGAGGTGCGTCTGTGTTGGGAAGATGCACAGCACATGTCAAGTCCGGGGGGAGGTACCAAGGAATGTTTGAAGGTCATCTCCTCCAGTTCTGCTTAATGGCCACCAAGGGGGGGGGTCGCGCCTCATCCTTAAGGAAACTAGCAGAACAATGTGTGCTCTCTGCACCTATTTTAAACTCATGGTCATGGGGGGGGGGGGGGGGGGGGGGGGGGTCAGTAGCAATATGGGATAAAGTTGAACAAGGCTCCAAGTACTCTCTCTCGAGTGTATTGATTCTTTTACAAAGATAATTCTGTTGGCCTTTCTTTTACAAATAGGCTATTTTGGAGTTGAAATACATAATTGTTACATAACATTTTTGAATTGCTCCAGCAGCCAAGAAACAGACTATTATGGCTGCAACATAATACTCAGGGGAAAATGCACATTAGCACAAGTGGCCCAGTTAAAATGTATGCACATGCCTCTGACAGACTCGTAAATATATTAAAAGTGTTTAACAGACAAGACCTTTTCACCATATTCACAGGTCAGTCATATTCTGGTTGGGAGAAAAACGGATGGGATTTATCGTTCTGCTCCCACGTTGAACAAATGGATAGGGAATCTTAAACATCATGAACATTTACAATTTGGAAGGACATTGGACCAAATCTCAAGTTAAAACAGCATATTAATAGCCTACTGTTTGAATGACTATCATGAAAGAAAAGGAAAAGTGGAAACTAGTTAACTTTGGTATTTAGTTAAATTAGTTGAAAGTAACATTCAATGAAAGCTGACAATAGCATACCAATTATGAGCTAACATTAGCATTAGAAAGTGTAACATGACATGTAAAAAAATATATTATGTCCTTGCTAACAATTTAGTTTAAAATAATTTTAGCATGCGTGTCAACCGCCATACTGTAACTCAATACGAGAGGCAAACATTCCCTATTAAGGAAAAAACTTGCTGTCTTATAGCATCGTTAGCTAGATGTTGGTTGCATGCTAGCCTTATGTGTTGTAACAGCTGTCTGAATCTAACAAGTTTAAATATGAGCTTTAACTTGAAATATGAGAAATATGGCCTTTATCCCAGCCTCTATGTAGAGTTGAACTCTTTTTTTCATTTGCTGCTTGATTGTAAACTGACATGACTCAGGCTGTATGACTTGCTCACCAGAAAAAACTGCAGTATGACATCATTACAGATTTTCAGCCTGACTGTGGTGTAAGAGGAAACTGGATGCATTTAGAGGTGAAAGGAGAGCTCTTCTCAAATAATTACAGTCCTTTACATCCCTCTTTTTTAAGCCGTTTAACACAATGTACATGGAAAAAAAAACTAGTTGTATTTTTCTGTTTAGTGGTTAGTTTGAATCCAAAACAATATTTGTGTAGCAAATAAGAATGAAAGGTCAACTTAATATTCTAACAGCCAAACAATTTAGGCAGCAGTAGACAAACAACTAACTTGTTTTGCAATGTCAAATTATTGTTTTTATCATAAACATCCCAATCTCTAGAGATAATTTCGGTAACAATCTGGCTGTTGCAAAAGAACCAAAAGATTTTAGGTGTTTACTTTGGTCCTATTTAATTCCTATTTTTTTCCTATCGAGCACAATAACTGAGGAGAGTAATTATCTTTTGACCCTTTAAAAACAAGTCTTACTTAGAATGATTAATTAAGTTCAATGTTTGAACACTTAAGTTGATTCAATATCGACTTTGTATCCATGTTGAATCTTCCAAACTTTTATTCCACATGTACTTCCATCCTTACTTCTTCAATCTTCCACCCTGACTTCTTCTACGGAAGATGTTATTCCTCTGCCCAGTATTGAAGTTTGTTGTTTGAGGTTTCTCAAAGACTCAAGACAGAGGAACAATGGAGAAGAACAACAGTCATTACTTAGCCTTAGACTGCCCCCTAGTGCTGATAATGAAACCTGCATTCAATCTGAAAGTTAATTTACATCGCCATAAAAATTGAAGTGGAATGTTTGGACTATAAAATATCCCTGTTTTAGTTTTTTAATGAACTGATCAGCTGGAAAACCGCAACAAATAGGTCTACATTCAAATGAGCTAAAATGCCCAGAATTAAGTTTTTTCCACAGCTTACAACCAAACAAAGAATACAGGCAGCAGTGAAGTTCATTTTTATTCAAGATGACATTTTTGCAAATTTCACTTTCCCAAGAAAAAATGTATTATACTGAAGAACCACAAAAAAAAGAAAAGATGACCTTTTAACCTCATGCGTTACATGCCTGTTTCTATAGTGACCATGCATTTGGTTGTATAATTGTTTTGTAGTATCTAATGCAAATTTAATTTTTTTTTGGAAGGAGTTTTCTACATTTCCTTTTATTCTCATTTGTTGCAACTTTGCATCCAGCATGCATTGCTGCAAACCTGTTGGTTTATGAATCATCTGTTTTTATGTTTTGACATGAGCTTGTAAAGAAGCAGATCAGGAAGACTACTTTTTAACATTTTGCAAATATTTTCGCAACTCCTTAGTCACAGGATGTCACAGTATCTGACCACTAGGTGGTGGTAAAGGAACACTGCTTGTGTGTGAACACTAACATTAAGTCTGTCTCCTCTTCTGAGCACAGTCATTTTGTTTATTGTCAATTTTAAGAGATTGAAATGAGGAGATTCAACTCAAATGGTAAATGAGCTTGCATAGTTCTTTTCTAGTCTTCCAACTACTCAAAGCACTTTTACACCACATGTCACATCTTCCCATTCACACACTGATTGCAGAGGTTGCTATGTAAAGTGACCATCAGCATTAGCTAATCCCATTCATTCATAGTTTCTTGCCCAAGGACACATTGGATATGCTACTTTTTTTTGTTAGTAATACTTTGGTCCGCCTGCATTTGTGTTCTCTGTCCTGTTTTCCTGTTTTCACCATACTTAATGCATTCAAAAGTGTTAAAAGTCACCAATATTCCTGTTGTAGAATAAGTAGTAATTTCATACCAAACCACTAGGTGTCAGCATCACACTTGTGTAGGCTTTACAGCGAATACACTGCTGGACTATAGACACTGATATCCACAGGTAATCATCAGTTCAGTAAAACTATCTACACATCTGTAGTTTAATGTTTCCTTCATACTGAATTGTGAAGCATTAATAATGCTCTAAATCACTATGTAAACAGTCAGAATAGTATAGTTGCCATTTTTTGACTTTATATGGCAAGAAGTACAACACACATCAATTCATAGAAGATAAGTCGAGCTCAAATGAAATCCACACACTAGTTGATGGTTGTTAGAAAAGTCCTTTATTGTGATGACAAAAATAAAGACAATATGTTTCTTTGTTGCCCCTAATACACTTTATATCTCATTTCCCAGATGCAAAGCAGACGCATCCTAGGAGTTATTATTCTTTCATATTGGACAATAACAACTTGGTGTAATCGTATAACATGACAAAGACAATGAAGAATACCACCACAAGGCAATACAGTGGTGCTCTTATATGAAAATGTAACCCCATGTGTCCGTGCATTCTAGTGTTCAGCTTTGAACACAAACACAATATTTTTGTTCCTTTTGTTCCTATCTCGAGGAGTAAGGATCAGCTGAGTGTTGGCTAGGAGTACTCGAGTGCTATTTCCGGGCGTGAATTAAACTAAAAAAAGGAACAATTGTATTACTGTCCTTGAAATCTTTTGGGCATTAAAGGTCTTTGGAAAAGTGAACTCCCACATGCCTTCTTGTTAAAGAACTTTATTGTATAACTTTTTTACTGAGTATTTCAACTGGCAAAGGTTTTGTGGTCTGCTGTGGTCTGTTGGACTTTGCAGAGAGCATTTCTTCATGAATGTTCCCATGGGAACTCCGTATTCACAGGAAAGTGAGTTCCAATGAAATCTGCTCACAGCAGGCCTTGGGTTTGGTTTGTGATTATCGTTTGCAAAGGACGCATTGAGCAACACACATCACTATTAATTAACTTCCACCAAACTGAACGTTTATTATCGCCTCAAACGTCAACCCCAAAAAACCACAACCCTCAACTATCCTCAACAGAATTTCAATTTGCCTTTGTCCTCTGAATGAATTTTAGCTGTAATTCTTAAGAATCTGTTGACCGTGTAACTAACTCTGCTTAACATCTGGAGTGAGGAGCAGATCATTTATTGCTGGGCATTCCTAGAGTACGACAACATTGATTTCTATGATACATGACTACTCTCTTTCCCTAATGTCACAGAATTAACTGGGAATTTCACTGATGAAAGTCAGTTGTTTTCCGCCACCATATCAATACTTGGTTCTAACCTTTTACCAAATATAGCAGCACATAAACTTCAAGAACATCTGCTTCGTATTACCAGTTTAAAACTACAACTTTAACCTTTCCTTGCCATGTTAAACCAATATTTAGAGCAGTTTGTGTTATAAGCAGTATAAATCATGTTTACTCCCGTAAAATGTTGCTTCTTTCATGAGTCGGCATAAATTGCTCATTTATGTTTTTCAATGGGAAGTATATTTTCATTCCTCTTCCACCTACGTTTTCATAGTTGGAAGTTGATGTAGTGAATTCAGCAAAAAAGTACGCTGTGATCAGTGGTTGTATTTAGGTTATAAAGGAGCATTATGTAAGATATCTTCAGAATTAAATTATGAAATTGCTTCTCTGACAAAAATTGTGGTCAGAAATGGTCTGTGTAGTGGCTATTTGTCCAAAAAACAACAAAAAAGTCTAAATAAACTAATATCAAAAATAATCAAATGACCACTGATACACCATGGGAATGTAATGTACGCAGGCAAAAGAAATCCAATGTCCATGCAAGAGCTGCGGTATTTTGCTGGTTTATTTGAGGAAAACAAACAAAAGAACAAAGAAAATCGTGGCTCCCGCTGCCTCTCTTGACCTGGTAAAAAACAATAGGCCCACCCAGGTGCATGCTGGTCCTCTACCTGCCTCTTACTTAAATAATCTCCGGTGCCCACAGTATTACCCAAATACCTAACAAAATTACTAATACAAAACTAAATTTACTAAACAAATAACTAGCAAAAAAGAAAACGTTACCCAAAATCTTTTCTAAATAAAGAAAACGTGTAGAATAATTAAATAAACAACACCACCCAAATATTAGTAAACTAAATACAAAAACTAATTCTAACCCCAATTAAATAGCTCCAACAGTCTGTATTTGTTTTGACAAGAGAAGGCAGGAGGCCAAGCACACCCCACACACCCGTTTTGGACTCCCCTCGTCCCCTACTATCAACAAGTAACTGAGTTCCTAAGTAACAGCATTATGAAAGTAACTAATAACTTGGGAAAGTAACTTTACTGTGTTTGCTTCAATACTCAAATTATTGTACACATTATTTAGTGTTGCTGTGGCCGAGTGAGAGGAAACGACTCTCAGATTTCAAAGAACAGTTTAGACATTTTTCAATATGAAGGTATTTGCTAATCAGTTTCCTGAAGGCAACAGACTCAACAGTTGATATGGGAAACATGTCAGCAACATACCTTGCTATCAGCCTGTTTAGTCTTGGCTTACAGATGGCAGGTGGAGCTGATTTAAAATCAAGCCTTGACTGTTTGTATGGAGTGGCTTCTCCTTGGTCTGCCGATCTGACATAAGCTGCACTTGGGCCTCTAGTGTTTGCAGCGCTGTGCTCTCTACTACTTCAGTAGAATCATGTTGTTTGCCTGGGTGCTTCCTGAGATAAGAATTACTCTTCTTGATGGTGGACAAAGTTTTCCTTTCTAGACTACAACTCATCACTAAGTTCTTACCATTTAACTTGCATCACAACATAATAATGTGGTGCTAACTGACATCAAAGTCATTTCTTGTTTTTTAAATATACTATAATACTCTAACTAAATAACATGTTTTCAAAAAATGCTGTCTGAAAAGGACATGTTCAGTAGTTAGCTGTATACATTACATTTATGTTTTTACATTGTCACAGGGTTGCCTCTAAAACCTGCTGCAAGGAATTTCTTCTACAAGCTATGTCAAATATTGGTTAGACTATAATACCTCCTGAAGCAAACCATACCATCACTTGGCAGATTGACTAATTCTGTTTGTCTAAATAGTCTTCTTTGTTTATGTTTTCCATGGGAGGTTTCACAGGGACTGATATTTAGTTGGGTTATGAGATGGATATTTTGTTACAGACTTCTACATTAGCATGCACAGTACAAACTTGTACTTCCTTAATCACAAGGGCCACTGAATCTACTCAAAATGTAAATACCTTAAAGCATTGATTTGCTGCTTTATTTCTTGAAACAAACGCCTTACCTTAACCACAGCTTTTTTTCCACAGCACACGAATAGTGGCCTCGAGTGAAAGAGTAAGTCTTCTTTTGGCAAATTGTCCCGTAGGCTGACAGCGAGTAAGAACATGACAAGAAAAGGCTTTTTTAACTTCCAAATGATTTACATTGGTTTGAAATCCACGCTACAACTTAGCTACAGCTGGCAGGCAGCTACTAGCTAGCATTGCAATGCACTAGCATAGCAAAATGTATCTCATTCAAAAACCTCCTTTAGACGTTTTTGATCACTGCTGATGTATTTGATAAATCCACAGATACCTTCTGCGGTGACTAAGTTTTATATCATGATTATTTTGGATTGATTTAAGACTTTTAGTATGCATTTGATTGGTTAAATATTTATAAATGGAATAAATTGTGCTAATGTTGTACATTAAGTCACCTTCATATCATGCCCAGCATTATCCGTTTCTTGTCAGAAGCTATGCCATTGTTGCCTTTGATAAAATCCTTTAAGGAAAGTTAAAAGCAATCCCGCCTTCCCATAGGTCCCCAATCAAATTAACCGGCCTTTGTACTGCCAACAGCATACAGATTTAACATGTTTACTTTTAGTGCTTTGGAATAATGAACAGCGGTCTCATTGCTTTAAGCTATATTGGATCATAAGTAAATATGTAGCCCAGAAGAGCGATTTAGATGATTGGGAACCTTTTTTGAATTGGATAAAAACCAGATTTTTAAACACTACATTGTTCACAATCAAACAAGCATTACAGATGTTCATTGCCGTACTTAAAACAAGATAAAAATGTCAAAGATGACTATGCAGAGGGAGGCAGCATTATGACATGTTCATATGCATCAGGCTTGTGGACCAGCTGTTGTCCACGTGACACAAGCTCCACTTTGCACTGATGACATCTGAATACACAAAGCAGACTTCCAGCCACATTTTGTACCCTGCTGCCTGCTGGGGAAATAAACCTGAACCAAAACAATCATAATGTTAGTAGTTAACATTTTCATGAGATCAAATCAGATAACCAGCATCAACAATGTAATCATTGTCATTATTACCTAACTACAAGGACGGTTTTGCATTATCCATCTGTTATGTCTTCTTCCCTTGTATGCTCAGGTTGCAGACAGAAGTGGTCATGCTCAAGCCTGACAACAGCTTTGTCGCCATTTATTACCCAAAGTCGATGGCTCGTGCAAACAGTCGCTAAGGTAATGTTGAAGTTTTATTGCTCTACCTATCTCGTTCATGCTGTCACATCATCTCTTTGAGCTTCCTGTTTGCTACAAAGCTCTTTCTCACTCCCCTGAGAGAGGACAAAAGCTCAGAGTGGGCTGATGTTTATGACACATGAGCAGAGCAGTATCCTTGGTGAATTACAGTCCTGCACAACATCAGCTGCAGAATGACTCGTGATAGGGGGCAAACACACACGTCATTTTTATATCAGGTAAAGTAAATGACTAAACGTGGAGACTCTGGGTGTTTGGACACCTATGTGCAAACTTCACCTGATCATATGTTGACATTTAATGTTTGATCTACTGATACTGTGGATGTGTCACAAGAACTGAAATGTTCTTTCATTGGTGCCATAGATTGGGTCATTTTGAACCATTTTGTATAAAAAGGACAACTCGCTTTTGTTTTTATTAAATACTTTATTATTATTTTTTGAAATAATTAGAATTATTTTCAGGTATGTACAAAAAGAAAACAGTGGTAAAAATATTATTAAAGTCTTATAAATTAGATTGCACATTTTTTCCTTCATCTTTGTTTGGTAACAATGTAACAAACATGACATGCAAATAAATACAAAATAAATAACATGTTCCTCTTCACAAATGAGACCTTGTAATTGTTTCACAAAGGGACATTGCACATCACAACAACAAAAGGTTGCCTGGCGGCAAAGAAAAGTGCTTTCTAGCTTCTCCTACTCTCCATGTTGGTCAGTCTTTTTACTTGCTGTCCAAGCTTCATCTTAATTCATACACAAGTCCACTGGAGGCATCAGCCCCCCCCCCCCCCCCCCCCTCCATTTTCATTTCTATAAACCTTTTTGTTTCTTCCTGTAGAGGGGGTTACTGAACAAGCCTATCCACGGCTGCTCTCATGACAATCTCTGTGTCTGCACCCGCGCTCAGCTTCTTGATGCAGCATCTAATGTCATGCCTGTCATGCCATCTCAACCCTTAAGGCGAACCACAAACAATTCTTCATTGGCTCGCGGGGAGATTTCACGCCTTCTTCTCCTGCTGCTTGGTGGCCTTGGTGCTTGGTCTGGCTTGGCACACTAGATCCCTGTAGACTGGAGAGCGGAGGAAGCGTGGGTAGCAGTCTTTGGCCATGAGCATGTAGATCTTGTGCTGGGCCACGTCGAAGCAGGACGATGACAGTGCCAGCATGTTGGCTTTGGTGAGGTCGCGTGTTTCGTGGTCGATGTTAATCTGGTAAAAAGGAAAAAGGGACAGATCCGGATTAGTCTGATGTTCTGTTTTTTTGACAGTGTGATGGCTATAAGGACAAGGCTTAGCTTTAAAACTGGACACAATACGTTCTAGCAACAAAACTGAACATTTTACTATCATGTGTTTAGAAAGAAAAGTGTTCTTTTATGCCTTATTATGTAACTGTCTGCTTTCATATCTAAATTCTTTGTTGAGAATACACACCTCCCGGGGAGCATCATTGCCGATGAATTCATCATAGATCTTTTGTGCTTTGACTGGTAGTTTGGCAGGAGACTTGGTACACCTGTAATCCTCACAGGCAAAGTAGAAAGCAATGTTCTCCTCGCTGAACTCGGATACCAGGAAAGCTGTGAAGGCACACAGTCCATCTGAGGAAAGACAGGAAATTTGATTAGATGTTACACAATGGCCCCACAGGACATGCACGTTTCCATTAGTTTGTTTCACAGCATGCATTTACCAACATCTGCAACAGGTGCTTTCTGTATGCAAATGTGTCAAATAAAGGGAAATTTAGTTTACTTACATTTGCTGGACAGGAGCTTTTCAAAGGACTCTTTCCACCGAAGACATTCCTCTAGGGATGGCCTGAAAGTAGACAACGTCAGATTAGATTCAATCCAGAATTTAAATCAAGTTTTTGGCTGTTACAATAAATACAGATTATGTGTTGCTTACTTATTTTGCCCAATCTTGAAGCTGGATAGATTCCAATTCGGCATCTGCATGATGCTTCCCAGTCTTGCTTTCAGCTCCTTGGCCCTGAAGGAAAAAGGAAAAAAATTGTTGAGCATAATTTTTCATGCAAAGCCTTCATGCATTTACACAAGACATTAATGTGTACAACAATTTAGCAAATCAAAGTCTAAATTAAGCATAAACTAAATCTGACACGCTCTTTTTCTTCAAATGCTCACACACATGCACAAAAATAAAACAGCAAACTAGTTTCCCTATCTGGTAATCCAAGTTTCTGAACATCAGCTGTGTGAAAATCTGCATAGATTTTAAATGTACCTTTCCAAGCAGCAGGTAGGCAGCGATGCTAATCCTTTGCACATTGCAGCAAGTCGCAGCTGGTGTGGGTAGTGTCTCGGTTGGGTGGTGGTTCAGTAATCCGTTTGGTAAAGCTGAGAGGGGAGCCAGATTGTCTGTGTGTCTGAACAGAGCCAGAACAGGGGTTTTTATAATCCTACCTCCCTCTGCCTCTGTCGTGTCATCAGTAGCCTCAGCCAATCACAGCGAAGCAGAGGGGAGGGCAAGAAAAATAGAAAGAGAGAGAGAGAGAGAGGGAGAGAGAGGGGGAGAGAGTGGATGAAGTCAAAAATTGGATATGCAAGGACAGGGTAGGGAAATTACCGGGCATTTCCCTGAATACACTCCACAGTGATTCTTAGTGGGGGGGTTTTCAACCATGTCTTCGCAAAACATATTACCACCATGAATGTAGAAAATTACACACTGATCCAGAGTGTGGATATGAGAATATATTAAGCAATGTGTAACAAGCTAGAGGAAGCCAGCATTTAGATATTTTTTTTACCTCTGAAAAAAGTAGTAGAATAATCTTGAAGTTGTTCTTTAAACATTTAAACAAGATATTTAATGTGATTCTTAAATGATATCATGAGACATAATGTCACTCATTTGTCATTAAGCCCCTACATAGCCTTTCATGGAATAATCACTCAGCCTTAAACTTGTTTTTATCATCTGATAGAACCGTTACCAAACCGGGCTTATACCCCTCAGTGACCTTCACCTGTATAAATACAGGTTTCAATCAATCACCCTGCATGTATGATGTAACCCAACAACAAGCCTGTCCACTAACAACATCCGCTGTGGTCAAATTGCTTCCCAGCAGCTCCTTCTCTTGTTCACATCTAGTTTGTGGTGCTGCCTTGAAGAAATAGGAAGGTTGATCAACAACCTCTCACATGGTAAGCACAATCAACACTTAGCATCTTTACGAGCCTGATGAAAAAATGATGGGAAGCAAATGCGGTATTCATTCAGTTTAATTACATTACTGTAAGCAGGCTGGATGCACAAACACCTGCAGGACACAATAAAGCCGAGGTGGGTACACTTCCCATATGGCGAGCTGCAGATTTGTTTGTCATAAAATTCAGCTTGGATGGCGTTAGATAATCAAAGGCAAAACGTGACTGAAAAATGGTGTTGACTCAGACACTTTACGGGAACTGCATAGCCTGTAGCTGGTCCAATTCTTAAAAAAAAGACAAGTAAGATATTAAACAGGAACGTTTGAAGAAAATCTGTTACTGTGAATTTGTTCTTTTTCATGACCCAAAATAAGCCACGTACCAGTACAGGAATGATAGTTTTCACAGAACCTCTAACCACTATTCCCCACATGACAGTGGAAACATTGTATTCGGCCTCTTGTGTAAGAAAACAGCCGTGGGCATTTAGTGGAATTGAGACCTAAGTGTGTGATAGGTGTGTGATAGGTGACATCAGCTTTAAGTAGCAACTTCCTCTCATCTAATAAATATGATATCTGCTGAAAAACAGCACATAAGAAACATTCACATAAGAAATGTGATATCAAGACACGACAAACGAAAACGTTGGACTCACCAAGGAGTCTTTTTAAGCTGTTTATGATCAAACTTTTGGTTGACTAGATTACCATGACAATAACAGGTTTCAGTACATGCTTCAATATGGCATTCATTTCAGTGACTTGAGGTTTGTGTGCATTTTTTTCCACATTAAAATGACAAAATAAGCTGGTTCAAGATAGAGGAAAATTGTTTTTATCCTACATGTTTAAAAAAAATGTTGCAGCTATAGCCCATTGTGCAGTTTATATCCATTGTGTCCAGATCTGCTTATCTTAAATCAAGAGCAATCATCAATTAAAATCCATTGTAGTAGTCACATTTTGAAACATTTAGATACTTTTCAGTATTACTTTGTTAAAACATTAGTATTAGTCAATCCTATACAAACTTGTATCACCAGGGCATTTTTGAAAGGCTCTGAGGAACCAAGGACTTAACAATAACCCTTTAAAATGGTTAAGTCCAGACTAAGGGTATCCCCGGGCTAAAAAGGAAGCCTTGCTAAGGACATGGGCTGTACATCCATTAACCAAGAGCTCACAATGTTCCAAGACCAGGCAGCACTGATGAGATTGCGCCAGCTAATGTAGGGTAGTTAAAAAGAAAGACAACTGCACAGGGATTGCCTAACCTGTCATTCATTGTACTGAGGAGGATTTAAGTGGACCTTTTTATTGCCAGCAAAGAACAACGGTTTGCCTAAGAAGCCTGGGGGAACACCAGCCACCCACTCGCTCACCTACTCATACTGTGATGTCAGTTCTTTTCTTTAAGGTGACCAAGGACAACCGGAAACCAGAGAATATGAGCATGGAAATATGTTGTTGAATGAAGGGCTTTTTTTGAAGCTGGGTATTCGCTGTCCTTGAAGCTAGCGGATGCATCAACAACACACGCATAAACTTCAGCCAGAAATTCTACAATTCATTTAGCAGATATATTTGTCCAAAGCAATTTTACATCAGAGGAAATACAACACCAGCTTTTTTGGTGTTGTGTAGCTTTAAGGACAAAGGCACAGGCAGGCAGTGCACATGCACTTAGGTTAATATACCATCATCAACCACAACATTGAAAGCTGCTCTTGAGAGTTCGAATCAGCATCAAACCATCCTAAATATCATCATTATCATTATCATCATCATCATCATCATCATCATCATCATCATCATCATTATTAAGGCCACTTGAACCTTAATGTTAGCTGGTTGGGGCTATGACATCCTAGCAGTTGATTTGCATGCCCCATGTGCAGAGGCTGGGGTCCTTGAGGCGGATGGTTTGGGTTCAGATCTGACTTGTGGCTCCTTTTATGCATGTCATTCCCCACTCTCTCTCTCCCTGATTTCAAATGCTATCTCTTGTCCTCATTGCAGCTGCCATGGGTTCAACTCCAGCCATTGCTGCATGTTAACCTCGGCTCTCTCCTCCCAACATTTCCTGTCTTAAGGCAAATTATTATCATATATTTTTTTAATTAATCTTTAAATGTAAGCTGGTAATCAATCATGACACCTAGTTTCCAGGCAGACTTTTTAGGCATGAATTTCGTTGTACCAAGATGAATATTCATCTGCGGTTTCACAATGGGACTGGCTGGGATGACACAGAACTCAGTCTTTGAGAGATTGAGTTGAAGGTGGCATTTATTCATCCATTTAGAAATATCAACAAGGCATGACAAAATTATTGCGATTATTGTGAGACTATCATATTGCGGGAATGACTAAAAGAGCTTGGTATCATCAGCATAGCAGTGGTATGAGAAGCCATGAGAGTGGATTATTGCACCAAGTCAGGTGTATATGGAGAAGAGAAGGGGACCGAACACTGACCCTTGAGGCACCCCTGTGGCGAAACTGTGTGCTTTGAAAACTTCTCCCTACCAAGACACTCTAAAGATCTCCCTGAGAGGTAGGGCATGAACCAGCGGATGATAGATCCTTAGATGCTGAGTTCACCGGGGACCTAGTGTGGACCTACTTACAAGTGGTCCAACAGGTTTTCTAATTTTTTTAAAGTAAAAAAATAAATTAAAAAAAACATTTTTTGGCCTACTACAGTTTCTGTAAACATTATTATATCACTGCTATACTAGCTATTCCTTCAAAGGCTTTACATAATATTTCTCAGTAAAACTACTTCTCAGTGAATTGAAAGCCATAAGGTCTAAGCTATAGAGAGTTTCATTGTCTGAACAACCATTGACTTGATATACCGTACCAACAGTTGCACATGGACAGTCATGCATTCCTTTTCAAAGCTGTTCTCACTAATCTGTTATGGATAATTATCTATAGGTAAAATAGTCATTGCATACAGACTTTGTCTGAAGGGTTCAGGTTTTCTGAGTAATGAAGAGTTAGAGGTTTTCTTGAAAGACATGGGAAAGGCATCTCGTATTTGCCTCGTTTTCACTAGTAGAGAGTACAAGTACAGGATGATTCATTGATCTCTTCAATAACTGGGACAATAATAAGTTGACCTAAAACAAACTATCTTTTGTTTTGACAATTGTTGAAAGTACAAAGAGAGCACAGTTTACCAAAAGCAAAAATTCTTGTGTGTATAAGCATACCTGGCCAATAAAGCTGATTCTGATTCTGATTCACATGAATTCTTTCTTACTAAGGACAATATCTGACACCACAAAGGACCTTTCCCGCATTACAGTACTAACAATCATATAATCTGAACGACTTAATTTGAAGCTTTTGTCTGATATTTTTATGACTTATTTGGCAACAGCATTCTCATTATGTTTTTGTTTTTTTTCCACCTCCTCATCTTGCAGTTCTATTCTCATGAACCCTATACGACGAACTCCTGGAGCTAAATTGGTACTAAGATGGCAAAGTTCTCCTATTCTCATCTCAGTGAACCCTGGAGGGCACATCTCCTATTGTTGTAGGACAAACATCCAACTGGACTTAATGATGAGTGGATTTTAATTTCTAATCCAAGATCAAAGCCACTGTGACCGTATGTCTGTCCCATTATTGTGAAAAGGATTTTCAAGCAATTTCTGTGTTCCATGTAGCTATGGTTATGATCTCTGCCTACATTTTTGGAGGGATGGGTAGCTGATGGGAGAATCTGTCCTTATAAATAACTTTAATTGGAAACTTCATTCACAAAAGGCTACTCTATGAGATTAGTTGCTCATGTTCCCAGGAGCCTCCTAGCATATTTCCCCTCCCAACAACACACTCAGGATCACCAGATAACGTGGCCTCATATCTTTGAGTAAAGTCTTGAATGAGGGCTTTGTTTAAAAAGTGGAAATGTACTTCAGGTTGTTATATGTTTGTGTCAACATGTGACCAAGGCACAGACAGAACTAAAATCTTGAATAATTGCTGTTTACAGTAGACTTTAAGTTGACTTGTTGCATCAAACACAGGAAAATAATTAGGTCTTTAAATATCAAGATGAAAAACTGTGTATAATTTGTTGAACGTGCCAAGTAAGAATCATCCAATGTGACATTTAGCTGTACTTCTATTACAAAGGAAAGGTCGTTGCTTGCTTTGTTTGTTACTAACAGTCCAGGTTCGAAGCAGGTACCAGTTTAGGACACTTGCATCTCACATCCCTAATTCACCTCAACTCATTGCATTATTTGCTTTAAGACTAAGCCTATACCTCAGGCCACCTGGAAATGAAAGCCATTTCTTCCCCCATCTCATCTCTAGTGAAGTATTCTGTTTCTTTCAGTCTCAGCTGTGATGGAGAGAAAAGGCTCATCCTCAGCCCAGCGTGCCCCTTTCACAGTTATCTAGGTTCTGCTGCGGAGATGAGAGCAGGATCGAGTTCATTCTCTCTTCAGGGGATTGTTTTGCTGTCCTCAATGAAGAGTTGCTGCCAGACGAAAATGACAAATGGATGATATGCGGTCCCTGATACTTCACCTCACCTCTTTGGCAGTTACAGAGCAGCCTGAAACAAATAGGCCACCAACAGGCAATAATGGAAAAAAAACTGTATGAGGGTACACCCTGATTGATTTGTCATTAGCAATCTCTAGTTGCCATTAGTATATAAAGTAGGTCAAGGAGCTGCGGGAAGTACTCATGTCTGATTTAATCACCACAGTAGACTTGGAACCAAAATAAGACTACTACCATAATGAGAAAAGGATAAAAAGTAGGACAGGAAATAGGACAAATAAAATGTATTTTATGCTGAAGGCAAGCTAACTTGGCACTGTACACAACAATATACAAATGCATACTCTGACATGCTTGCAAATAAAGATAATGAAAGAGCTTCCAGAAATACACTTGCTGCTCAAAACTAGCTTTGATCATTGATTTCTTTGGCAGCAGCTGATAGACCATAACAACATTGCTGTAGTCTTCTTGTGACGGCCTCAAGGTTGGCCTCTTCCTGTTTGTGTCCCTTTGCTGGCAGTGTTCTCCTTGTTGCAGGTAAATGTGGGTGGAGTCAGGGAGGACTCTAATGCAGCACACCTGAGCAGGCTGGTTTTGGGAGTCTACAAAGCAGACCTGCGCAATCTACTTGCTCTCTTCTCTCCTGCATACTGCTGTGAACATTTGTTTGTTTGTGCTTTGGTTGGCGTTTGATACTCATTTATTCATCCACACACACACACACACACACACACACACACACACACACACTCTCATCTCTTCATACACACTGACCTCCTCACAGGTCTAACACTGTTCAATTTAATAATTTAATTAAACTCCTTTGAATAATGTTGCCGACTATGTGTGGTCAGGTTGTGACTTGTAAAACAACGAGTCGTCATGAACAACACAATTCTTTAAAAGAGGAAGCTGATTTGAACAGAACTGTATACCACCAATTACTCCATTATCACCAACATTTGAAGTGCACCAAATCTAGCTTTGTATCAGTAATCAATTGTTCCTCTTTTGGACCACTATGGATGCGACATCCATACAGTCAACTGCAACCTTCAAGACATTTGCATTGATTCAACTGTATAGCTATAAGAGGTTTGGAGCCTTTGTGGTCTTTTGGCTTCCTCTAGAGGCACCGTAGTTCCTCCAACTGGTATGTAGGTGTGCCCTTATTAGTCTACACTGTCGGCAAAAAATGATGACAAAATGAGTTACGAGTGAATTTGATAGTAGATCATTGGTTGGTCATGTATTACGGTTTCTCATGCTGTTCGCAGACATAAAATTGTTTTACAAATCTGTATCTCTGCTGAGAGTTTTGTACGTAAAGCTATAGATAAACAAAACATAACATATAGCAGCAGCCAATGCAACAACATTGAGTCCAAAAACTTCAAAGGTCTGGGAGCAATTGGGATCCTTTCAATTATTGACGACAAGCCTGTTATTAAAATTGTCCTCATATGTAGCTTTTGTTTTGGAAGTTCCTTTCGTACTCACTAACCCACGGTAGCTTGAAGTGTGTCTCTGACTCCTTTTAATGTTGGATTTATAATGGTAACAATGAATTCCAATAGTAATCCTGAGTCATTACGCAACATTTTGAACCTATAATTCAAAGGCGGTTTAAAGAGTCTCAAGCCTCTATGTATTTAGCTGATTGAAATTGAGTCATAGTTGGTCGCCAATACAAAATTGTGAGCTCGTCACACCTTCCTATGATTTATTGAATCACAAAATTGAATAAGGAAAATGAGGTTCACTGTTGTGCAGACAGTTACAAACAGTAGGAACATCTTGCTACTGAGGATGACTTTACACTTATAACGACATTGTGCTCTGGGGGACAATTTAGTTCTCCACATGCTCCAACAATGAGACTGTACCCCTTTGTTTCCACGTAAAGCATTTACCAGCTGTTAAACCGGCTCTGCTTTGTGACGCAGATCACAAATCTCTTCCACAAAACAGAATGGACACTTTAGTCTTCAGAACAAAAACACTGAGCAGCTGCTTCGATGACACACTTTGAGTAACCTGAACATGTTGTCTTATGTGTGACCTTCCAGTCCATACTGTGCACCATCTCTGTTGCAGTCAATAAAATGAAAAATGACAAATGTTGATGTGCTTCCCTGCAAAAACAGTGTGAGTTTATTGAGCAGAATAGATTGTATTTGCGAAACAGAACTCCATTTGTTGTTCGAGTTCATGAAGTTTATATGTTTGAAAAGGTGTAATAGAAAGAAAATCCAACATCAGAGTCTTCGTTCCACAATGCCACAGGAAGTGTCCATAATTTCTCTTAGTATGTAGTTTCCCAGCACTGCATTGCCTTGTTTGTTTGTTTGGTCCCACTGAAGGTCTCTCAAAGCGGTGACTCAGTAGAGAGTGGATGAGCTGAGAGCCCATTAAATTAAATCAAAGGAAAATTCAGACAGATACTCCAAAGCTTGGGAAATATGCCAAGCTCGTTTTAAGAGAATCACAGATAAGAAGGTTGTCTGGTGGTTTTGGATAATGTGATCTTTAAATCTGAAATTCATTTATTGGTTATTATATTAAAGTTAGGTGAACTAATGTTGGACCCCCTCCATTTACGAAAGATAGAATAAAGTCAAATACAAGGACACAATTTGGACATTTTGATGAATGACGTGTAAAGTATACTGGATCATTTGGGGCTAAAGTTTAAAAAAAATAAACATTACTAGTACATCAGTATCGAGTTACAAGGTAAAAACATTGATCATATATCCATGATTGATATCTTATATGTTGGCCAAATAAGGCAGGCATAAATCCACATACAATTTGTTGTCTTCTAATTAGTTTATTTTCAGACATTTGTATTTTTAGATATCTAAATGTCCAACGAGTGTGGCTTTAAGTAAGTACTA
Source organism: Labrus bergylta (assembly GCF_963930695.1). NCBI lineage: Eukaryota > Metazoa > Chordata > Actinopteri > Labriformes > Labridae > Labrus > Labrus bergylta. The sequence goes on from NC_089200.1 coordinate 8,320,347, forward strand.
TCACACTTGTTGATACATCATTAATTTATATAAAATAAATCTATGCAACCGAACCATCGTTTTTTCTTGCATTATAAGAAAAAACATTTTTATACATACATTTTTGTTATGCTTTATACTCAAAACTTGATTGAGAAGAAAAAAAGCAACAACTTTGATCAAAATAATTTAGAATGAGAGAGGCCGAAAATGTTTTTTTGAATCAAATACAATAACCAACAACTACCACTTCTCATGACCTGGAAGTCCCATATACACACCCAATGCAACTATTCAACAGGCCTGTTTTTACAGCAGAAAATAACATTTACAGCATGATGATTGTTGGTCTGTTTAGATATTGTCTTCATCATCACACACTGTACAGGGGCGTGAATTGTTTTATAACTCATCTGTTTAGATTTGATGATATGAGTTATGTATAGTTGGATACGTGTCTGACCTGCTTGATGTGCAGGCGTAATTTAACGGTTTGTCAAGAGGCTTAAGACCCGCCTCAGCTCCAGCTCTTAACCTGTCATTAAGTTGACTGAAAGTTAGGTTGAGACAGCATTTCCAATATGGCAACCACAATCGACAGGCCTCTAAAGCCTCCTGCAGAAACCAACAGGTGACGTCTTCTTCCACTATTATTTACAGTCTATGAGACGTATAGAAGGAGCCAGGTAACTTTGTCAAGAATTATGCCAATGTGAAAGGACTCGGGGGCGCTGGTGGCGCAGTGGTTAGTGCGCGCTCCCCATGTATGGAGGCTGTAGTCCTCCAAGGTGGCGGCCCAGGTTCGAATCTGACCCGTGGCTCCTTTCTCACATGTCATTCCCTACTCTCTCGCGCTCCCTGATTTCCAACTCTATCCACTGTCCTATCTCTCGAATAAAGGTACAAAAAACGAAAAAATCATCTTTAGTAAAAGGAGTGGATATTTGAAAATGTCAAACTATTCCGTTTAAATGAATAAATAGGCCAAACAGTTCCATAAACATACTGCTTCATTAAACACAGGGCAAATCACGTTATTTAACGGCCGACCTCCCAGGAAACGTGACACCTCATCACACAACAACACCTTAAATTAGGTTAAATCCTTGTGTATATCACACGTGCATCAGTGCATATCATTTCATGACATGTGGTTTAATGTGTGATTTGTTTTAGTGATAGCATGGTTCTCACAATAATGCTGTAAATCTAAAAGTGTGAAAAAACAAACCAAATGTTTACTGAATTTCTGATATAATGCTGCTGTAAACGACGTACTCTGGTTAATGAGAGAGAGCCTTTATGATTGGAACTAGAATAAAAAAATGACCTTTTTCTCAGCGACAGTATCCTTTTTCCTGAGCCTCTGAACTTTTGCACAGTGGTCCTGTTTGGTCTCAGTGGGAAAGTGTGTTGGGCAGTGTTTGTGTGTCTGTTTTTGTGTGTGTTTCTGAGTGGAGGAGCCTCAGGTTGCTCATCTGTCTCATGGTCCTCTGGGGAGGAGAGGAGCAGCCTGCCGCGGGCACAGCCAGATGCTTTCCCTTGCCGTTAGTCAATAACCACTGGAGTGTGCTCCGCCCACAGCAACACTTATCATCTGAAACTGCTCCCAGGAGGCTGTTTAGACAGAGGTCAGCCAACCTTACAATATGCAGACTGTCCCGAGACTTGAAGTGATATTCCATGATAAAATTTGTTTTTCACTGTTGGCTCTGCAGCAGTCTTTAACTTACCATAAAACTACAACTAATAGCCCTGGCTATTCATTTCTTTTAATCTATGAACTCTGCCTGACTATTTTCCTAATTATTTTCATAAAAAACTCATGCAAAGGAAAGATGGGGAAAAATCAAAATGGTTCATTTAAACCAGTAATAAAATTCACCTGTGTACAAATAACATAATGACAGCAGGACAAAGCCAACCGAGGATGGAGAGAGAGACATTTACTGAAGCACACTGAGTCATTTGAAATGCGCTACATAAATAAACTTGACTTGACTTGAAGGGTTTGAGTGCATGCTTTAAATATTAATTTTTCCATACAGAACACTTGGAGCATCCAGTTTTTTTTTTTTTTCCATTGAAAGAATATTACAACTTTTTCTTCAGTTTCATACATTCTTTGTATTGGCTGCATGACAGCTTCTTTTTCATTACAAGGTCAAGTCCTATAACACATTTCCAAGTCCTGTAGAAACGTGATACAGTGTATTTACTAAACAGTATTGCAGGTGCAGTTTTTATTGAAGAGACTACTCAACTCAAGATACAAAGTACAGTTTGTGTCAGAGCAGGGCAGCGTGTCTCTATGCAGTTTGGAGGAAGTTGAGGGAATTCACACTGACAGGTCGCTGGCATGAAGGTTTGCCTCACATGCCTCACTTTTTTTTTCAGATAGACCAAAAAGTCTGAAAACTTTTGCATGAATATAACTGTTAAAGTTCTCAGATTATAGACCTGAAGGCTGTAACTCACATGTCTAAACTAAACACACCTCGTGTTCTTTGTAAACGGTGATAAATGCGAGAACACATTGATTCAGCACACTTCAAACGTGTTATCCCTCCTCCATCGGGTTCAGGGCTGTTACTCTGCATAGGCACATGGACACTTCTGCCATGTCCTTTTTTTAAATTGGAAAATGTGGTTATTTTTAAATTATTACACAATTATTTTTAAATTATTACACAATTATTTTTAAATTATTATGCAATTATTTAATTATGCCGTATTTCATAGGCTTGGATCCAGTATTCATTATGACGAGACAGCGAGAGAGAGAATGAATGGAAAATTAAAAAGAGAAGAGTGAGAGACAGATAAAGGGTGTGTGTGTGTGTGTGTGTGTGTGTGTGTGTGTGTGTGTGTGTGTGTGTGTGTGTGTGTGTGTGTGTAGAACTACACATTGAGTGAAAGTTAAAAAAAAAGGTGCTTCATCATTGTTCAGTCATACCAATAAACAAGGTCAAAGCTGGAGTATTGTGAGAAAAAAGACGAGTATGGGATCCTAAAAACTGGGCTACATTATAACACACTTCATCATTTGTCTTTGTATTCTTCAAGAACAGTTTTGGGGGGGGGGGGGGCATTACATTTAAAAAAATAAGATGCCCGTGGTCAATACAGCAAAGGGAGTCACTTGGATAATGAAATTCCGTGCTATAATCAACACGTGCTCCAGCCATCTGTGAATATTGAAAACACTTCAAGTGTTGTGGTCATGTTAGAAGAGGAATCACAGGTCCAATTTCAATTCAACAAGTACATTTAAAAATTAACAAGTTTTTTGGTGAAGCAAACATGTCAATGCATGAGGGATTCTCTTGACTAAATGTATGTTTTACAAGTGCTTCTTGTCACATGTTCTCTTCGACCATGAACTTCTATAGATTCATGACTGTTCCCGTTCTGACTGAAGTAATTCACCTTTGTATTCGGTCACAGGAGAGGACTATAGGAGGTTTTGAGCTGACAGAAACAGATTTTTCATGAATAAAATATAACCATGATGGCTCCCTCCAACAAAAGCCCCTCCTGCTGTTACATGACTGCAACCTGTGTGTGTGTGTGTGTGTGTGTCTCTCACCAGTGGAGTTGGCCCAGATAATTCAATGATAATGATTAACTTGATGCTAAATGGCCTTTTTTTTTTTTCTTCTTCTGCTGTATCCCAGTGGTGAGGTTGTGAAATTCAAGGCCCAGACAACAACACCACTGATATTTGACTCTTGTCAACATCACATACGAGTGTACCTGCTGCCTTGGGAGATCATAACAAGCATTCAGTCACATCAATACCAGCGAGTAGCAGGTGCTGTTGTTTACAGAGAGTGTTGTTTGAGACTAAAAATAAGACATTTCACACAGATGGACAATCCAGCCCATTCTTTATACCTATCAGAAATCCCAATTGCAAAAATAATTTTGAAACTGATTGAAGCAGTTGTTTTTTCTGTACACTGCAGGTCACACCTACCCATTCACACACTGCTGGCAGAGGCTGTTATGTAAAGTGGCCATCAGTGTTAACTAATCCCATTTGTACACATGCATACGCTGCAGACGTACAGCTGGAGCAACTTGGGGTGAAGTGTCTTGGAATGTGGCTGCAGGAGCTCGGGATTAAACCCTCGACCTTCCAGTTGAGAGACGACCGCCTCTACCACTTAGCCACAGCTGTCCCAAGGTTACCACCTCAACCCTCCTCCTGATTTTTTTCCCCCCCATATTTGATCTTGCCCCAAATTTACGTTGTTTTGAATGGTTAGAGACTGGCTACACAAAGTTAAAGTTAGCTTCCTACTACAGCCTTGCATCTATTATCAATAAGATAAATATTAAAGTCAATCTTAGAGCTGCTAAACTTCAACCTCTTTAATTAACGTACCAAGTTGTTACTGCTAATACTACACATACTTTTACCACTATCACTGACATTGTAGCTATCTTATTGTTGTTGCTGCTCAGTTTGTCCCTCTCCTTCTTCCTGCATCTCCCTCTGCCCGACCTTTTGAGTCTGGTTCTGCTCAGAATTTCTGCCTCTTAAAGAAAGTTGTTGTTTGCCACTCTACCTTTGCTAAATGTTAGATTTAGTCTGTCTGTGTTTTCTTTTCTTTTCTTTCCTTCTGTTTTTTTTTTTTTTTCTGTTTACTGTTATTATTTTTACTGCCATTTTTTTATTTATTATGTTTTTCTGGGGTTGGGGGAGGGGGAAGGCAGACCACTTCAGTTTCACAATGTATGCCTTGTTCTGCTCAATGGAACTCATGTAATCATTTTCCTGCCAACCCATATTGAAAAATATCCAACAAATATTTGATCACAAAAAAAGCCTATGCTAATTGTTGCTTAGTGCTCATGGATTTATGTTGGGTCTTTGTAGATAATATAGCAAAGAGTGGGGTCTTTTACCTGCTCTTCAGATAACATCTGTTATGAAGTGGCTCTATACAAAAAAAAGATTGATTGATTGATACTAGCAGTACTTTTACTGCTGAGCAGGTATTAGGGGTGCAAACGAGTACTCGGGTACCCGAGTAAAATAATAATCGGTTACAAAAAAAATGTAATCGATAATTGTTTTGTAGTCCACATTTTTGTAAATGTTTCTTGTTGCATTGTGGGTTCTAGGACAGGCCTAATTCAAAACAGAGAAAAAGGAGCACACTCAAACAGAAATAAAACTTCAGGAGCGCAAAAAGAAAATAGATGACAAAGCGCTGATAAAGGCTCTGTGCTGAAACGTGTCTGTTGTTGAACCGTACGCTGCTACCCTAGCAAAAATATCCCTTTAATTAACCCCCTTATGAATTCACAATGAACTAAAAGTCCCAAACAAACAAAATATGCAATATGATCTACGAAAGCTCAGTTCAAATTGTCTTTTTAGTCCACAGAAAAAGAAGGACTTTCACTTTGCGATTACCGCTTTACTCCGCTAAACCAATGACGTTTGATCATCCAGGACAGAGCAGCATAACTAGATGTTTTCCTATATTTTGGAATTTTAGATGATTATTCTTTTAATAACTACAAAAAGGAACAATCTTAAAGGGAGAAATAGCTCATGACGAACGAGATTGAGCGAGTGTGTCATTGCGCACAGAGGAGAAAGATGAAACAGACAGACACTTAAATTGTTCACCTGTTCTATTGTGACTTAATTTACCAGAGTAAAGTGTGCTCTACACTGCAGACTGTAGTCTTTGTTAACAGAATGTTGCTGTCAAAACAGCTTCAACGTGCGATGAGTGCGCATTGATGTCTGATGTCCGCTCGCCACACTGCTCTAATTATAATGAAGTGTTAAAACGGTCAGAACACGTCTGTGTCAAGTTTTATTTGAGGTTTGCGGCCTGTTGAAGTAAGAAATGTCATATTTGAATGTTAATACAAAGGCATCTTACTAACAATTATTAAAATCCCGAAGATTCAAATTAATCAATAGATACAGTCGGCATCGTGTCATAGTTGGGGGCGGGGCCTCCCGCGGGGGAAAAGAATCGCAGAAAAAAAAAAAACTACAAAACGATTACTCGAGTACTCGCTTTAACAATGGGAAGAGTAATCCATTAGAGAAAAATTTGCATTTCTGCACCCCTAGCAGGTAAGGTAACTTGAATGTATCTGCTCTTGTTTTCTGAATCTGTTTAAATGAGGACTGAGAATAAACCATGAATTTAAAATGAACTGTGAAGTTGACTGATAGTAACCTCTGTGGATTTGTCCCCGCAAGCAAGATCCTACATTACAAAGACTCATTTAATACCGTGTTGAAAACATTGTCAGATAGAACAGTATGTTTACATCTTCATCCTGGTCATGTGAGAGCGGTGCAGCATCAGATTAAATACACTTTCTGCTCTCTGAGTGATTTTGTAAAACAGCAAATTGAATTTGTGTGGTTGTTTTTCCTGTACTGCGTCTGTTGTTTATCTCCGAGCAGAACAGGAGGACTAATCAACTGTTCTTCTCATACGCCCCGTGATGATCCATAGTAATGGCAGCGCTGCACCATGGGTATTGTGTTTACTGTTGATAAACAGATCAGATACGAAGAGATGGAGAAAGAGCGACAGAGAGGGAAGGGAGGGAAACAAAAGGGATAGGATGAAGAGTGAGCAATACTGGTGCAATAACTGCTGCTTACACCTTGTTTATTTAACACAGTTGGTCATAGAAAGTTCATTTTCCTTTTTACATTCTGAAATGCAGCGAAACCAATCTGCTTCATTATGGTCATAATATGTACACAAACTCACCTCATGTCATGTTAGACTGTTATCGTCTAATAATTAATATAAAACTGAAGAACTTCTGGTAGATCGAAGGAAAAAAAGGGACTCGTTACAGATTGAAAAAAGTAAATGAAAACCACTCGAGTAAAAAGTAGAACAGGAACAGGTGAAATGTTAGATGTCACAAGGTGAATGTTACTTTAGACTAGTGGTACTCAGCCTTGTTAGACTTAAGAGCCACATTGACCAAAAACCACAATTAAAAAAACACTTTATTTCCTAAAATATGTGTGGGAAACACAGTGACACGACTTGCAAAGAATAATTTCAGCTGACAATGTTTCCATTTAAAAGAAAATTACTTTGGATTTTTTTCTCCATGTAGGACCTAAAAGAGCCACAGCTAGTCCCAAATGAGCCACATGTGGCTGGAGAGCCTCAGGTTGAGTATCACTGCTTTAGACTGTACAGTGTCGTTCTCTTCCATCACTGTGACTACAGGGAGATGCTACGTATAGGCTGACCTACGGTGGTACTAAAGGGACAAAATGACATGCTTTTAATGCAATAAAACAACATTTTTAATTTGCACCTTAATCACATCAGGATGAATGCATTAATGCTGACAGCCTTCATTTCTATTAATCTCTTTTGTTAAAATTGTAAACTGATGGTTACATAAAAACGCAACCAAGGGGAAACATTTTTCAATAACATTTGTTCTGCGAGTAGCAGAAAGGAAAGCAGTCAGCATCACCGAGGACCCTTCTCATCCCCTTCACCACTCCTTCCAGCTGCGCCCCTCAGGCGGTCGTTTCAGAGTACCATTAGCCAAAAAAGAAAACTTACAGAAACTATTTTATTCCTACTGCAATCCGCATTTTAAACACGGCTAGATAAGCAATATTTTAAAAATGCTGTGCATCTGTGTTTTTTACTTATTTAGGGTAATTTTGTATGTTTTCATGTTACTGAGCCTCAACAAAAGGTAATTTTCTGTTACTGGTAATTAAATCTTGAACTATAGTAAAAAATGAAAGAGTATTGTTTGATAGTAATTGACTCTGTTTTTGTTCTTTATTAATCCTTTTGGGAGGCAAGGAAACAATTTTTACATAGAGGTCCCCAGGGGTAATTTATTTGGTACATTATAAATAATCCAGAACCAAAATGGACCTCAGAAAAATTTTGGCAGGGTGTGACTGACGGGCAAAAATAAATGTTGGAAGTGACAGTACTGTGATGAGTGCTGACCCAATTCGAGCGTGGGTCAACATGAACATAAGGTCTTCCTACTTTAAAAAAGTAATCAAGGTTTTGGGGGTAGAATCACTGACCTTATTCCTGTTTACGATGTAGTGTGTTTGCCTTTCAGCTCCGTTAACCCATTATGTGTAAGAGTGTGTTTACATCTGCAGAGCAACATTACAAGCCTCTGTATTCAGGGATCCCATCTAAATAGCCCATAGCTGCTACATGTATAGTTTCCTCACTCACTGATGTCCTCAGATAATTTGAAGCAGTTATCATTTCATGCCCAACACTGCGTGATGTATGACTGCTCTGTCTGCAGTCTACTGGCCCACATAGGCTCTTGTTGTGTCTGCTGAGCAGGCTGCTGTCCCACATTCACTCTGCTTTCCATTCACTGAGCGACGAACACATCCAACAGCAGCGACGTTAATGGCTATGTAATGTCACAGTGGGCAGCTATATCCCAGAAGTGCCCCAGATACTGAATGGGGAGTTCTTTTTAAAGCCAGCGATGCTGAGTAGAAATCATTTCATGAATGTTTGATTGTGGTTCTGTTTTTAGTTTTTAGGGGATTGTTTTCTTTCATTCTTTTTTGTGAGTCAACGCTAGGGTTGAAGTGTTTGAATCCAGTCTTGGTCTCAAGACTCAAGTCTCAAGACCACTTTTTGAAGGTCTCAGTCTCGTGTTGGAATGGAAAGCGTTTTTACTTGGTCTTGTCTCGGACTAGGCGGACTCTGGATTTTAAATGAAGACCGGTCAAGACCACCACTGATATGCTATTTTCCAAGTCATTACTGTGATTAAAAGGCAAACGCCCCTTTCTAAAATAACTAATAACTTCAATGCATTTGTAGTTTGATTGTTATTCCCTGTTCTTACGGTCTAAGTGAGTGACACGCCTGCTGCACACAAGTTGATATGTTCTTGTCTTGATCTCTCCCTGCCTTGGTATTGACTCGGGCTTGATCCCTAAATGTCTCGGTCTTATCTCATTCTCAGAGCACTCCGGTCTCAAATATAAATTGGTCTTGGTAAGCATGGTCTTGACTACAACACTAGTCAACGCTGTAAAACACAGCTGCACTATCTGACCTCTGAAGTCCTGAAAAGATTTGGCTGTTGAAGGAAGTTCTTTTCCTATTTCAAAGCAATTAACTGAACTACCTGCTCATCAGTTATTAAAAATGTGTATGACATCCCTGCTACCTACTCCAACAGGAATTTGACATTATAAACTTTAATCTTATCCTGAAATGAAGGTAGAAATAGAACGATGAATCCTCCCCAGATTGAGGATTTGGGTTCTCATTTATTAAAGACGTTTTTGTCTGGTTTCATCGCTGTTATAAAATGGAATTGAAATTCAGGTCAGTCTGTTCCGATGATCGGATGAATGCATTTAACTCTAATACCCCTCTTGGCATTATGAGAATGAAGTCACGCAGTGCACGTAACATGGATGCAGATTCCTTTTTAATTCCAAAATATAAGGGGGGGTGGGGGTTACATTAATCTGGATCACAGTTACATTAAATATATCAGGGGGGGGCAGATATGTTTTTTTCCAGCCATTAGTTGTATGGTCAACAGAATGGCCTGTTACAGTACTCATGCAATAAGGAAAATATTCATCCCACCTGAAATACTCGGGATGTCTTTTCGCTCAGATATTCAAAAAGGGAGTGCAAATGCTGAGGGAGCAAACACATTAGTCATGTTATTGACTTTTTCTGCATTTAGGGTTTTCTTTTTTGCAGTCATTTTCACAACATAGCATACAAATCAAAGAATATCTAAAAAGTTATTCAGAGTATTGCGTCATGCTGAAAATATAGAATAATTTGCACAACATAATTTTCAATCCAGGACAGATTGTTATGTGAGGGGTCTGGCTGTAGCTTTCAGTTCACTTAGCACCGGGGTTAGGAGAGCCATTCGGAATATCCAGGTTAATGAAGCATCGCTGAAGTTATTTTTAGCACATTAGTTATGCAAGCCGCTGAATATTTTTCCGAATTATCTTGCTTTCCAATTCAGTCATGGTGTCATTTTGTCAAACTTTTTAAGGTTTATTTTGGAGCTTTTTATGCATTTATTGTAGAGATAGGACGGTGGGTAGAGAATCGGAGAGAGAGAGAGAATGGGGAACGACATGCAGAAAAGGAGCCACAGGCTGGAAATCAAACCTGGTCCCCCCGCTTGGAGGTCTTTGCCTCCATACATGGGGCATGTGCACTAATCGCTAGACTAAAAGCGCCCCTGCCAAACTTTTCCAAATTCATTATTTATTTTTAGTTCAAAGAATCCAATTATTTGATGCTTCTTTGGTTCAAGGAAGTATCTCAAGGGATGTGTTTCAAATCAAACCTTTATAGAAAAGATACAAACGATTAGAAGTAACGGTTTCCCTGCCGTCAATGTTTGCTCCAATGGGTTGTTCTCCATACACCATTCACAAGAAGCTAAACAGGAATGGTAGCAAATTTCCACTTCCTGAACTGAGTGACCTGAAAGCAAATCAACGTAACCCCTTTAAATATACTCCACATTTATTATCACATAGAATACCTGCTAAGAATGTACGACACACAGGATTATGTAGCTATATCAAGTGCAATATAGTTTGGCACAGTTTCAGATATTAAGTGGTCACTCACTTTAATTGTTCGTTGTAAACACACAAACTACCACAAAAGGTCTATTCACCTGCATTCGACGGAGTCTAGTTCACAAAGAATCCAAGAGGAGCAAAGGTAGTGCTGGGCAATAAAAAAAAAAAACCCTGATATATTTTAAAATATTTATTTCAGGAGATGGAATGATGTCCACTCGGTTCTTGAAATCACAGTTTTCTACAAGCAGTGAATGTGTGGAACCTCAATAAATCAGACACCTTTATTATAAAGAGTTAACGCTAACGTTACCAAGCAAACCTGAGCATAAAGGAAGAATGTGGAACATTTTACACATAAATACAGCAGAACTCAAGTATATTGTATGTAAATATCTCTAAGTCATGACTGTCTACACTGAGTGAGAAGCTCGAGTCCTGCAAGCTGTACTGTTGTTTGGAGCTGTGTTTACATCATATAAAGCTGTTTTAGTCAAGGACTAGAGAAAAGAAGAAGAACATACTCACTGCTTATTTGGAGGTCACATAGTGTCTTTAGATCACAGTGTATTCAGTATCAATTTATGTGCAATATGAAGCTATGAGTTAACCAAAGTGTGCTAACATTAGCCTGCTAACACAACACAGGCAACCCAGCTCGAGCAAAGGACAATTTTGTCCGCCACTTGGGCTTAATGGAGCTTAATTATGATGCGTTCAAATTCATAACTAGAGTTAAGAGAGGGATTGGAGCTGCGCCGCTGGATGAGAGCGGAGGCTTCAGAATAGCGGAGGTGTCGCCAAATAACACTTTGTTTTAGTTTAATGCTGGTGCTCAAGGGCGACATCTACTGGATCAAAATGTTGCACATTCTTCCTTTAAGTCTTGTCTGCTTTTTTTGTTCTTTATAAGACATCACTTATTAAGAACTAGCCAAAAGCGCCCAACAGGAGCTTTAAGGAAACCTTGAAGACTTCAGCTACGTTGCCAAATGTCATCTCTTCTTGCTCTATTTTTGAAGTGGAAATTTTCATTTTGACAGTTTTTAATAACAAATCACCCAGCACTACATTGGACCTAAAACAGTTAGCTCATTCTCATCAAATCTCCTTCTCTGTACCTTACAGTACAGTCCACTCAGACACGTCTTTACTGCAGGGGGTCGCATGCATGGAGCTGGTGTAAACAAAGAAAACAGTCAAGCAACGTCGCTCCATCCTTGCAGGTTCACAGTATTCAGAGATGAAAGGGTAAATTAATCATTTACAGTGTAGGTCCAGTTTTCAGTCCTCTGTGGTCTGTCTCACATTTCGTCAAACAGACCTTCGCTGGCTCTGCGCGTGCGCCCTCTTTACCATATCCTGGTACATCTTGGACCTGAGAAATCGTGGGTAGGAGTCTTTCTCCATGAGGCTGTAGACTTTAGCTTGGACTTCATTGAGGCTGGTTGGGGACGGATCTTCCAGGCTTTGCTTTGTCTTTTCTCTGGTGCGGTAGTCAATGTTTACCTGCATGGATAGAGACAGCAAACATTCCCATTAACCCATGTGTGACACTGAGCTACTCTGAAGCCATTCACACTTGTCTGTTTAGGTGCCTGGATCTTTGTTCAAATCCAGAAGATATTTTAGCAAATTGAATTCACAGCAGTATGACTAATACTTACAGCGATCAATCTCCTAACAATGAGTGCTATTATGGAGAAGTAACATGTCGAAGAATACTCAGTCTCTACTCTTTGTTCTCAAAATAAAAGTAGGTCAAGGTAATAAAACCTGAGGTAACTTCTCTCAAAATGTAGACTAAGAAGATATATGTGTCTCTTCATCCAGTCTTAGGTGTTCGGGCCCAATATGGGATTCTTTGGGACCGATATCAATACTGAAGATATGGAGAGAAAAACTGATAAATTAGCCGATATATTTCTTAGATCTATCATCATTCTGTAGAGATAGATAGATAGATAGATAGATAGATAGATAGACAGATAGATAGATAGATAGATATTTAGATAAAGATACACACATTCATTGCAATTATCCCTCAAATGCATATATAAAACATGTGTGGAAAACACACATACAGGATAAGATGGGCACTCAACTGGAGAGTAACTGCAGATGTACGTGCGTCACCGTTTGACACCCTGGAGAGTGATGATGCATGTTGTGATCAATAGCACAGTCTGCTAGTGACAGCCAGAAAGAAAACTACTGGTGTAATACAATGTAACTCAAATTTAATCATATTCGACTGGTAAATAAATCTAGAAATATCTGAGAGGTAAAATTAGCGGATGACCTTCGTTCACATGATATGTTAACATTGGCCGATATTATCTGTTTGCCGATTAATCGGTCAGGCTTTAAAGGTGCTGTTGTTTGATTAGCGCACATTGCGATCATGTTATCCATTCAGACAAACATCTACACCTCAAATTAAAGAATGGAGAATATCGTTCAATATCAATACATTATAGATCAATAACACTGACGAACACAACATTACATTCTCCAAGTAGTTCTGACCATTTAGTCATATAAACTCAACTAAGAAAATACTCATTTTGTTCATGTGAAACGGCAGCTCATTGGTTGGTTTAGTAGAAGACACTTGTTGACAGTGCAGGGAAACTGACAGAATCAGTCCTCCCCGTTTCATCATCATTGTTACAGTTGCAAACGTTATTATTAGACTGATCAGTCTACTATCATACTTAGCTGTTACTGCTATTAATTATTTAAATCTATCTTATTTATGTCGTTGTTGCTTCTCTGTTTGTCTCTATCCTTATCCTTCTATCCCACTTATCAAGCCCATCGGAGTCTGTTCATCATGAGTCTGGTTCCGCTCGAGGTTTCTGCCTCTTAAAGGAAGTCTTTTCTTGCCACTCTAACTTTTTTAAAAGTTGCTTAGTGCTCATGATGAATTCATGTTGGGTCTTAGAAATAATATAACAAAGACTGAGGTCTTTTACCAGCTCTTTGTAAAGTGTCTCGAGATAACATTTGTTATGAATTGGCGCTATATAAATACAGATTGATTGAATATGTGGAGAATTGGTCGAAATAATAAAGCTTTAGTTGTGTTGAAATGTTACCAAATTTAAGGTCAATGCTAAAAGAAACAGTAAATGAGATTCAGAATATGAATAAATGACAAAATGGCCCTATAGCATCATTAAGAGACGAGGTCACACCTCTCGTGGTGCCTGGATATCAATGAACTCCTTGAAGATCTTGTTTGCTCTCGACACGAGTTTGGTCGAGCTCTTGACCTTTTTGTACTCTTCGCAGGCCATCCAAAACTCGATATTCTCGTCACTGAACTCCGACTTGAGAAACGTCCGGAAAGCGGCCAGACCATCTGCGAAGGACACATGAATCAGTGCGTAAAGGGAGGAGGTAAAGACAACAACAACAACAAAAAAGCACAGCAAAACATGATTGATACTGCAGTGTGGCACCTATTTCCGTATACAGCAGATGAGAACTCCCCCTTCTGTTTTTTTTCTCCATCATGTGACATTCAACAATGTCCTTCATCCGTTGTTGATGTTTTTCTAGTGCATACACGCACTTGTTCCCAGAAGCGGGAAACGGCGCTCTTGATCAGAACACACAAACAAATAAGGAGAAAATACTCCCACAGAGAAATTTTTTTTGATTATGTCTTCATCAGTCAAGATAAGTGATCAATTTATGTGCTCCCCTTTCACAGTATCACAGAGGAAACTGATGTTTTTCTTACAGTCTGGGTCATGTTGACATGTCATGTTCACCCCTCTTTTTTTTTCCTGCTGTTTACCCAATAAGCTGGACTGAGAGGAAAGGATGCTCCATCTGTTCATATTCAATTAGCTGCTGCCACAGACCCGGATACACACCTCTAATGAGCGAGTGTTCATGCAGGTTTTTTTGGGCTTCATACAGAGAAACACTCTGACTTATGTCATCCCATATGTTTTAGGGTCAGCGGCTCAAACACAGACACCCAAAGGCGACAGGGAACCTTCAAGCTTTTTAAGCGCTGCCTACTTCCTTTTGGAACTTTTTGGAAAGCACATCAAAAATGGGGTTTTCCCCCTTCATAATCTATAACATGATCTATCACATTTCCAACGGTCACAGAGAGCGAAAGACATTGGAAAGAATGCAAACCTCTTTACTCTACAGTTGTTTTTTTAACTTCAGTTGCATAATTTCTTGCAACTGAAAACTGCGTCAAACTTTGAAAAGGAGACAGTCATGGACACAACAGTTTAAAAGCCCTTTATCTATTAGGTCAAGCGTGATAACTTTGTGATAAGTGTTCTTTGATCGTGTAGTAAAAAGGACCTTCTGAGAAATACATAACTGATCAGAACCTTCTTTGTTTTTTCATTTCAGGACCGCAGTTACAACACAGCATTTACATATCAGTTGATATAGAAAACCTCTTAAAGAGGACATATTATCCCCCTTTTCCACCTTTTCAAACAGTCCCTTGTCATCTAAATGAAACATCTGTGCTGTGCTTTGGTCAAAATATAACATGAATCAAGCACTAAAGGCGGTTTGTGACCTTGTATGAACCAGCTCTCTCAGAACTAGTGATGTGTCGGTCATGAACGATTCGTTCAAAACGAACGAATCACCTGGGTGAACGAACTGAACTGAATCACTGACTGAAAAGAGTCGTTCATTTCTCAACTTCAGTTGCGCTCTCCTCTCTCCCGTCTCGCGTCTCTCTCTCCAGACCGAAAGAGTCGCTCAAAGCCCGTCCTCCCTCTCCTTTCATGTCAGTGATACGTACTGACTGAACCAACAGGACGGAGTCGGTCGGTAGCTCTGTGTCGCTAAAGCCCGCCCCTACTTCTCCCTCTCATGTCTCCAAAATTGAGGAAGTAGAAAATATAATATTTAACATTTAGGTGTCGCGAAAATGTTTGTGCTTTTTATAGCTGCTGTCAGTTTGCAAACGGCTTTTATATCCAACTTAATTTCACTCAGCTGACTGTTTTAACATCTACTAACGATCGTGTTTCAGTCAGTACAGTGTGTGTGTGTGTGTGTGTGTGTGTGTGTGTGTGTGTGTGTGTGTGTGTGTGTGTGTGTGTGTGTGTGTGTGTGCGTGTGCGCGTGCGCGTGTGTGTGTGTGTGTGTGACTGAGGCTGGTGACTCGCAGTCTCGCTCGTTCACGTTCATGTTCACTGAACGAACTGAACGAGCGCTCCGACGTGAATCACTGAACGAACTGAGAGGAAAAGCGGAGCTCTTGTTCAGTTTGTTCAGTGAACGAACTGAACAAGAGCTCCGCGTCCGAGTCACTCTCTTCCTCTCAGTCAGACAGTCAGTGAGTGATTTGTGTACTGAACGTACTGAACAGAACGGTCGGGGAAAATAAATGTGATTGTTTTAGCAGCTTTCAGTTTGCAAACTGTAACTTTATCCAACTAAATTCTCAGCTCATTGGCTTATTATTCACCACCGGCTGTTCTCAGTACGATTGCGAGCAGAACTAAACATTCGGCCGTGTTTCAGCTTATTAAATTCTGATTCACAGACAGAGCTGCAGAGAAGTACTGAACGATTCGGTGAACGAATCTTTTGAACGAATCACTTTACTAAACTGATTCTACTGATTCATTACACTGAAAAGAACTGCTTTTCACATCACTACTCAGAACGCTCTGTTTTGCTTTGTGTGTCTCTTTAAATGCAATGAGCCTCCCTTGGGAGTGGAGAGCAAATCTGAAACAGAGCATTTCTCTCAGTGTTGTAAGACTTATGCAGACCACACACATTTTGTGGGTCAGTAGACACTCAGGTTACCCAAATATATGTTCAAAAACACTGTCAAAGTGGATTTTTCTTAAAATGACCCCTTTAAGACAGAATCCCCCAAGAGGGCAATAAACATATCCTAGTTTGCTTATCTTACTGATGAAGGAACTACATCCTTTTAATAATAAGATAACTTTATGTATAAAGCACCTTTAAAAACAGATGTTTACAAAGTGTGTGACAGACAAAGAGAAGGTATGAACGCAGGACAACACCAGAGCAGATGTCAACAGTCAGGCCAAACAGAGTACACAAAGAATAGAAATGCAAATTACAGGAAAAAGAAGAAACAACAGGCAGTTAAAGCAATCAAGCAATACAATTAAGGAACATTAAATAAAAGGTCAAAAGTTAACAAGATGATGACATTAGTACAGGATTAAAGAAGAAGAGGGCGATGACATGACATCACAGGCACTTATAACACAATAAAGATAAAAAGAGAGACAGTTAAATACAAATATAAAAGCAAGACAGGACAGAAGAGTCAAACATTAAGAGCAGGCGTAGGAAAGGATGGATTAATAAAGGTATTTAGAAAATGGTGATGTGACTTGAAAGCAAATCTATAGAGAACAAACCATATGACGTAATTTTGGAGGCCAACCCGGAAGTAGCGTGACATGACATCATGGGGTCGAATGAGAATTCGCCTATGGGATTTTGGATCGTTGCAGAAAATAAACTCTGTGGCAAACGCACGTTTCTGAAGCGTAGGCATTTTGTTCAGCAGGATAATCTTCACAGATTAACACAATTTTCATGATGTTTGAAGCGTTAATGCGGCCAACAGAAATAAAAAGCTAACATTATGCTGCAAGTGAACTACGCCACGGTCGGATGATTGTGATGTCACTAGCGTTATGCTTCAGACGACCTTCGATAAACTAATCCGCGTAGCTTAATAAATTGTTTACTAAACTGATATTTGCCTTAACCTAAAGATTAAACCGACATGAGAGGTACTAGTGAGAGAGTTCCCGGCCTCTGTGTCCGGCGTGATGACGTTTAATGTTCCCGACAACCACTGTAGTCACATTTAGCCACTTGCTAGCAACCGCCTATTTAAAGACGCGTAAAAACTGCGGGTATTACCTAACGTAGTTCATGTGGTCTAACAAAACGCCAACATCTCTTAAGTTTGTGTTAACCACAGACCTTATTTCAGGCGTCTAACCACAAACCCATTCAAAATCCCCATTGACTTTTAGACGTTAGACCCCATGGCGCTCAAATGCTAGCTTACTTCCGGGATTTAGGACTCATTCCTGTGGCGCTCTATAAAAGGGAGTTTTTAGAAATTATGTAAAAGATGTCACTGAATCTGCTCTCATGCTTGCACCTATTCATAGTTTTGGACCAGGATTTAGCTCTTAAGCTGCACTATCCTGACAAGGTAGTCTTCAGCTACGTCTGTCTGCTCTTGCATGCTATACAGATAGTGTACACTGTTTTCAGAAGCATTTTTTCACTTATTTCTACAGCAGATATAAACATGCTTACAGCCTGGTTAGAAAGGCAAATTTGGTATCAGTAGCTAAGGTATTTATTGGTACACACTTTAAAAGGAGGGACTTGTTTTACAAGTGATCAGTTTTTATTTTAAGAGTTTAGGGATGTGGCTGATTTGACAGGTGGGTGTGTTGCAGATTTTTGCCAGGAGGCTACAGGCCCGTCTCAGCTCCAAGTCTTTGACTGTTATTAGATTTACCAAATGTTAGGTTAAGGCAGCATTTCCAATGTCCTGACAGCCGTCATTGGACTCCAAAACTCAGCTTCAGAATCCAATAGGTGGCAAGACTTAGACTACATCCATTTGTTTTAAAACGCGCTATAGTTAGGACTGAGACGAACCACGAATGTAGAGCAGGGTTCAGGCAGGTTCACACAATTTAAACATAAACTGAGTCAATGAAGCGAGAAGACTTAATGAGCTGACAGCAGAGTATCTTTGGACTTGAGATTAAAGAGTAACTAAACCACCAGACCACTTGTTTCAGCTAAAAAAAAAACCTTAGTATATGGGTATTAAGGAGTGTTGTTGATCGAGTCGGGTCCAAAGCTTGACATTTGAGTACAAAGTTTTTAAACCTGACATATTGTGTTAGAAATATGAAAAACAACTACCCTCTACAGGTTGAAACCCTGTCATCATCATCCGACTCAGCAAACTGTGGGAAGTAAAGTGGATTGAGAGAATTGATTATCGCTGAAATCAAAGTGGTTTGCCGTGAAATATGGTGAGTATAAAGTGCAAAAACTGTTTAAAAATGTTAAAAGCCATAACATTCAAATCCCCAAGGAGGGGGGGGGGGGGCACCATTCAAAGACGACCCCCATGCTCGATGCGTCTCTAGTCCTTGGCATCGGCTTTCTCAGAACTCGCTGTCTTTGCTAACGGTTCAAACGGATGCTGATCTGGACCGCGGTGGTCGTGGCCTGCAGGAGTCTGTGTTAGCTGGGATTAAAAAAAGTGTTTGACGTGAGCATTAACAACGATCACCCCCGACTTTTATAATGAATTTGTTTTCTGATTCCGGCAGATCCAGTCTAACGTAATGTATGACATTGAGAGCAAATGTCTGATCAGTGAGAAAGAAAAAAAGGGAACTGTAAACAAAACGACTGATGATAAAAAAAAAGTAAAAGGTTTACGATTACACAAATATTTAATTGCAAGTAATATGTTTTCTTGTAAGAGGACTTTTTTTTTTTTGCTTGAGTGAGATTATATCTCTCTCAATGTCTTATTTTTGTTTGCAATTTGAGATGTTTTGTGTTGATTTTTTTGGCACAAATATGATTCCGTATTGCAGAAGTGTCATTGCTGCTCACAAGTCGTCGCTCATGGCTGAAACTCTGGGGTTTAGATAGACTTTGAAATACATCAAAACAAGTAAGAGCAGCTGTGAGTAATAAAGACAACACAAGGATGCTGTAACTGATACAATAATCTGAGACCCAGGAGTGATCATTCAGCACACTGAGACCAGACAACACATTATTCAAACAATACATCGTAGGCTTACATAACATCATCTGTAAATGACATGATTTGGCATTTTGGATAACTACAATACGACCTCTGACACAATTAGCTTGAAAATCGCAGCACTCGTCGACTTCACAGAATGTCCTCACACTAACAAGACATGTATCAGCTGACATTTTGATCAGGTCGTGCTCCAAGCAGTCACACAATCAGCTGTACACACTGAGCAGTGACACTACGATGCAGCTAGTGTAACACTCTATTCCTTACTTAGACACAAATCAAAGCTGAGGTCAATTTAATATCCTATCAAAAGGAACATTCAGTACCGTGTCTCAGGGATACAACATTACTCATGTCGTGTATTTGTCTTTGTGTTTTGATGCACATGCTGTAGTTCACCTCACTAATGCTTGGTCAATTGAAACAGGATACAGAATGTGACTTTATCTCTCTGATGGTTATGTGTCAAACAGAGGCGTTATGTCATGACCTCGATCAGAACATACGGACATATGTTCATGTGAGTGCCGCATGCAAAAAGCCTCCTTTCATATACTGTAGGTGTGCTCTGTCTCCCCGTCTTTGTTAACACAATATCTGATGTGATGGAAATAATCACTCTGATTACAGACCTGAGTGAAAAGTGCTGCATCTGGGGTTTGCAGTTTTGGACTAAATGATTAAATGTACCCGTGAAAGAGAACAAAATAAACACGTTAGATGTATTTGTCCTTTCTTTCTGCTCAAGTTTGGAGCAGAATTTAAGATGATTGCAATCTCGAGCACTGAAACATCGCTCAAATTACTCTGAGTGTTGCATAACACAAGATGGAAAATGAAGACACCTGTCAAGAGTTTTAATCATTAACTGACTGACAGCTGTAAAAGATGAAAAAAAAACCATGCTTAGATTATACACAACAGAAAGACATGCTACACACACACATACGCCTGATATACACACATGCACAAACAGGACTTCTGGACATGCTTAAACCTGGACAGATGTCAGAGAGAGGGTGCTCTGTATACCTGTGTTTACCCCGCATTACAGCACTGCTAACCATCAACCATGCAAGATGATAACAGACTTTGTCTCATCATCATAAGTGTGTGTGTGTGTGTGTGTGTGTGTGCCTACTATTTGTCATCATTCAAATGAAGAAATATAAGGAAGTGAACAAGCATCGAATCATTTGTTTTGCCTTTATTCTGCTAGTTCAGTGGATTTGCGTCGATGATGCTACATCACATAGTCTGAAAATAAACCCTTAACCTGATTGTGTAGATGTGTGTTTGTGGGTGACTTTGTGACATTGTGTGTTTTTGGTCCGAGGGCAAGGTCAGGGAAAAGTGTGTGACTCATTCTGCAGTAAGGAGCCCTCACAGCGCAGTGATGAGGCCCTTACTTTAGACCGGCTCGGCGGAATCTGGACTCTGGTTTTGTGCTGAGTGAAAAATAGAATCTGACAAAGAGACAGGAAAATCATATTTGTACAGCTTTATAGAGACGGCTTATTGTCTGCTCTATTTAAAGCAGATGAGACCGTTCCCTCTGAAAAACAAAACAGTGTACTTACATTTGTTAGAGAGAAGATGTTCAAAGGACTCGGACCATCGAACAACCTCGTCTGTAGACAGCCTGATGGAGAGAGAGCCAAAGGAAACTGCTTGAGTAAGATGCAAACCAGCCGCTGTGGGTTCATGCATTTTTAACACAAGATGATGCTGCATGTATTATTGAAGGGCAGCTCCTGATTTCTCCTCTGCTCACAGCTGCCACTCTGCACAAGACTGTGAAGGAGGAAGAAGAGGGAGATAGAAGAAGGGGAGCAACAGCAGCTGCTTGTTCATATTTTAATGAAGTGTTGGACCCATGATGGGAATCTTGGAGGTCAAGAGGGATGCTTTAATATCATGCACTCTGTTATATGGCGCATTAGTGTGTTTGTGTAACACTCTCTTGTGAACATAAAGGATCAGTAAATAGCCCTTTTTCTTATGCAGATCTCCTGCAATAACGCCATAAAGAAGGGGCCTCTGATTAATATTTTTACCCTGTACCAAACAAAGCAGGCATGTTTGATCCCTGGTGTTTCATTGTGGAAAGCTTTATAAAGGTTTCAAAGGAGGCAAATTGATAAAGTGTGATGACAGTTCAGACCAAAGAATCAATTGGGGACAAAAGTGATTTTTAAACATGTCATGAAAAATAGCATCGCTATCACCTGACCTTTCTCAGCTAAGCAAATCGCCATGTCTGTTTAGGTACATAGGTAATATCCTCTGTTTTAACAGCTAACCTTCTCATACCCAAGTCAGTAAGCCAGCTATTTGGATTCTTCTATGTCAAAGTTTTGAACAAAGGAAATACAGAATTATTTATTATAAGAGCCCATTTTTTTTCAGGACAGATGTCTTTAGACTTTTTGCCTGATGAAGGTCTTTTACCGAAACATTGCCAATAAATGTTTTTTTTTGTACGTTAGACAGTGTGCATACCTCTAAGTTGTTGATGTACACATTGCTCTTCTACGCACCTGTCTTATGAAATGTGCAACGTTTTTTTTCTATGAGGACAGATGTCTTTAACACGAGTATAAAGGCTCAGATTGTTTTCAAAAACATGCATCGCTCCTCTCTTCCATTCTTCTTGCTCCCTGATTATCACGGACATGCTTCAGTGTCTCAGTCTGTGGTGGCTGTAGCTCAACCCCAGCTGATCCGGGCTCTCGTCTGTGTGCAGCCCCTCTACTCTGACATCTCTCCACTAATGCTCGTCCAAAAGATCACGTTTGTGCATGGGTGAATTCCTGGCCTGTATGAATGTAGCATGTTGAAAAAAATTATCTTCTGGGATTAATAATGTACAGTATGTCTTCTTCTTCTATACCTATCGACAGATGCAATACAACATTGTCCACCAATACCGTCTTTGTACTTTTAATGATGAAGCTACTAAAAAAGTCGAGATTGCCTTGAACATGCTGTATTGTAGCGACTGATGTATCTTTCAGATTTCAGGCATGTATTTTAAAATCAGCCTTTTGAACATGATCATGAAATACATTTCAAAACTTACTGGGTGACTCTGCTATCAATACTTGCAATGGCTTTCAGAAAGAGGGAGGACATTTTTTCCTTGAATATTTTCACATTTACCACTTGTATCGTAATTAGGTTTGTCAAATGATCAAAAAGTTCAATCGCAATTAAAAAAGAAGAAGTTTTTACCCCAAGTTTGCATCTCAAAACTGTTTTTTGTTCTGATTTTATTTTGAATTGTTGTACTGTCTTAACCAAAAACAACTTTACTTCCTGTTTTGGTACAAACCAGCTTTTATTTTGATAGGGAAATTCTGTAGGATCGAAAGTTTCAATATTAACTTAACTACATAATAACGAACTTGTGACGTATTGAAAAGTAAATGAAAACGGCCAAAGACGACAGTAAAAAAGTGACATGTTTGATGTCATGAGGTGGATATCACTTTTGACTCGTCAACTTAGCTGTGTGAGAGTTTTTCAAAGTAAAATGAGCCATTTAAAGGTGCAGTGTTGTCTTTTCATTTCATGTCATTCATTTCCATCACTGTGCTTATAGGGAGATGCTGCGGTTGGTCATCTAGCTAAGCTATGGTGCGACTAAAGGGACAAAATAGCATGCAATAAAAAATAATCACTGCATTCATTTTGGGCCTTAATCCCATCAAGATTAACGCGTTCATGCTTACAGCCCTGACTGGAATGCAAAGCATGACTTAAAATGATAAGAAGGCATGGGCAACCCTCATGACTTATCTTGCTTGCACATTTCTTTGAGTTTCAAATAACAGAGTACTCGCAGCAGAATATCTGCTAATCTGTTAGTCAAATGTTTCTCTGCAGTACAAGCTGATATTTTCAAGGGCTTTGTTGACTCACTATGTTCTCTTACGCAGACCAAAACGAAGTTCATAAAGAAAAGATTACTATGCAAATATTTGGTCGAATTAAAAAAGCAGCATTGGGCAAATGGCTACAGGAGTGCAATACATTACACTGAATATCCCAGATAAACACTAAAGAACTTTAAAGTCCCTGACAGCGTTCCATTCAAATGTTATACAATTGTTAGTTTTATTTAACTTTCAAACTTTGGTGGCCAATGCTAGCATCCAGAGAGTTACTTAACACCACAGAAGCCTGTGTAACAATTTGTTCAAACTTTGCAGTCCAACAGGATTAGATAAAGGATCTTTGGCAGACTCACTTCAGACACCTGGCCGTGGTTTCGTGGGCAGGAGGAAGGAACTCGGAGAAGTCGCTGTAGGAGTCAGACTTGTGTGAGAGGCAGCCTAGTCTGGTCTTCATGGTGCTGATCCTGCAAGGAGACAATGCACAATACTCATTTTTTTCCCCTTCCAAACTATATACCTCAGCATACAGCTAAAGTCTTAGAACAAAGAAAGAGAATCCTGTGATGTGTGCAGTGTTTGCAGATGATGACTCATGGGTGTGTTTGTCACTTTAAATAGCATCAGCCAGCACCAGGATTATACACATGGAAATTGCAATGCAAACAGAGCTGAGAAAACATTGCCTTCATGTTTTGGCGCTGCATGAATCGGAAACTAAAGACCATTTATGTTCAGTCACATGCCCTGGATTAAAGTCTGCCAGGTATACTCTTCTAGTTGTTGTTAAGGTGGCTATTTATAATGTTTGATGCAGTTGGGGCAGCCTCTTTAGATTTATTTATGTAAGCGATGCAAAAGTTCTTAAATGTTGTTAGGAAACCTGATGAATACACCTGCTGAAAGAAGCAAGATGAAGAGCGATACGGCGATCTGACTGGACTGGATGTAGACAGCAGGTGCAACTCCATATGCAAAAAGCTGATTCAGTACAGCTCTGCCTCATTCAAAAGGGAGCTTCAGAAATCTGTGGTGTCCAATTTCACATCCTGATATGGCTTCTTATCGGGACAAATTGTGTTTGTAGCAGAAGAAAGTTTGTGTGTAGTCTACAGAATTTGGGAAACCTCCCCCGCAACATTTTGTGACTGTAGGTGAGTGCTGCTGAAGCTGAGATACAAAGAGAGAAATGTCTCTATGATTTCCCATGCAGACTCTAGCTTGAATTTTGTATGCAACTGTGTGCACTGTCTTAATTATTTGGATGTTGAATATGTTCCACATTAATGCTTATTATAGGTCATGGAATTGATTTTTCCATGCATGGCCAGCCGAATCATCGATTATGAAGCAGAAAAAATAAAAAAAGCTACAAACTCGAGGGATTTATTCAGTTGTTGGGTGGGAAAAATTTTGCCCGTTTACATCTCCTTGAGAACATGGTGTAATGTGTCTGAGTCCATTTATTCATTAAACCCTCATACCAAGGTTAAAACAAGGCTCTGTGTGGTCTGCTTTAAAGGGAATCTCACAACCAAATGTCCATTGTCCTTTTAGCAACGCTGCATGGACATGAAGCTTGCTTGGGTGTGGTTTATATTTATCTCGATTTAACCAGGTTATCAAGTTGAGATCAAGGTCTTCATTGCCCCGGGGGCAGGGAGAGACATTGCAAGAGGAAACAATACAGACATAGACAGAGATAACAAAAAGCAAAACCACAATGAGATGCATTATGAGACAACAGCACCGCCGGGGGTCGCTGGTTACCTGGAAACCCCCCAGTGGGTAAAATTGGAGTTATTAGAGTGCATTGGTTTTCAAGGTACATGGTCACTTGTCAACAGGTAAATCAGGCAACTGCTTGGGGGCCCCAGGCCACTTAGGGGCCCCTGAGGGCTGAAAAACTTAAAACCACAGCAGGAGCTCAAAATGTGCAAATTTTGCATCGACAGTAGGACACCTCCCTAATGGGGCCCCATCTGATAGTACTCACTGCCATTGCCCTGCTAAGCATCTCATGTATCACTCCTGTGAAAAACAACGTTTAGTCGATAAAAAGCACTGAAGGAAAGTTAAGAGGAAATGTCTGTTTGGGGGTATGTGAATTATTTTTTAGAACACCATGTAACTAACAGAACATTAATCTAGGAGTATGACATACAACCTCCAAAAGTAACCAATCACTAAAATAATAAGATATTAAGGATAACAAATCACAAACCATGATTGTATTTCCTAACCTGACAACCTGTCGATTGTAGTTGCAATTCCAGAACTCTTAAAATAATATTATCAGCAAGAAATATTTTGAAATCCAACTGGATTTTTATTAATTTACTAACCACACGTTGTAATTAAGGGCTGTAAAATTATTAAAATGTTTTTAATAATATTTGGAAGTAATATTTTCCATTACTTTGAATTTCAACAAATGTTTTTCTAAAATATTTCTTTTGTCTTAATCTAAGGGCACTTCACTTCCTGTTTTGATACAACCACACTTTTATTTTTAAAGTAAATAAGACATTTGTAGTAGAGTGAAGGCTACAACATCAACGTAACCACAGGGAAAAAGGAACTTGTTACTGATTGAAAACAGCTAAAGAGGACAGTTTAAAAAGTGACATGTTTGATGTCATGAGACTCGTGAGCTGAGCGGTCTGAGAGTTTTTCAAAGTGACGTGTCAAAGGAGCAGTGGTGATGTTCTTTGTGTTAGTGTCTTAGCTATGGTGCGCCTAAAGGGACAATCTGTCATGGCATTTAAAAAAACACTGACAGCCATTGTTGTGATTATTATTTCTAGCTTGATTGCAGAACCCTGCATGCGCACAAGTGATGTCCAGATATATTTTGAAGCATAGGGCCATTGGATTGAGAAAGTCTTTGATATTTGCCACTTCTAATGACGCTGAAAGCACGGAGATCAGCTGCATCAAATGGCTCTTAAGGTCAGACTGGCAGAATAAAGAATAAAGGATTTGCTGTCCTTCATACTGAAACATATTTCCCTCTGATGCAAGAAACCAATTTGTGGTTATATGTTTTGTGACGAATGTGTTATGTAAAATCTGCAGTGTAATCGAGAGGATTACTTTTAAAGAAAACATCTTTCTTCCCAATCATCCACTCTTCCAATCATTCACCTTAAAAAAAGATGTTATTTCATAAGAATCCAAAAGAATCCATTTTTCCTTCACTTTGCATGGTATCAGTACTAGCTTGAAGCGGTGGATGGTTTGGATGCTTGGACCTTGAATTGGGAACATTGCAATGAAATGTTCTCTTTATTAACAATGTGAAAGCCATTTGCAGGAATTAATGGGCTACAGCTGCTGCATGAATGCCAAGGCTCTTTAAAAATGTCCCTTCCTGTCGTCCATTAGTGGTTGTTTTCAAGTATTGTATAAATGTGTTTGTGTGTGTGTGTGTGTATCAGGGACAGGATGTGCATTGTTGTTTTCCATTTGACTAATGTATCAAGTTTCTGAAAATCTAATTGCATTTTGCTTGCAGTCAAAACTTTGTGTCTGAGGGGCAAATAAGAGCTTTTGCATTTGATAACTCCTTTGTGAGAACACGAGTGGAGGGGCGACATCAAAAAGTTGCACATTCTTCCTTCAAAGAACATTTTTTGGAGGGTGGGGTTGGGTTGGAGAGTAACTCGCAATCATTTTCTTCCACTATATTCCCACCTCAGAAATGTCCGGATGCAAAACACTGACGTTTTTTGCAGCTTGTTTCCGGGTGCGCTGTAGATATGATGCTCGCCTGCCCTTGAGACTCCTATGTTATGCATCAGATGTTTTATAAAAGGCATCAGAAGCACTGAACTGGAAAGGTAGTTTGCATGTCGTCTATGTGAGTCATCATCTGAAGGAGCGCTTCATTTGTTGATGCATGTTTATTTTCAGAGGGGATGCAAAAATAATGAGGTGAGATATTTTAAGAACAGCCATAAACAGACTGGATTTAGTACACTGGAGCAGGTCAGGCTTTTTCATCACATTTCTCCATAGGCTTGTGGAAGGATTTCAAAGAGTGTGGTCTGGATAACTTTTTTTTTTTTTCACATGGAACGCAGAATAACATCATTACATGAGAGCAGCATAACATGATTATTTTTTAATAGGAAAGCGGGAAGGCAAAAACATGTAAAACGAAGAAGGAAATGAACTTAAAAAGTCAGAGAACACAACATTCTAAACGGTTCTTTCTCTCAGGAGCGTGCATACGTTTATGCTTATAAAACTCACATGGCGACTTTAAGATTGTGCAACATAGTGAGTGCAAGTGATATTTTGGTGAAAAGGTCATCGCTAGAGAAAATGTCAGGGGGTAACTAAATCGGTTTCATGCATCCTTTCAAAAGCTATTTTTTTTCCCCCATCATATTTCATGGCCTTGGTCATTTGTAAAGTCTAAAGTGGAATGACTGGCTATGGGATGGAGAGAAGATCCCAAACTTCACATAGGTATTTTACAAAGTCAAGAACATTAGTAAACAGCTCAGAAGCAGATTATAAGAAGCCCTTGAGCCACTGAGGAAAACTTCAATTTAACTTCAGATTGGTCAGAAAGCTCCAGAAAAAAAAAATGTTGAAAAATGTTTTTTGTCAATTATTATTCATTCTCTGAATCTGATGAATATCCATTATGTTCTCTTTCCTAAATCGGTCAATGTCAAGGCTTGGTCAGCATCCTTTCACTTTAAAATATAAAGCTCTTGGTATCTTTTTTGCATCACTTTGCATGTGCAGACTTTCAAAATAAAGTAGATAAGTTAGAGGAAGTAAATCAGCAACATTTGGTCAAATAGCACCTCAACTAAAAAAGGGCAGGCTAATGTTAGCACGCTTTGGTTAACTCATAGCTTCACATTAAACATATATTGACACAGAATGGCCGTGATCCAGCTGGCAGGACTCAAGCTTTTCACTTTTCATTATAGAGAGTCATGACTCAGAGAGACATTTACACAGGATATACTTGATTTCTGCTTTATTTATTTATTTATTTGTGTAAAATGTTGCACATGTTTCCTTTAAGGAAGTACTAAGTGATGAAAGTTACATAAATAGCTAATGCATCCATACCGCTCAACCAGCACAACAAGTTGACTTTCCCTTTCACCCTTTAAGTGCTTACATTATGTAGAAAACACACAACTAGATTATAATAGAAAGCACAAGTAACTGAGACATGACTGTATGTGCGTATGATATCAGTGTCAGACGGAAATTAAATGTAACATGGAATATTAGAAAATTAAAACACTGACATATTGGGCTGTAGCTTTGAGACACCATTGGAAGTGGAAGCATGCTTTAAAAAATTACATATGGTTGAATCAGTATGTGTGTCTGTTTAGTTGCTGTCAAAAGCATCACAGCAGACTTCGCCCTCCCCCCTATTCTGTCTCCTCTCTCCTCACTTCTACGCCTCTGTTTTGACAAATCTGGATCTCTCTGGCTTTGTGCGAGCTGCATACTTCGTCTGCAGTATGCTGCAGACACGTGCCTCTTCTGAGCTATTTATAACAATCCCTGACAAATCCATGTAGTCAGGAGGAAACAGTGCATGATATATTCAGCCGTGAAGCGGGGCTGGCTCCTGGAGGAAAGAGGCTAAAAACAGCAACAGCACTCTAAAGGTCCCACATATACACAAGTACACACCTCATGAATTTCAAAGTGTAGGCAACTTCCGCTACAGACCTCCAGTGTGAGACACCCGCTGGGTCTGGTGGATCAAAAATTAAAAATCTAGATCACGGAAGTTATGTCTCTCTATGTGTGTGTGTGTATGGGTATGAACATCTTCTTTGATGTTACCTAACTTGGTGCAATGCAGGTTTTCACATTTCCCTCCATGTCCTCATCTCATGGATGCTGACAGAAGACGCCCTGCAGAGTTATGTGGAAATGAGCTGACATGCTGTGACGTGATTATGAAACAAGATTTGTATAGCAATGACAAGAATTGGCTTGATCTACACAAGGAGAATATCTTCAGATCGAACTCCAAAATGAAAGCTCTGGACAATTTTCTTTCTGCATTTATTATTCATATTGTGGTACTACAGATATATATATATACTACAAACAGCATGATAAGGTATGCATGGATGCTCAGGTGCTTGCATGCATGTTCACATCTGCACTGATGTTAACTGTGACGTCAATACATTTATGTGTGTGTAACGTCACATCTGAAATCAACAGAAGAACATCTCATGGACAGGTCAAGCCCCCGCTGCTCGTTCTGGAGCGCGAGTAAAAATAGAAAACTGTCACTGGAGTACAAGACTTTCACGGTTGTGCTCGATTATAGCTGGTCACGTTTTTGTCCTCAAACTGGAACTTTCTCCTTAAGTACGTCATACTGTTTTATACAGCACTGTGTGGTTATAAGTAACCCTGCAAAACTTAGGTTGACGTCAAAAGCTATGACAAGAAGGACAAAACAAAGTGATAATAGCAATCGTTTAAATTCAACACATGCAAAACAGCCAGCAATGACTCTTTTGCTGGGTTGGAGATCTATTTGGGGGATTTTTTTGGTATGCATTTATTCAGAGACAAGCTGTAAATATAGGAATCGGGGGAGAGAGAAAGCGGAGGTTGACGTGCCGGACAGGAGCCGCAGGTTGGATTCGAACCTGGACTGACCGTTTTAATGGACTTCAGCCTCCACACATGGGGCGCCACATTTTGCTTTGTGATTATTTTTTAAAGAAAATCAACAGAGCTCTCATGCCAGTTCTCTTGACACAAAACTGGAGCTTGGAGTCGTTAAACACAGCCTCATATAGAAACTGTCTACAGCAAGTCTTTCCAAAACTAAGACATTAACCAATGTGTGGAGGCTGTAGTCCTCTAAGCGGGCAGCCCAGGTTCAAATCCGACCTGTGGCTCCTTTCCTGCATGAAATTCCCCATTCTATCTTTCTCTGATTCCCTACTCTATCCACTGTCCCAAATCTACAATGAAGGCACAAAAAGCCCAACAAAATCAATCTTAAAAAACAGAAAAAATAAAATGCTCATTATCAATAACTTATTGGGTTTATTTAGAAAAGTAAAAACAATGTTGCGTTGTGTGTCCTGGACTTATTGTTTTGCTACCAGGCTAGCTGTTTCTCGCCTTTTCTGTCTTTGCTATACTGCTCACATTTAGCTAAATCTATCAGGCTTCAAAATTGACAGAAAACAAATCCTACTCACTATGTATGAATTTGGTGTAGCGCCTACCAAAGGTTTCTTTGTGAAAGCCATTGCATCAAACTGTACAGAGACAGGCTAACTAGCTTCTTTTTAGCTGAAGGCTGTTGTGTGAACGTTAGTGCCTTAAAGCCGTACAGACGTCTCATGAGATGACCCCAGCCCACTGCCAGGTTAACATACTGTAGTGCATCCAGTTGAGGGGGTACTTTGTGGACATGGGAGAGATGCCATTCTCCCTCTTTAAAGTTATTGTACTGTTAGGTCAACCTTTGAAACTACAGTTTTAATGTGGAAATGTAGCATATTGTTGCTTTAATTCAAGACCTGTCCCAAAGATGCAAAGACGTTTAAGACGACTTCCTAGGTTTTCAAAACAGTAGTGCACAAATACAGTGTCCAATATATGGCTTTCCTGCAGTCTCTCATGAATCACTTAATTTGTGAACTTGCTAATGAATTCACTCACTCACTGTCATCCTCTCTACCCGCTTTCCCTTTTCCTACTTACTGAAACAGGGTCAACTACTTGCCTTATCTCTGCAGGGGCAATCATCAAGTGACTTAAGGCTAATGAGAAGCTTTTTAGAAATGCGGCTGTGGCAGGAAATCATTGAACATGCAAATTCTTTGGAGGAAAAATAGTTGCACATATCACATTTCTTGAATATTCTTTGAGCCTGTCAGTGATACAGCAAACAAGATAAAACACTTATATTTATAGCATTTATTTATATTTATAGCATCCCATTGATCCAGCCATCCAGATATACATAATTCACTTTTTTTAGTCTACATCTGTAAATTTTGTAATTACTGTACATAGCACAGACTCTTGCACTTTCTGCTTATTTGCACTTCTGGTGAGATGCCAAACCTCATTTCGTTACTCTATACTTGTATATGTGTAATGACAATAAAGTTGAACCTCATCTCATCTCATCTCAAAAGTTATTGGCTTCTTTTGATAGTTTCGACTTCATTCATAAGTGTTAAAACAAAGAGACAATGTACAAAAATCTGGACGTCTCTCACATGTTGGTGTAACCACTGCCAAATGTTTTAAAAATATTATCACATTCATAATCGAGTTTCACTCCTTTGATTCCCAGACACAGTTTTCACAGTTTTCAGGCTAATTAAGATGCACCGTGACTCAGGCTGCCTGGACCGCTATCCACTCTTGGCAAGTCCTGGCATGTCCCTTTTCCTCTCTTGCAGCTGAGTTTTTAGATTTGGGTCTTTAGTCACAGAAGCACAACACTGTGGTCTTGCACTTGTGTGTTTGCTCATGTGTATTTGTGTGTCCCCTTCCTGCAGAGCGGATGCCCAACTGCCTACAGAAGTATGTGTCAAACCATCTGATGTGTTGCCACCATTAGAAACAACACGGAGAGGATTAGGGCTGATTTGAGGTTTATATCTGTCCATCCCAGACATCTGCTGTGCTCAGATGGCTCAGGTGTGTTCCAGGAAAACACAACTGAAAATAGACTCTGACCTGAAGTGACACCAGATTCTGTTTTAATTCAGAAACACCTGGAAGTCCAAAACGCCTCTTCTCATTCACTTACATTAATTGTTGAGTGTGTTTTTTGTTTTTCTAACAGTTTTTCTAATAACGCTGGCAGAGGTGCAAATACTTAACCTTTTCTCATGCATCTTGCATAATAAATGCATAGAGTGCTGGATGTCAGAAACATTTTATATCAATACTTAAAGCTAAAAATTGAATTTGCTTTGATTTTGGTGCCCCCCTGTGGACGAAGCACTACCATATATCCATTTGCTGATATAGTCCTGTATGTGTCAGTAGAGTTTTCATCCTGCTGTCTTTTAACAGTCAAACATGTCACTGTGCATCTTTTGCATGGAAAATGTAAAAAGGGTTGTTTCTGCAGCGTGCTGTTTATCACTTTGTCTGAAAAATTTTCAGTATCATTTTCATTCTGTTTTATATCCATCTAAAAACTCCTCACAGGAGCTTTAAATCATTTGTTTTACAACGACTCAGTCGCTGCAATTTGCATATGGTCGCGAGGACAAGCAGATCAGCCCACCCTGCAGACTTATCCTGGGATTACTCCAACATAAGTTTCCCCCATGAGCTGAAACTTTGCCCACTTTTAATATGGGAACCTAGCGATGTAACACCACAGGTTGGTTTTAAAATGGGGATCATCATAATAGGTCAACTTTAATAACACCATTCTTCTATGTTTTTTTTTTTTTGTTGTCCTCTATTTATAAGCAGCCTGCAGGTCTATTTCAATAACAGTGTGCTAAACTGAATAATTGATCCCTTGACATTTAATAATGATTCAGATATCACCGCTGACAGTGGCTAATGAATTAAGTAATCAGTTGCTATAAAAAGCAGCAGCTGTGAGTAATAGTCACACGTACAGCTGTCCCCACGCTGCAGGAGAATCTTGTAGATGTGGCCAAAGGCAGGTGTGAGGATAATTATGCAACCATGAGATTTGGAGCATCTCTGCATCCATTTATATCAAGACATTTAAAAAAAAAAAAAAACAGATAATATTTCTGATCAAAATAACACATTATGTCAGTAAATCTTTGTGTCTGATTGCTGAGTGTCGTACATCTGGTCCTTTTCTCTCAAAAAAACATGCATATATTGAATTGTTAATAGTTTGTGATAGCTATTTTTAGAACAATTTTCATGCAGACTTTTCTCTTATTTCCTTCTTTTGTGATATCAAAATTATTGTTTTTCATTCTGAAAGCAATAAAAGAAATGAGCTCTTATTTAAAAGTGAAAGTTTTCCACTGGTGACTCATGTTCCTTGATATGCATCTTTTTCTATAACTCTGGTTTTTCAGTCCCCTGAGACCCCCCTCTGGTTACAGCTGAGCACATTTCTCACTTCTAATAGTCTTAAAGGTGAACCTGGGATAAAGCTGCCAAGGGGCTTTTCATCATGTTATACCCTGATACTATTTTCATCCACATTCTCCCCAGAAAGGTTCACTCATGTACTCTTTGATCAATATCACTCCCCCACAACGCAGGCCCGCCTCTTACTTATTTATCTATTTCTATCAGCTTAATCTGTATCCCATTCACCCGCATCAGCAGTTTATACTTTAATCCACGGAAAGAACAGAAATGCACTGAGCAGGCCTCACAGGGACATGGTACATTATCTGTCAGTACAGCCTGTTTGGTAACCTGACAAGATGGCCCATCTACTCTCATAATAGAACTGTGTCCAATCATTTAATCCTCTCTTCACACAGGTACACTCATGTTCTTTTGCATTCATGCCACCTTGAAATATTATCAATATTATCAAACACATGCACCGACTTATATCACCTATAATAGAAAATTATATTACCTCTTTTTGATAAAAAAAGATGCTCTGTAAATCAATGTTGCTTTCACTTGGAGAGGAGAAGAAATGGCTTGGGGCTCGGATTTGAAAAAATTAACACCTTGACCAAATACAGTGAATGTACAATTTTATCTCACTCTGAATGTAGTAGACGCTGTATCATTATTTGAGTCTGGGTTTTTGGCTTCCATCCTAGATTCATTCATTACTCTACTCTAAAGATCAATAAGGGGGATCCCTCAATTACAATGACTTTGAGTCATCAAAGAATCAATTTAAAGACAGACAACAAATCATTAAAATAACCAGAAGATAGATAAATACAAGACTGCTTAAATCAACAACCTTTGGTTTTCTAAGAAGCTAAGAAAAATTGAAAGGAATAAGTAAAAACTAGAGTGTAAGAAAAAAATGTACTAAAATAATTAAGCAAGCACAAAAATGCAATAAATAAAAGACACTTATGTCTGACAGTTACAAACAAAGGTTGGTTACAAATCACTGTTACTGCCAATGAAGATTAAATAAAGTTTTGCTCATTAACGACTGCACTCATTTAAGTGTGCGTGAATGTTGTATGAGAAGCTTAGTAATGTAACAATAATGTGTTTGCAAATTGCATCATGCTGTATATAAATACAAGCTATAAATGATTTGCAGTCGATAGAACATTTGTCGAGCTAAGTAAGAGCTACAAAGCAGTGACTTAGTTGACCAGAGCAACCGGCATCCTGGTTACAAAGTAATACTCATCCTCTACCCCAGTCATTAGCCAAAGCTACATGATGGCCAAGTCGTCTAGCGGGTTAGCCACCTGACATGTCAACATTCAGCGGCCAGCAATTTCACTTTTTTTTGGCTTCTCGATGGCATTTAATGTAAATTTCTATGCAACCAGCTACGCTCCCTAATGACACACGACTGGGCACACATTAAACTTTGCATTAATTAAGAATCGTGTCTCTAATGACCTGGAAATGTTGGTCGGAGATCTCTTCATAGTTCTGTTTGTCTCCTTACACTGAAAGCAGGTTTTTATCCTAACAGGAAGCGAAGCAAAATAAGCTTAAGGCAGTACAAAATACAAAATGAAAGCATAACTAAAACTGTTTTGAAATGCAAATGCATGTATTTTTAAACATGCAATAATTCCCAACCAACTTAGAAAATTAAGCTTTTAAAAAATGATCATCCTTCGACAGCCCTGTATTTATATCTATGGCACTGATTCCGACTTCTATATTCAGTCTTAAAAACCGGAAATCCCAAAGCTGACTGAACTTGATGTACAAAACACTTATACTTACTTTAAGACTAAAAGAGCAAGTGAGGCTTCCCAAACTTTACCCGAGTATGACTCATTGCTATGTCAGATTACACTCAAGGAAATCTCGTTGTCATGGCTTGGACGGAGCTATTAAAAGCACACGCATGTCAGTGGTGGTCACGATGATAAGGGCACACCACTGGCTTGCAGTAGCTTCTGGAGGGACGGTTTGCTTGGTGATAAAATTAGAGCTTGTCATCCAGTGTAGGCCATATCTGAGTATGATTGATCCTTCTCTGAGGTTTCTTTAGGACTTGAGGGGTAGGAATCAGCTTCTGGCCATTTCATTGCAATTTTTGGCTCCACTCTGATTTAGCAAGAGTGATAAAAACACATTCAAATAATATAATAAAGTATGGTGATGGGAGTCATGTGGAGGTGTAGGAGCCCTGAGAGTATTTGATACATTTTGTGGCTGAGCCAGGAAAAGCAAAATGGCTGACTTGTGTTTGTAAACATTGTGGATCATAGTAATGGAGTTTCCAGAAACCCTCGGCAGCATATGTAACATAATGTCATGTACAGGACTCTGTGGTATTTTTAAATCTGAGCATGTGCTTTCTTCTCTTCAGCTTTTACTGTGACTGAACTCCTGTCTTTTTATCGCTCATACTGCCTTTATCCATTTATGTAATCAGTCTGTTCCAGGGATTTATTTTGCATTGCAGAAAGCAGACCGGCTCCTGTGCCTGCGGCTCTGTCTACTGAAAGCATTACTCCAGAGAAGGATTTGAAACGCTGTTGTCATATGCATGTAGGGCGCACACACTGACTTGTATTGTTGAGCCGCAGCAGTGCACTTGCTCGCATGCTCGAATCCCCACATGTTGTGACATTTCTGCTGCACACTGTGACCATACACCCTGAATCTATTATCTCTCCAACAGTTTACAATGTAATGTGTTTGCTCTCGCGTTTGCTAGATGTCTTTTTTTTTTTTGTTCTGGGTACAAATCCAAAGACCTGGCTGTAACAGTTCTCATCGAGTTGTCCTTCAACCAAATACAAATCTCAAAGAAAACAGAACTAATATTGAATTCTTGCAGAAAATCTCACTGTTGAAGCACCTTGTGTACGGTTGACCAAATTGAATAAGACTCACAAACAACTTTATGGATACAATCTACAAATGTCAGACCATGCCTCGGAAAGAATGCAATGAAAATTGTGAATTTTGCTACACAATTGACAGCAGATATGGGCATAAAAACAAGCCTAGAGCCGATAGGATGACATGCAACAAACCTCATGGATTGGGATTGAATAATGAGCGCATTATATGATTTTCAATCCACTATCAGCGTTAAATAGCATAAATAGTTGATACATTTGAAGCTTGATCCAAAGGCAACTGGACTGGTTCAAGATTTTCTACCAGTCCAGTTGCCTTTAGATCAAGCTTGAATCTTACCATGAACTTGATGACTGAGAACTTAAACAGACGACATTGCTGACAGTTTCAAATACTATGCAGTGACACTAGACAACCAACTCAGTTATCCAACCGCAGACCAGTGACATCCAAAAAAAGAGCCATCAACGATTGTCAGCCATTCGCAAACTGATAGGACTTTATGTTGCCCCCCATATCCTCCTGCTGCTATCTCAGAGAATGATCCAGCCCATCCTAATGTACTATTCCACCTGCTTCTAAAACATGTTATTTGTTAAAAACAAGGCCAAACACAACCACAGTTCCCAGAATAATCTGTCTCCCCACACCCAACCTAACAGAATCCAACAACAGGGCTATAACACGCATTGCAACCTCAATATACCAGGACACCACACATGAACTGAACACCCACCTCACCCCACTTCCCTCAGAACGGCGGCCCAGAGCACTGAGGTGCAGAAAGCCTGATCCCTGCTGTTACAGCTGCCCTGAACAACAGGCCCCGCTGAACAGGCCAGAGTGGGAAGTTCTGATTGTTGTTTAACTTTGCTGTGCTTTGGTGGGAATTGTCTGTTGGACAGAAACGGGGCTGTGAAAAGGAATTTCCCCATGGGGACATTAAAGTCTAAAAAGTCTATATCAAGTCAAGTATAAATTATAAATGATACATATTTGAAAACTATTTAAAATCAGTATAACCTGCATGCAGACCTCCTGATGTAAAATATTGTTTGTTTTCCCTGCAATATGTGCACCTGGTGACATGTGCCTTATTAACGAGATCAACTTTAGTAACTTTCTGTACAGTTAGTAGGAGGCCATTGCCAGGTGCAGCCCAGCAATAACAGTGAAGTAACTGTGAAGGAAGAAACCTGGAATTCAGGTGATCTAGTGTAACAAGGGTAGAGGTGTGATCAGGGGGACAGAGAGCTCAATGGACACAGGACTTTCACAAGACTCTATGGGGCCACATTATCTCTTTGCTATCCCCATTGCCGGAGAAAACCAAGGTGTGACTCTAGATGCTGAGTTCAACTTTCAAAAGCGTGTAACAAATATCTCCAAGATGGCGTTCTACCATCTCAGAAACCTATCCAAAGTTCAATGTTTCCTGTCACAGTCAGACTCTGAAAAGCTGGTTCACGCTTTCATCTCCAGCAGACTTGATTATTGCGATGCACTTTTTGCTGGAGTTGCAAAAACAGGTACCGTATTATGAACTCCCGCTTATTCAGGATGCTGCTGCCAACTAAAACGAAAAAGTCAGGACACATCACTCCCATTTTAACCACTTTTCACCGGAGCAAAGAGTTGATTTTAAATACTACTTGTTCTTTTTAAATCTATGAACTGCTTCGCTCCCTCCAATGTTGTTAACATGCTGACTAAGTACACACCAGACCGGTCCCTCAGATCGTCAAATAGAGGTCTTCTCAGCATACCCAAAATGAATTCCAGATCAGCTAAGGGGGCTTTCAGTTATTATGGTCCAATTATTGGCCTCTTTATGACATGCACCAAGGTCTACTAAAACAGTGTCTCTTTGCATAAGCTTTTGGCCAAATCATAAATGATTGGAGAATATCTTGCGCTTAATTTCTATTCAAATATTTCTACTCCCTTTTTGTATGTTGCTGTTTTTTATGCATTCAAAACAAAAAGCTTGAATCTTGTGTTTTATAGTAATATAAACATTATAGTATAATGTTCTTAATATGTATATTGTCTACTTTTACTTTGAAGCACATTGAGTAAATTCATGTCTTGTGAAATGTGCTGTATAAATACACTAGACTTGACTTTCATCCAGGAGACCAGGAATCTTGGTGAATTCTGATGTCAACATTGACCGTAACAAAAGTAGACTATGCAACATAACATCTTGTACATGTCACAACTTGCATACCTATTTTATGGGGTGGAGGCAGGGGGTGGTCAATTGGTAAAAAAACAAACCTTCAAACACAGCGACGGTTTGAGTACCTAGCAAATCAAAAGTCATCATTGATGTAATATCAGTTATTTATGTAACGGACTACATGCAAACAATGGCCTGATCACCTACAGCCAGGAGCACCTGTTGTCTCTTGAACCTCACGCAAGAATGGGTGACCTGTTTTTAAATCTACCCAATGACTGCTCCAGACTGGCAAAGAATCAAAAGCTATTAAAGAACCCCCGGACAACAGCAGGACATAAAACTAAAATTAAGAAACGAGGATCTGTGAAAACACAGGAAAGATGGGAGTGTGGAAGGACGTGTATGAGTGAGCTCTGCTCTCCTGCCTGTCTGTCTAAGTTATATTGAACATTGGTATCAAATATTAGTTTGGTGAAAGATGTTTAATACATGAATCGAAAGATTTGAAACTGGATTGAAAATGTAATCCCAGGAAGCCTTGGCAGCATGTTTTTGAAACTCCACGCTGCAGTGGCATTTTTTTTCTGTGTCTTGAACAATGGCAGGTGAACACACAATGGAAACGATACTCTGTGCAATTGAAGACAGCAAAAAAGAGGTTCTCCAAAATCTCCAAATAATAGACTAGAAGGTTATTCAACTTGACACCACTATGAACAACTTGGCATACGTCGAGATTTTGCATACGTCGAGATGTAACAAAGATTGAGTAAAGCAGAAGACGACGTGGCCGATGCACTAAAACGCATAAATGTATTGGAGAAAAATACGGCTTCACCACAATCTAAGGTGGATTATTATGAGAATAAGAGCAGGCAGTCAAATTTATTGATCGTTGGAATTCCGGAGGGGTCCGGAATTCTGGCTCTCGGTCCAAAATTAGATAAAGAAAATATTTGGGCGTTACATTCCTTTAAATCCTCATCATTTTGTTCTTGGACTGGACTTCTGTGACCGTAGGCACCAGTACATTCTTAGAGTTACTTTGTATGCTGCACGCCTCACAGTGTTACAGAAATGGTTAGATGAAGATCCTCCTGATATCTCAATGTGGTATGAAAAACTGATGTCCCTCTTGCCTTTGGAGAGATTATCTCATGTACTCAGAGGTACTCTTGAGGTTTTTGTAAGGGAATGGTCCCCATTGGCAATATTTCTAAAAGAGGAATGGTTCAGTGTAATGTGTATAGGAACATCAAATACAATTGAATAGAATATGAATTATTTTATTTAGCTCTACTGATTGTGAAAACTGCTGTTGTTAATCTTTGTTTGTCTTTTTGTTTTGTTGTAATGTGTCTGTATGTTGTTGTTGTGGGTTGTTGTGTATTGTGTTCATTTGTTGGTCCTTGTAATTAAAATAAATACATAAAAAAAGAAAAAAGAAACGAGGATCAAGAGGCATCAAAGCAAAGCAAGTGCTTCCATCAGGTCGGCGATTCAGACTGCCAAGAGCCACAAAAAATGTTTATAAAAAAGAATTTGTAGCAAATGCGATAAAATTCTTAAATTCATAAAGGAAAAAACGACCCCCTCAACTGCACATTGTTTTATGAAATTAATGTTTTTAAACCTATAACTTTATGAAATGTCATAAAACTCTGGCTTATTATTATACTAAATTATTATTTTAAATTCACGAACCATGCTGACTGTGATGTTGTCGAGGACTGGTTTCCTGCTGTGCTTGAATGTTGTCCTGTTTGTCATAATGTTTTTTGTCTTGTTCTTGTGAAGCCAAAGAAAATGTTCCACTTTGTGGACAAATAAAGTTCTATTCTATTTTATTCTATGGTGATGGACGGGTCATTAAAAACACAGTCCATAAACCAAGGTCGTGTTTTATGAAACCCATTCTTATCTATTTTTAAATTTCAAGCACATCTTACAAAGTTGTTTTGTGGCTGACATTACCAAGTTGCAACCTTTCCATGTTAACCATTGGTTTATTTTTGTCCGGTACAGATTTGCATGCAGTGGTATGAGTAGAAAGCCTTTTGGTCTTATGGGAACAATCGACCTCACCAGTACCTCTTGTGCTCAGTTAATAACACTTTTTCAAGTATGGTAAGTGTGATAGCTACTGACCCACTGACAGGACAAGTAGAAATAAGGGGCTGTGTTATGGCAGGGTTTGGATAACATTCAGCCTGAGGTGCCACTTGTGTGGGCTTCAAAGCTCTACTCCATCTTTGATAGCCCTGATGAGTGACATTTACTGGACTGAAAAGCCCTCAGAGCTTTCATCATGAAGGGAGGGGTGGGCGGGTGTGAAATGGATTTCAATCGTGCTTACAGGGAATCGAACTGCAGCATGCGTGAATAACAAATAGCTTTAGCAGAAATGTAAACAGAAAGCCACACAAAGGGTACACACACACAAATACA
Source organism: Labrus bergylta (assembly GCF_963930695.1). Taxonomy (NCBI): domain Eukaryota; kingdom Metazoa; phylum Chordata; class Actinopteri; order Labriformes; family Labridae; genus Labrus; species Labrus bergylta. Next base: position 8,361,266 of record NC_089200.1, read on the forward strand.
TTTGCAGGATAAAAGCATGTAGAAATCTGTTGTATGAAGCTTCTACTTGTATACTTGTATTCTTGGATTCATATTTACAAAATAAACCACAGTAATGCCAATCACCAACGTTTTTTTTGATTTAGCAGAAAGCCTCTGTTCAAAGCAGCAGATAATAATCAGTGATATGAACCGTAAAGAATGACAAAGACCTCAGTAAAGCTCAGAGCTTCAGTCCACGGCAGAGTTACATAACACCTCGTCACCTAGTTCAGTAAATGAATATGGATCCTTTACCTTGAGTCTTGTGTGCACGAGAGCTGCTGGACTCTGGCTGATCTTCCTTTTTAACACTGCCTCTCTGCAACGTGCGTTTGGCAGACTGCAGCCTCCTTCTAGCCAATGCTGGTGTGTTTTTTTGTATAAAAATCTGCACGGCTCAGAACTGAAGTGTTTCTTTAGCCAGCGAGTGGGAGCTATACACGCGGCATGCTCGGTGGTGTGAAATCGTTGGGGGAGAGAGAGCAGGGGAGACGGACAGAGGGAGAGGCAGAAGGGGGGGGTGGAATCAGAGGAAGGCGAAGGGGGAAGAGGGCTTTTGTTTGCAAAGGGAACTCTCCAAGGACAACCGGAGCACATCTGTGAAGTGGAGCTGTGCTGTTCAGTGATGCTGTGGGTGAAAGGACGGGAAAATAAATGTGAAGTGGAAGGGGTTGGGGGGCTTGAGATGGCTGAGAGGTCAGCAACAGGGCTGTCAATGTGGGATTTCACATCTCAGCAGATTCTTTGTTAGAAGCCTGACAATACACTGAAACACTTTTCTTATCGAGTATCTGGAACAAGTTTGTTAACTTGATGAATTGCTCGACAACAACAATTGGACAATTCTTTAACATACAAGTTCTGAAGCATTAAAATATATGCTAGTTTGAGATTATTGAAATTAAATGGAGCTTTACAGCATGACAAATCTGTTAATTTAACATAATTTTTTGGTTGTGAGCCTTACACATCAGGTAAAACATTATTCCATTTATTCATTTTGTTTTTTAAATCCCTCGGGAACAAATTGAGCCCTCACTTACAATAGTAAGAACAATAGCAGCCCTCACTTATTATTGTGAGTAAGAACAAGTGAGGTATTCAAATTGTAAGATATGTGTAATACTGTATTGCACTCTCAATACATACTCTCATCGGCATAAAGATGGATATTGCAATTATTCAATGAGGCAGTAATGTCATTAATAAAAGTGTTATTAATAGTCAATAACACTGGTCTGAGAACTGAACCTTGGGGAACTCCTTTTGCAGGTGAGAAAAGATGGCTGGACATTGCCTATCTTCACACACTGCAGCCTATCTGAAAGGTAAATTTAAAAGCACTTGCAGCTTTTTTTATTTAAACAAATTCAAGTTTTCAAGTTGTTTAAAAGCAGAGAGTGGTCTATAACCACCTATGCAATCTAATGCAATCCAATTTGAGCTGCAGCACTTCTATGAAAGGTGCTATACAAATAAAGTAACTACTTATTATTATTAGTAGTAGTAGTAGTATTTTGCTGTGCGAGTATCTGTAACTACAGTGTACACATGCACAATGGCACACAAGGTAACATGATACGATAACATTATACTCGTTCTGGAAAAAACAAGTCATAGATGCAGCTTCTCCCACAGTATCTCCAATCTGTTATCTTTATATTCATTAATATAGAAAACATTGCAAAAAAAGGGGATGATATAGTAAAAAGTAAGACGAGAGTGCATTTATCTTTTTGCAATAAGATGAGGAAGATACGTTCTGCAAGAGACTTTGTGTGTGGAGGAGGCAGACGGGTTGAGGAAGGATGAATCTCGCCACTGAATAGGCAACCAAGTGTTACATAAAAAAAGCACACACACACACACACACGTACACAAAACCAAGCAAGAGCTCTGCCTACACACACATGTTCTTTCTGTCCTTCTGGTACTCTCATCTACTCTGCATAGCACATGCACACACACACTCACACACACACACACACACACACACACACACACACACACACACACACACACACACACACACACACAGTCTGTTGTGAGTATAACTAAGAACTTGAAGAACAATGGTTGAACAAGTTACATTTAAAAATGATCTGGCTCCAATTTTCATTTAATAAAGGCTGCAATAATTAGGATTATTCTCAGTTTGATCAATACAGTTGCATTTTTTCTAGTACATTTACCTACAGTCCTACCGCTATGCTGGATATGCACTAGTCAACGGTTAAAAGATGCATCGTTGAGTTTATCTTACCTTGACATGTCCACAGCATCGCAGCGTATGAACTGTGCAACAATAAAATATATTCAAGTCAAATAGATCCGTACAACCAAGCATTGCATAACCTAGGTTACTCCACAGATGAAAATATCAGTTAATAGGAGGGTTATATAAATGTCATGACAAGGATAAGTCCCAGCTGGTCCATTTCTTTATATCAGCATTGGCCTTGCTGGAGCGTGCCTATGTTCCCTAAGCCCTATGTTCCCACAGCCCTATGTTCCCACAGCCCTATGTTACCACATTTCTAAGATTTTTTTCAAAATTAGGCCCTATGTTCCCACATTTAGTTTTTCATCAACTTGTATCAGATTTTATCCCCCTTTCTCCCGATTACACCCAACCTATTATCCAGTAGCAATGGACTACAGATGGAATGTAACTTTTAGTTAAATCTGGTGCGCCCATCTCTTTGTTTATTGCAAACATTTAATGTAAGTGCACATTGTCCTTTTAAATAAACAAACTAAACTAAGTAGCACAGAGGCCTCACATTGACTAGCTTCTGGTCAGATCAGTCGAATGAAGCGCAGCAACTGGACGCAAACCATAGCTTCAACATACCTCTGAAAAGCCGGGTTGGCATAGAGAGAGGGTGCTCCTGGGATGCTTTGAGTCACTTTCCGTCATAGGCTCATGGAGGAAACGTTAAGGAAGGAGGATGCCTATCTGAAAACTCCTCTGTGTCAACCTGCCAGTGTCATCAAGTCTACTGCGCTACTCTCTTGGTGAGTGTTTTTGGCACACGATATTTACATCTTGTCCTGTTTGTTGAAATCAATTGACCCTGATGGTTTGCCACTCAGTCCCGCAGCTGGGGATTTGAAGGAGAGAGCTAGCTTCTAAACTCTCTCTCAAGCTCAACACCGTTACTCCAACATGGGGTTGCTGTGGAGTGACGAACCCTCATAATGAAATCAAACTCACCTCCATGAGTTAGTGTAATTAAGACACAGCGCACATTTAACTTTCCACAGTACACATTCTAACAATCTAAATAAGTAAAACGTTTCACTATTTATGCAGTTCACTTAAAACTGGAAAGGCCTCTAGTACTTTTCAACCTTTTATGTGCCAGGAACAGGCACTCTGCAAGTGATGTCCTTTGAAGACTATTTCAAGAACAAAAAGAATACAAAGCTCAATTTACTATAAGGAGCTTCACTTTAGCAAAGGACGTGTCAAAATGATGCCAGGGAACAGCACATGTCCACAAGCCAGGGCAACTCTAAACAGCTTCCACAACACAGTGGCTTACAGCGCTCCAGTAGGACTCAATATTTCGATTGCCACCATTATACCGTCCCTTCAGTCGAACCAGTGTGGCCTCTAAGATCCTCCACTTGCGTCGCCGTCGTGGGGGTGCATCGCCTCTCTCTGCCAGCATGATGCTTTCTTCAGTCAGCGTCTGGCGATCTTTCAGGTGACGGATGAATAGCCACAGAGAGAGATGGCGCACTTGCACTGTATCATTCATCGTCCGGTGGTAAGCTAGAATTAAACAATTATAGAAAGACCAAACATTAAAATTACTTCTACACAGACATTTTGCAATATTCAACATGGTCATTTTGCAATTACTCACATTCAACATCGTTGCTCGTTCTTTGGTCCATGTGCCTCTCGAAGTCATCCCACATAACTGGTGGAAATGTGGATCCAGGGCGGATGTATGTGTTCCTCATATAGGTGATGAACTCTTCAATTGCCGGTTAGTGTCTCACAAGACGTCTACAGCGTCTGCCATTGACAAGTGTGTTAAAGTTCATCTGAACCAGAGCAAGCGGTAGGTAACCCAGTGCCATGAGTTTGCAGATGACCCGAGCAAGGGTGCGGTCTTGGTGGTAGGGAACAGCCAATCCGAGCTCTTGGATCTTCCTCCGCAGGGATTGGTTGAAATGAAAATAACAACCTCCAACCGTGGCTTGAGGCTCGTCGGATGGCCACTTTGACAGCTTGGTGTACGTGCCTGTAGTGTCCAATGGTTCTGAACAAGAACAAGAGGCAGTACAAAGCCATGATGGTTTCCCAATATGGTAAAACACTGTCTGTATGGTCGAGGGCAACTCCTAAAGGTAAATAGGGCCTAATTTTAAGAAAAATCTTAGAAATGTGGGAACAGAGGACTGTGGGACCATTGGGCTGTGGGAACACAGGGCTGACCCCTTGCAAAGCTGAAGGCTGTTTAAAACAGAAGGTGAGCCTTTTTTTTAAACTAAGGAAGCACCTTAAAACAAAAATGTGGTCAGAGATGTTGTTATAAACAACAGCACTCTGTCCCAATTGAGGGAAACATCCTTTGAAGGACCCATGGACTGTAAATATAAATGGACAAAGCCTGAATCAGGTCAGACACACGCCTTACTATGCATTACATGTATTGTTCATGAAATCAAAATGGCCATGTTATAGAAAAAAATCACACCCCGTACAGTTGTCAGTCAAGGCAGAACTGAAATGAGACGGTCTGGTCTAACTTCTTGCTTGCGTCACCAGCTGTTCCCGCTTATATTCTTAACTTACTGCTCCTGTTACTTGGTAACGTCAACAGCTGCACCAGAACTAGTTAACATAACAAATGTGCCATTACTTCACCTATTAGTGTAAGACTTATTCACAAGTTTTAAGGCCCTTTTCTTTTGTTCAAACATTTTATCGCTAGCTTTTCGGCTAAGGTGAAACCTATAACTTAAAGCGCAGTCATCAGCCAGTGAGATTCATTGCGCACCATTTAATTTAAATGGAGCGAAATGAATCTCTGGATTGGTGGGCCATCAGGGGAAGCATTCAGGAAATGTAGGACACATTTGTTGGCTGCATTTGAAGGGAGCCTCTTGAAATGGGATAGCCTTCAAAGCGTCTTCAAATATACCCTTGGAAGGATGTAGCCCAGGAACTGGGACACAGCCAAGTTTACCACTGTCAGGATAAATCACAAAACTTATACAAGAAGCAAGACATGAACCTTGAAAAACCAAAGTATCTTACATTTTTAAATATTGTCTTTTATATAAAAGTAAATAATGAGGTATAGGAACAGATTCAAGTTGTAATATTATGTATTGACGACCCTGGGGATAAAGCACATTATTTCTGATTCTAATGGCAACATGAGGAAACTTGATCCTCTCTGAAAATGTGAACAGGAAAAACAACCCAGAAGTACATCATACAGTACATTTCAGGAATAGCAGTTTACATCACAGTGGTTGTTGGGAAAATTCATCATAAAAGGCATTACCAGAAAGTGGAAAAAATATAACAATTTGGTGTATTTCTGGTCAGTCCACCACCGTAATGCACGGTTTCTTTATCAAGTGGCTATATCTCAAGTTGCATCTGGCATTTATGACAAATACTTCCCCTAAATCACCCATTATACTGTTTCAATGAAAAGTGACGTACCAAAAAATGTCTTTGAACATGATCCTTCATAGATGAAACATTTTGTTTATCAAGAGATTTTGAAATGATAGTTTGCAGAACAAAACATCAGTAATTCAAAGCTCTTTTCAGTCACAAGGAAGCAGGCCACAAAAGGAGTGATGAGAAATGTTCGCCCACATAGTTGACCATGGATTTGTGACCTTGATGATGCTGCAGGTATTGTAGGTTCCCAGACACCGTCTCTGTCTCTGTGGATGACTAATCGGATATCCTCTCCGAGTAGCAAACGTCATTTGTTCATCATGTAATTGGTCTTTAACATTGTCTGACACACACTCTTCCCAGTATTGTTTTACATTTTAAAATGCCAGCTTGTAATATCTGAAAATAAGACCTACAGGATGGAACAATCTTTAGTTTTAAAAATATTAACAGAATATCGTCTTGTGTTGTTGTGTACAGCTAATGTGGAGTAAATACAACAAAAAAACAGAATTTTTCAGGCCCGATTCCCCCTTTCTGAATAAATGATTTAAGTCTTGATTTCTTTGGAGGTTCTAAATATTATTTTTCAAATTTTCCATTTCAACAATGTCGTTGTCAAGTCTGTTGCTGTTTTAACCAAAAGAGAAAAACATCACTAATGGACCACCAGACAAATTTAAATACAGATTTTTCTATCGATCAATCTCAGGGTTGTGACTTTTGCTTTGCTAGCCTAGCTTGTCATACCAACAGGACCTGCTGCACAACAACAGGTAGTTTAGCTGTGATACTGAATATAATGTCAGCGTTTTCCAAAAAGCTCCAGGAAAGTTACAGCTTCCTTATACAAGTACCAGGCAATGAATATAATGCCTTTATGCACACACTGCAAAGTGTCAATATTTCAGTCGCCCATGGTGGAAATGCCGACATACAAAGCCATAGTAATGTGAGCAAACACAGACTGGCTTAAAGTAGCACTGTTTTGACCTACTTAAGTGAGGCAAACGCCGGTAACAACCAACTTAAACAGGCTTGTTAGGAGGGAACATTTCCCTTTACCGACTTGTGTGACCAGTGCAGATCACTGATCTGTGAATCGGTACATGTGGGTTTGTGGTAAAATTACATGATTCCTATTTTGGAAATTTCAAAGTTTTGTCACCCTAGTTTAATTTTTCTTAGGAAGCTTATAGCGCACAAGTATGTTAGCATTGGTTTGCACCATTCTTCAATCACACAACTCTGTTACCTTCAGCTGCCGCAAGCATTACCTCAAGACAGTCACTGAGCAGCTGAGATGGAAAAGTTACAGTAGATATCGTTAACAACTCAGACACTAGATACTGGGCACAAACAGACTTTAACCCTCAGTTAGATAGAAGTTGTCATACTGTTGTTTTGTCCCAACGTAACTTATGTTAGTCACCTACTGTTTATTTTTTAAATTCTGATCATTCGTGTGATTAATCATGATTAACCCCAGTCTCTGCGCTTATTAATCATGATAAAAAATGTCTATCCATTGACAACACAAACGTTTAACTTTCTTCATTAAATAGTATCATTCTATTGGGTTGACTAGAATTGACAGAGTAATAAAGTATTATCCTACTAATATTAATACCTTTCAGTAGATGTTAGTGAAGGCATCAGGGAAATACGTTTTATTAAATTTTTAATTGCTGAATCAGAAACCTGAAAAATATGTTTTTTATTGTTATCTAACAGGGGAAAGAAAAACCTTCACTAACACTGATGTCATGCAAGTTGAATTTTTAACCTGAATCCCTGAGCACATGATACTTTTTATGACGTGTCATACTTCAGGCTCTCCTTTCAATGTGTAACCCATTTTGTTTTCTTTTTCTCTTTAGCTTCAATAGGGAGGGACCTCCAAAAATATGATATGGCCCTTTATTTATTATGAACTTTCCACAGTCACAAACAGAGTACTGTCTGGTAGAGTTATTGGATGCTAATTTTGGAGTCAAAATCCACCTGAATCCATGTTCCAATGTTTCCCCTTCTGTGTCTATGACCTTCAATTTTATTATTACAGACTACACAATGAAGAGAGCTATTACGGTTACACAACAAGGAGTTGCTCAAATAGGTTCAGGGACGTAATACGCCTGTACATGCTGAAAACAAATTTCCCCTGGTCTCACAAATCTTTTTCCCATCCTTTACTCATACGTGTTTTTTTTTAGTCACCAGGTCTAAAAATATTCTGGGTTAGTCATTGTTGTGTCTATCAACAAGATTCTCTCAGGAAAGCAGATTAGATTTCACCGCCTCCTTTTAATCCTTGTCCCCCTTTCACCTTTTTCTCACCTTTAAGCAGACTGTTGTTATTTAAACTCTAATTATGCTGAGTAGTTTAATCTCTAATGTAGAGCGACTCATACATCTGTTAATAGTGACTGGAAATGATAACTTTGACCTATTTTGGAATCATAATGTTACCACATGGCAAACATCTGCATCATTTGATCAGATCATCATTATCTCATCAGAGACAGGTAAAGAAATCAAATGCAGCACTCAACTCTGAGGCTGCATCAGACTTCATCAACGTCTGTTAGTTTGACATCCATCCATCCATCCATTTTCAATACCGTTTTTCCTGTTTGGGGTCACGGGGACCTCAAACTGATCCCAGCGGTCATTGGGCGAGAGGCGGGGTTACACCCTGGACTGGTCACCAGTCAATCACAGGAATGAAATATAGTGACAGACCATTTTCACAGTCAGGGTCGTAAAAATTCTGTCAATATGTTTTTATATTAAATATATTTTTTTTTCTAATGATAATGAGATATGGACTTAAGCTGAATCAGCCTCTGAACAAATAATAAAACCACATCTCTTTTTCTCTTTTTTGTAGAGTTTGGTTAGGCCAACAGCATTCACTATCTAATGTTAACTACCCAGTTACTGTGGGACTTGCATTTAATAGTACTCAGTACGCTTAAAGGGATACTTCACCAGTTGAAACATGAATCTGTATTGACATTGGGTCATATATGTAGTAGAAATGTGAAATACATTTTGAGGTTGTTGCCTTCTTGGCCGAGAAAAGGCAGAAAGTGTCTTTTTGGCTCGTGGATGAAAGACACTGAATCCCAGAATGCACAGCACCGCAGGCCACTCCCACTAAGGTCCTCTATTTTCAGAATCAGCGGCCAAAACACAAGACCGGCCTGTCGGCAGCAGCCATCTCGCCGCTATATTTATATTTTTTCGCCATTATCAGCTTTCTCCTTAGAGCCTCTTAGCATAGCTTCCAAGCAATATGGGCGGATGTTAAGTTTCGATTCTGGGCGTGAGTTCCCACCCACTGATCAGTGATAGGTCTTTAGCTTCATATGAGGAACTAGCGTTCCTTTTCAGACTTACAAATACAAACATTTCCCATCTCAGGGGAAAATGAGGGCGGGGACCATTCAAAAATACTACCAGGTTTCTAATGATACAAAGCTTAATGCAAATGGGTGAAGTATCCCTTTTAATCTCACATAAGTATGTGAGAGTTGGCTTGCACCATCTTTGGTTCAATCACACGAGTATGTTAGCTTCAGCTGCCTTAAAGGTGGTATGGGCTAATGTTGGGTATGTGGTGCGTTGTCCAACAGACAGTCTGAACACAACCGTACAAATGTTTTCTGTGTCGTACAGGGACATTGTGATGTCAATTGTAATTTTTTTGTGTGCCAGACTTCCTGGAACCTCAACAACATAACATATTTTCTTCAGTCAATATGATGGACAGCCTTCAGATTTTTTTTTTCATTGATAAAAAATTCCTTCAAAGACTGATAGTCGGGTAACCAGACATCTGATCAACGTGGCAGGTAGGACTGTAGCAGGCTAAGATTTTTCCAAATGGTTTCTTATAGGTTTATTAAGATACCTGCCTGCTCACTCTTTATTCAAAGTCCATAAAATCTATTCCAGAGAGCACTGAGGCCCAAATGGCCATGTAAAAAAACACCCAATGTCTATGACAGCTGTAATGCCATCATGCCTCAGTTGATTTATTGTATTGTTGTTGTGACATACCTGATCTTCAGCACTGTAAAGTAATGAAACTGTAGTCAAGGATTTACTGCACATGTGAATGCATTGCCTTAAACTGAAATGACTAAGCAAAATACTTTGCAATAAATTGGTGTGTGTGGTGGTGGTGAGTTACGGAACAGAGTTGACCTTCACCCACTCCCCCCCTCCAGCTCTTACCAGTTTTGTCACAGCTCATGGTGTCTCATACAGACCCACAATGTACCTTTCATCCTCTGCATGAGACTCACAAAGCTGTCAACTCACTGTGAAGTAAACCCAGTCTTTGCAATATGAGACGTGCTATGTAATTTCTCGGCATGACGTAGTGAAAACTAGCTTGGAAAGGTCTTCAGGGAGAACGGATGAGTCAAACACTGTAGGACTGGGCTTTGAGTTTCCAGTAAAACAAAAGGTAAACAATGATTTATTACACCCAGGAGTGTTTTTCCGCAATTAAAACTTTAGTTTTTTACTTAAACAAGTAGTTGCCAAAAACTTTATAGTCATTTTTTTGCCTAACACGAACTAAACACCAAAAACAATTTAAAGGAATAATGGACCTTTCACAACATTTTCAACATCAGTAGAATATGTGAAGAAAAAAAAACTCAACTTACCACTGTCAGTAACTCTTTCTGATCTCTGTTTAAACTTACTACTAGGGTCATAGGTGGCCTTGTGGTTATTGTGCACGCCCCCATGTACAAAGGCTACTGTTCCTGATGTGGCCAGCCCAGGTTTGAATCTGACCTGTGGCTCCTTTGCCGCATGTCATTCCACCCTCTCTCTCTCCCTGATTTTTTACTCTATCCACTGACCTGTCTCTCCAATAAAGAACAAAAAGCCAAACCAAATTTTTAAAAAACGCAGCTGTGGTTCAGTTCGTAGAGTTGTCATCTCTCAAACGGAAGGTTGAGGGTTTCGATCCTCAGTTCCTACAGCAACATGTCCAATATGTCCTTGGGCAAGGCACTTAACCCCGAATTACTCCCACTGCTTTTTTTCGGTGGCTTATAAATGGGATTAGTTACTTCTGATGGCAACCACTGCCATCAGTGTGTGAATGTGTAGGTGTGACCTGTGGTGTAAAAGCGCTTTGAGTATTCAGAAGACTAGAAAAGCACTATAAAGTCCATTTACCAAAATAAAAAAACGTACTACTAGAACTTACTGTCAGTGTGACGGATGCTAAATGAGACGTTGTACAAGTAGGTATTGGACAGTGAAGGATGAGAACGCTGTGGGTTGTGAATGTCTCATTCAGATGCTTTGGAACATTTTCAAGGTGTATCTTTTATTTAAACCTCAATTTTACCAGAGAAAAACCTTGTTGAGACGAAAAAAAACATTTTCAAGAGATCCCCGACCAACACAGGTAGCAGCTCAGTAAACTACATTTCTGACAAAATTAAAACAGAAAATATTTGTCAAAATCGCCCATATCCATAAATCTTTGTGCACACCACAAATCTGTGCCGCAATGTAGGAAACCATACCCAAAGATTGCATATTTGAAGGCAGGAGTTCTCAGTCATGTGCACAGATAATGTTGATGTACTTCATACTTGGATGAAACAACTGTCTATTTGTTTATATTTAAATTACGTTAAATTGCAGCAGTGGAAATGATTATTTTTTTAACAAACTTGAACTCTTAAATGCAGTGATGTTACCGCTGTTAGGTCAAATGTGGGAATTAATCGGCATTACGAAAATGAAGGATTGCAATGCGCGGACAGACCGGCTTTTCTGAAGGTTTGAAAAGGGTGAAAGAGGGAGAGCCTGATAATTAATGCAGTTTCCTGCCATCATTTCTGACTTGTCCAGATGGATCATATGTTAAAATGAATCAAGTGTTGGGGCTGCCCGTCCTTCAGCTGTTCTCAAGTAGCAATTAATCACTCGTGTCAACCCACATGCTTGCGGCATGTGACGGTAAAAAATAACCTCCCCAATATTTCTAGAATTCCAGTTAATTTAATCAAAGACATTCTGTGTTAGAAGTCACACCTTGTCACGTTGTGCGAGGAAAGCGGAAAGCCACATGTCAAAGCCGTCTTTGATAGACTATCGAGTAGGGCCCCTCTCCTCTACACTATTGTATCAGCAGACATTTTTGGTCCATGCAGACAAGAGAAGAGAAATGGCAGTACTTTAAATTGATGTCTGTCATCCTTCTGTAACACCAATTTCAAACTTTAACTGCCATTTTCCACATAGTCCGTGGGTGCTGCGTTCTTTCAACGCTACAGTTTTCCTCCGTTGGATGGCGCGCTCCATGCCCCACTGGGTCCATTTCTTGAGCGTGAGGTCAGGGAATTTACATCACAGGAGAACAACAAGATCAAGTCGGAATGAAGAGAAAAGCGTGCATGTGTTGTTTTTGTCTTTCTGGGGTTGCTATGGTGTTCGTTTGGTTCCTGTTTTAAATTAATGTCGATAAAGTGATGGAAAACAAAATTGTGAGTCCGTATAATGTGTTTTTCCTTGAAATTGACTGGCCGCGCCTTGCGTTTCCTTGTCTGACTTCCTGTCCGGGTTGTTCTATTCCATCCAACTTGACATGTGCTTGTGTGCTTTGTCAGCGCTTAGACTGTCAGTGTATTTAAAATGGAGCAGAGCGCAGTGGCGCTGCTGGCACGTGCCGGAGATGCACTGCGACTCTTGCTGTGGATACAGGAGCATTAAGAAGAGTGGCAGCGATGGCCACCTAGCGCTGACAGACTGCGACGCACATGGAGTGCATAAACATTCACATCATTGAGGCCTCACCTCCCGAGCTCAGCACAGAGGAACTCACTACCTTATTTAATTCCACCTGCTCCTCCATTCTAGAGGCCATTGCTCCATTTAAATAAAAAACTGACACAACTAGAGCTTTAAGGAGCGATTGTCGTAAAGTCCTCTTTAGTACCATAAATTCTCTCATCTGTCCGTCTCCCAGAATCACCCAAGGTGTGCCGTTAAGTAAATGTGACGACTTCTTGAAGTTCTTCACTGGTAAAGTTGAAAGCATTCGAAACAGCATTCAAGTACCAACGATGGATGTTTCTGTCTCTCTTATTCGCTCTGCCCAGTTTAACCGGTTTGAGCCCATCTCCCTAGCCTCACTTAAAGAAACTGTTTTTAACATGAAATCTACAACCTGCCCGCATGACATAGTTCCTACTCGTCTTGTTAAGGAGGCCTTTGACTCCATTGGGCCAAGTATCCTCTCAATTGTAAACAGCTCCTTGGCATTTGGCAAAGTCCCATCCTGTCTTAAACATGCTGTGGTGCAGCCTCTGTTAAAGAAACCAAACCTGGACCCATTACTGCTTTGTAATTACCGACCCATCTCAAAACTACCTTTCCTCTCCAAAAAACTAGAGAAGGTTGTTCTGCACAAACTTGTGCCCTACCTTCACCAAAATAATATACTTGATAAATTTCAGTCAGGTTTCAGGGTAGCTCACAGTACTGAGTACGCCTAAAAGTCCATAATGATCTCCTCCACACAGTCGATTCAGGAAACTGTGCTGTCCTGGTTTTATTGGACTTGAGTGCCGCTTTTGATACCGTCGATCACGCCACTATAATTGATCGCCTTCAGCATACGGTTGGTGTTGGAGGCTCTGCCCTGAATTGGTTCATCTCGTATTTAAAAAATAGAACATTCTCAGTGAACATAGGCAATTCCTCTTCCTCCACAGCCAATCTGTCTTGCAGGGTCCCTCAAGGCTCCATCCTAGGCCCTATTCTTTTCTCCATTTACATGCTCCCGCTTGGAAAAATCATGGAAAATCACAACATTTCTTATCACTGTTATGCAGATGATACCCAACTATACTCACCCATAAACCCAAAAAATCAATCAGACTTAAATTATCTTACACAGTGCCTGGAAGACATCAAATGCTTTCTTTCTTTCATTCTTTTTGGCCCCTTTGAAGCCATAAAACAGGTCCCAAGCAGCTTAGGTCATCTTTCCTCCCTCATCAAGCTACACGCTAAGAACCTTGGAGTAATATTTGATTTCGCCTTCACATTTGAATACCAGATCAAATCAGTCGTTAAAACCAGTTTCTTTCAGCTAAGAAGAGGAATCTCGAAACTTAAACCTATCCTCTCCTTTCATGACTTAGAAATAATAATCCACGCTTTCATCTCGTCCTGTCTTGACTACTGTAACTCCCTGTACTCGGGGATCAGCCAGTCATCCCTATCACAACTGCAACTGGTTCAAAATGCTGCAGCCAGGCTGCTTACTGGTTCACGTAAAAGGGAGCATATCAAACCCTGTTTTAGCCTCTCTTCACTGGCTTCAAATTACATCGTTACAGAATTGATTTTAAGGGTGCATTGTTTGTTTTTAAAGCACTAAATGGCCTGGCACCCTCATATTACTATTCTCCTCAGCCCCTACACAACAGCCAGACCCCACAGATCCTCTAACATGGGCCTCCTAGCTGTACCTCACTCTCACTATAAACTTCGAGGTGACCAAGACTTTGCAGTTAAGGCCCCTCGCTTGTGGAACAGAATTCCTCTCTCAGTCAGGTCTGCCCCCTCTGTGGAATCTTTTAAGTCCTGCCTCAAAACACACTTCTACACGTTGGCCTTTAAGTCCTAGTTAGATTGCATGTACTTCTATCAAATGTCTTGTAATAGTATTGTCTAATTATATAATTATATTGTTTGTATTCTGTGTGCATGTGTGTAGGCAAATTTGTATGTGTGAGTTTTGCCTTGTTATCTTTATTTTTGTTTTGTTTTGAATCTGTATTGCTCTCTAGTTTCATGTACAGCACTTTGGTCAGCTGTTGCTGTTTTTAAATGTGCTTTATAAATAAATGTGATTGATAAATGGAAATAATCAGTGAGTGCTGTAGATTATGTTTGACAAGTTGAAAACAATCACTTGCATGAGGATGTGAAAAGCGCGTCAGCCAGAGTATTAAGAGATAAAGGTCATTAACTATGTCTGCCTACATCTGCCTCTAATTTAAGAAATCCTTCCAACATGAAGTTAATAATAGGCCTGTATGATGAAAACAAACACCAGCAGCTGCTGTTTATTTACAGTAAAGCTGATAGTGATGAGCTGTTGAAAGTATGAACCAACTTCCTTGTTTTACATGAATACACAGCTTAGTCATTGCTTTGAAGCTTGAATTCACATGAATAAACAAAGCATCAATTCCTGGTAGTGCTCCTCCAAAAAGTGCAAACTACTTCCTTGAAAGATTCATTGTGGTACTTTCCAGGCTCCGGAAGACTCCAAATTTGACACCTTGCTACTCTCATCCGAACTCCTTTACCCGAAAGAAACGGCAGATTATTTTATTGTCTAAGATATGTTGTGAACTTGAACTCAAATCAATACCAGGAAGGAATTCTCAGAGGAGGGCACACTTCCCAGTGTGAAGTTTTCATGGAAGACATCTTGACCGGACACTGCAGGATAAGCACAAGTGTGAATAATGAAATTAAGGATGCTTGAACTTCTTTCAGCTATTTCAGTTTCAGGTTCATTTACAGACTTGTGCATGTTGACATCATTATGGCTAAGTGAGAGTATAAAACACAGCCAGTGTTTATATGATAAAAACACCTGAACACTTTAAGTCTGATGTGTTATGATTTTCTTTTACTGTTTGACCAATATGTAACACATCTCCTGAAGAGAGGAGGGGGCGGGGAGGGACAGCTCTCTCCATTGTTTTGAATTTGGACTGAAGTACCCATTTTAAAGACTGGGTGTCAGAGTTAGTCAGACATATTGCTTCTTTTAAGGGCAAGTTTTCACAACTAAAAATTTTAAATTGTTTTAGGGTGAATAGACCCTTTACTAGGCCTACAGGAATAATTTACTACATTTGAGTCAACTTGTCACTGAGCTACTTGCTTGGGTCCACACCCCTCAGAACCTACTCCTGCATTTCCCTGAGGATGAGTGCCACCTATTTCTGGAAGTCCTGACGTGGGAAGTAGAAATGTTATGAGTGCTCTGAGTTAAACAGTTAAAGCACAGAAGAAGCACTGAGATGAAAGAAGTCAAATTTTTGGGTCATGATAAGAACTTTTATACACAAATAACAATTCTGAGAAGAGTGTTTTTCCGAGGCGTCACTTTTTTCTACGTCGTTATATCTTTTCGTCTGGTTTTAGGTCAGTGCTCTTTGTCTTGTAGAATCGTTTGCCTACAGTAAGTGGTTTTCTGACAGTAATGCTAACATGCTAGCAGCATTCTCACATCAGAAAAGACTACACATCTGTAGTCATGCTAACATGTCTAATGGTGAAAATGTTAAAAATGCACTATGTAGATTTGGTAGTGAAATTTGAAAGTTGGAGAAGTTAAACAATTCTATGCTATATTTTCTGAACTGAATACACAAACTTTACTCAAAGGACAAAAATGGGTCCCTGCACACTCTCACACCAGGAGAGTTATGCTTTCACTGTTGCTGGCCAACCACCATGACTTTTCCCGTTGCATTTTATCTTCAGTGTTCCAGCGACCAAATTTTCCTCTGAGGACAGTTTGTGTATAGAGGTCTGAACATAAACCACAGAATCTGTAAATTTCTCCAACATTTACATTTCTCTCCAAAACTCCAGAGTGCACCTTTAACATGGTGGTTACTATCTTAAATTAGGATGTTAAAATATGCAAGTGAGGTTCAAATAAGAACGGACTTACTCATAACAAGAGACTGAAAACTCACTGACAGCCTCTCACCTGCATGTGTAACCTACCATCGAATTAAAAAAACAACAAAAGGCTCACACGAGTGCAAACATATACCTCAATGTACTGTTTGCCTGGAACCAACTGACCCCACCTCCAGCTAGATACACACCTCATCCCTCTTTTATTAGATTAGGAGATGCCCTGCAATAACACAACCAGGAAAACAAAACACTGCATGTGATTAAGCTGACTGATATCCTACATTTGCAGGATTCATAAAAGATGAGTCTGAAATTGTTAATTTAACACCAATAAAACATTACCATACTGGGGTAATTGTAAATACATATTCTTAATTCCCCAGGTTTTGTTTCGAGTGGGACGAGAGCAACCTCTTCACTATACATTTAATAAGAGTCCTAATGACAACGACAGACAAAACTGAGCGATATGTCGTCATAGAAATATGGTTAATTAGCCAGCGTTATGCATACAATATGCCAGCTCATTTCAGCTAATAGTTGCCGCTGTTATCCATCAGGAAGCAGTAATGATCTTACTGTTGTAATTATGAATTATAGGTCAGGCGTGACCACACATAAATCATCCTGACCACTCAGGAGGGTCACTTCTTTCTCTCTGCCTGACTGCTGTATGGTCTTTATGAATGCAGACATGAATTTCTAAAATGCAAATGTGATAAATTAGAGCATCACAATAAGACGTCACCTGCTGAGTGTGAGAGCACCACACTGGTGAGGTCAATCATCCACACAGAGTGAGGTTACAACACATGTTTGTTCCACTTCTTCACATTATGCGTCTTAGAAATATACTTTTCTTCAAACGCGCCCAGACAAATGTTTGAAATTAAAAACCACCAGTAGCCGCAGCTGACTGACTCAAACCTTTCTGAATAAGGCTCCTAATCAAAAAAAAACACACACACACACACACACACACACACACACACACAGCTCTGTTTCCTGGCAACAGCATGTTGCTTAAAGATATGCTCCCTTGTGATGTTGGTGCACCGAAAAGTGCCCCAAACTCACCCGATTTACTCCCAGCCTAATAAGTACCTAAAAAAGCAGCAAGCTTGGGGTGGGCTTTTTAGACGGGATTTTGGATGGTCTTCAAAATCAATCGCTTTCTGTGAAGGACTAGCTACGACATCTGCTGAATATTGTGCTGCAAGGTTTTTTAGTTACAAATGCAGAACAGTCATTTCAGGACACAGCGTATCAACAGATGGAAAGGGTTTTTTTTTTTCAATTCAATAATATGCAGAGAGGAAGTTCTCTAGTTTACCTTAACTTCAGTATTCCTGTTTTGATCCAGAATTATTTTAAACTATCCTGTTTTTGTGTTTGTGCATGTTAAAATCATATCCTGATTTTAGGAAATGGGTTAAGCCCTTATCCTGATGCCTTACTCCACACACGCTTCTTACTTCTGCAGCGACAAAAAGACACTGAGTTTTGAAAGAATGAAATATAATCTGAAGTGTGGGTTGGAGAAAGCACCTATTCATGCCTGAGGTGAACAGGTTACTGGATGCCCATTTCCCAACTCATAGATTGTGTTGTAAAAACTAAACAGCACAGACACCTGCACAAATAAGACACAGTTATCAGAAACAGGGATACTAGTCTTTATCATGTATGAAAGGGTTATGAATAACCAGGTTCCTCTGTGTGTATGTAAACGGCATGATGATCCTGAATATGATTAAAACCAGGAGAAGGCCCGGTTACTCAGTGTTGCTTTAAAAGCCTGCTTGTTACCCAATGTTGCAATTAAGTGACATTGAATTTAGCAGCCATAATCCTCGTGAAAAGTGCTTCAAAGAATATTCAAAGATACAGTTAATGAGCCTTCATTCTGCATGATAGGATAGGTAGTAGTATCTATACCGCTTTTCCCATTCGGGGTCACGGGGGGGCTGGAGCCGATCCCAGTTGTCATTGGGTGAGAGGCGGTGTCACTCACAGGGCTTACATACTGTATAGACAGACAAACAGCCACACTCACATTCACAACTTCAGTCAAATGTAGAGTCCCCAATTAACCGAACAAGTGTGTCTTTGGACTGTGGGAGGAAGAGGCTGGAGTACCCGGAGAGAACCCACGCATGCACGGGGAGAACATGCAAACTCCACACGGAGAGGCTCCTGTCCAATGAGGATTCAAACCAGGAACCTCCTCGCTGTAGGGCAACAGCACCACAGTGTGCAGCCATTATCTTGATCAGTTCTGTATAAATAAGGATGTATTTAAATCTCCACTTCATAATTATGCTGTACATGTTCATAGTTATACTGTACATGTTCATAGTTATACTGTACATGTTGCTGCAAACTGCAGGGACTTAAAAATTTTAATGTCATTGTCCTTTAAAGATGAATAATTCTGACATGCTTAAAACATTCAGTACAGACTGATAATGTAACATCACCACACACTGGCTTTGAGTGTGTTTGATTTTATACTGTGTAGCTATCGCTCTCTAGTGGCCGTATGTAAGGATTGCAGTTACACCATGAGTGTCTCAGCTTGTCTGTGAAGGCTTTACTTTTTCAACCATGCTGGTAGAAAAACTAATAAATCACTTAACCGCTTTAAATTTGAATGAATGAATTGTTCTGTTTCTACATGTGTCTTAGACTTCTCTGTATCAACTGTTTGCTGTAGTAATAATTCAGGCCAATCACATTAGAGTCCCGAGTGTTGTTCTCGTGCCTCAGGTGGTCTTCACCTGTATGGCAGCTTGGTGGCCCTTAGCTGTGGGGCGCTTCATTTGTAGTGCGCAGGGTACGCACACCTCTGACGGTGATCATTAGGGAAACGGTGGCAAAGCACGAATGATGGATGAAAGAACTCAAAAGAAATGTGTGTATAACTTGCACTGTAAATGTCATTTTAATTAATCACTTCATTAACCCAATTATTCCTCTGGTCCCTCGAGGTCTGTCTCATTCTGCATGCTTGTTAAATAATCTTCAAATAGCATCAGTTTTTGTTCCCTGGGGCTTACTCTAGTCTTTATTTCACACTTACAGGTCCATGAAGAAGCAGACTAGGGTGTTCTAGCACAACGTGAACACCTACCGAGGTTCATGGAGAGAGAGAGAAAGGCTTGAAGGGGTCAAAACACTCCAGCAGCACTTGTAGTGTGAAGTAGTCCTCGAGATTGGTCTTGGTTCCAAGACCGGGCTCAAGACCACTTCTAAAAGGTCTCAGTCTCATCTTGGAATCGCTCGGCCTTGTTTAGGTCTCTGACTGGGCGGAATCCTGATTTTAAGTCCGGGTCAAGGCGATTCTAGAGTCTGTCAGGGCCCTATAAAAAAAAAAAAATAATAATAATAGCGGGGCCCTCCAACCAGCATTCATCACCATCATGTCTGCCAGTGTCTGGTCGCTTACTCCTCTTCCTCTTTTTTCCTGTTTCTTTTTTCTCTCTCCTGTAGACGGATAATTCCTCTTCATTTTTTCCCCGTTGACTATCATCGATAGACTTTGGTTTTCACAGCAGTATTGCATGCAACACTCAGCAGGGTAACGAGAATGAGCGCAGTCAGATGGGGGGCCCCCTTAGGGAGGTTTCCTTCTGTCGTTGCAAAATTTGCACAGTTACGTTTGTGAGCCCTCAGGGGCCCCCTACTGGTCTGGAGCCCCAAGCATTTGCCTTTCCTGTTGATAAGCAGCGTCTCTGCGGGTGGTAGTCGTGCCAGATGAAGGTTGGGGGAGACGAAGCCTTCTGGACTTCTAACACACTGACACAGAAGGGGGTCATACTGTAGTCCATAGCAGCAGGCTGTCCCCCACCAACAATCCAGAGGAACCTACAAGATCTGTCTGGAGGTTTATAATTGGCTTTATTCTCCCCAGAACTAAATCCAACAGGGCCTCATATTGGCACACATCAACATGTGTTAAATACAAACATTTTGTTGTGATGGTATCCTTGTGGCTTCACATATTTAAATGTTACACAGCAGATCCTTGCATATGTTCAAACAGACACATAGTATTTGGCATTTTCTAGGCTGTTCAACTCTCCACATGCCACATATTTGGCAGCTGACATATGTAGATGTTATTCTGACGTGCAGATGGTGCCGAGCAGCATGTAGAGGCTGTTTACGAGAGAGAGAGAAGCATGTGTAGCAGATCCAAATGTTGTCAGTCAGGTCCATCAGGAATACAGTCCCAGAGATAATGAACGTGAAACCCTCACAGGACCGGAAGCCCCCACATAGCTCGCTCCAGGGATACAAGTCCCTCAACAACAGGGGCTGCGGCTCCTAAAGGAGACCAAAACACAAACGTACAGCTGGACACTTTATCACAGCTGTCTTTGTAAGTGGGGAGTAGGAATGTGGCACATTATACCTTTTATATCTCTAAATGTTTTTTTTTTTTTTCATGGCAGACGTTATGTTTGCTTCTCATGTCTACAATACAATGAGATGATTTTTAAGCATTATGGTGCATGTATGGCAGCAGCTCTATAGTAAGAGGAAAGAAGAGGAATCAAGAGTTAGAAAAAAATACATATTGTAATTATTATTGATTTGTGTGTGTCTATTTTCTATTAATTACTATAAAACAGTATGAAAAAAGCCCTTTCACTTTGAGATAGGTATAGGACTTGGATTTGGTAATTGTGAGCAGAGAACTGAAAGAAAATCAATCAGTCTGTAAAATAGTTAATATTTTAAACATTTTACAGATTTCATCTCTATTCCTCTTCATCCACATTTGAAAAGTGAAGTTTATGATTTCAGCCACAGGGTGGCACACTAATACATTACAAATCTCCTTTCACCTCATACGTGAGACTTGATGAGGCTTTTTATCCCTGTGAATGAATAAATGGAGCTCCAGAAAGTGAATCTTGTGATCATTATTTGTCTTAAGAGCTTTGACACCATCTACTTTGTCCCCTTTCTTTTTTATCTTTGGGGTATTCTTTTGGTTTTGCCCCCTTCTTTTTCAAACCTCTCACATTACATATCATGGTACATATGCATCACATGTTCTCCATAACCACTGCTGCTTTCTTGTAAGTCCCCAGAGACCAGGATCCATTTACTGAGAGCTCTTTATCCTTTAGAATATATGAAGAGACTGAGCATAATTGCTTCACTCTTTGCATCTTCTTTGATTTTCCTCCTCCATTCACGGTCAATCTGCGCTAATAGTCCAATACGGACACCGCCAGTCCATTTAAAATGTACTTAAACAATCCCCCCCGGCTCTGATAAGCAGAGGGGGGTCAAATGGAAACAGAATAATTAGACCGGTTTCCTCAGAAGTGTTGATGGGCGGCTTAGCAGGGTCAGAAGGAGCCAGCTGTGCCGCTTCACAGAGAGAATCAATATCAAGGCTGGTCTTTACAGTATGTTCAAACAGCAGGAGTCCGAGCTGAAACTGATTATTCCTCAGATTTATTGGACGTGTGTGTATAGATTAAATAATTTCCCCCACTTTCTGTTGATTGTAAGATTAATAGAAGGAGATCCTGAATTACACTAGCCTATGGTAACCGTAATATAAATCATTGTTTACTTCTGAATTGTTGAGTGGAATCAATGCAGAGAAAAGATAATTGCTCCCTGGAGTACATCGGTGGCAAAGATTTTTCAAGGCCAGGAACTGATCCATCTTTGTTGTTGTAGGAGGACTGCCCTGAATGTGTTGGACTTTGTACACAAACCGCCTCAGAGACCGGGTCATTATTCCTTCATGTCTGATTGGATTAAGACAATGTGTGGTTTGGTCGAGTTCATGGTTTTGTGAAGGTTCAGGAAAGATAAGAATGAATAAGTTAATATGGTTAAAATAGGAGCAAAAATGTGGCATTTAAATATAAGTTTAGTTATAGGTAGGGAAATATTTTTAACATGGGAGTGTATGTGACTTCGGGGCTTTTGCAGCCAGCCTCGAGTGGACAATGAAGGAACTGCAGTTGGCTTCATTTTTCAACACCAGAGATCAACACTTGGTTAAACCACAACTTCAGCTCTTACAATTTGGCATTGTGTGTGGTAGTGTTGTAGTCAAGACCAAAGTAACTGAGTCAACCGAGTGCTCCGAGACAAGACCAAGACGTTTAGGGATCGAGGCCGAGTCAAGACCGAGACCAAGGCAGGGCGAGACCGAGACCAGACATTTCAATGAATGATCATCGTCTTACGTGCAGGGGGCGTGTCACTAACTTTGTCCTTAACACCGGGAAGGTTGCGGCCATAACCGGGGAGTTAAAAATCAATCTATAAATGTGTTGAAGTTATTTGTTTTAGAACGAGGCGTTTTCCTTCTAATCACAGTGATGATGTGGAAAAACAGAATATCAGTGGTGGTTTGACCGGTCTTGATTTAAAATCTGGAGTCCACCCAGTCCGAGACCGAGACAAGACTGAGTCAAAATGCTTTGATTCTGAGACGAGGTTTCGGGTCAGGCCTTAAGACCAAAACCGATTTAGAGTACTACAACACTAGTGTGTGGGATAGAAGTGATACACAAGTGACTTCATTCTGTGAATTGCTTTTCATTCTGATTTGATGAAATCAGACATTACTTGTGCTCTTTGCAGGGGGAGTCCAATTTGAATTAGCCAACATTTTGAACTCAGGTGTGTCACCCAGAGTTATGTCTGAACATATACATCACCCAGCTATAAAACAAACTGATTGGTAACTGTGGACATGACCTTGGGAAAGGAAATGTCCTGACTAAAATGATGCTCTGGATACATTCCCCATTGACTGAACCATATACTTGAAGTGTAAAGGACTTGTACAACAGCTTAAGACCTCACATAAGTATTTCAGTCGAGGTGTCCTGTAACGCCTTCTATTTGAAAATCATGTTGTACAAAACAATACAACCGAACATAACTCACTTTGCTCTGCATACACATTTGGCTTTATCTTTATAACAGCTCCTAAAAAATGTTGTTTTCCAGCTCCAGGACATCGTTATAAATATGCTGAATATGAAAACAGTAAATTATGTTTTGCATTTCTGCTATATTTTATCATGTTGGTAATCCATATTCATATATTCTCCGTATCGGTTCTCCACCAGGTTTTTTCCTCTGGGAGGTTTTTTCTAAGAGTGGAACTGAGAAAAAATACAACAGGAATCTTTAGGGAAATATCAGACACAGGCCCTACAGCTTGACTGCGTGTTGGGCACAACCATTTACAAGTGAAAGGCATACAGCCTGGATGTGGTTTACACAGAGTAATTGCCTTTGGTTTCTGGGGAATACAGGAATGTATCAGTACTATAATCAATAAAAGTGCACTGGCTGGACAGCAGCAGCTGCTACACCCATCTGGGAATGAGAGCAGGCAATTAAAAGCTCTAATTAATGCTGCTTCTATTGTATGTTGCTTTGGGGGGTTGTGAAATACTGATAGTAGAAAAGGATTGTGTCTATTCAATTACTTTTTTGTAGCGGGATGTGTATAACACCCATAAGCGTTATTGAAAATGTTTTTACAAGAGTGTGAGCATGTTCTGTTAAGCAGCAGACAGTATGCAGGGGCTGGCTCTAGGAATTAATCAGTTTTGGGATTTTGCTGAATAATTCCTCCTGAGTTTGGAGTGACGGTGCAGAACGAACTGTCAAGCTTGTGAAACAAGAGGAGTTTGAAAACTTAAAGATGAGATAAGATTAACTAAGATAAGTTGGACCTTTTTTTTTTTATACCGCAACAAGGATATGTACAGTGATTACATCAGCAAAGATAGACAAAAAAAAAAAAGAACATTCAGTGCATAAACAAACAGTTAAAGAGCAGTAACGGGGGCTGCAGCAGTTTGTGCATTAAGAAATGAAGAAAACCACACAGTGCATTTAAAAGGTCAGTATTTTATTCGACCTAGTATGTGGGTGACAGTGAAGTTTATAGTCAGGTTCTCTCAACAAAAAATATGAAGTGCTGTGGACGTATGTTTTTAAATCAAGAAGAACAAAGTTTCCATGTTATCAAATTAAAATAATTAATTTTTTTCACTTAAGTATGTGAGTAGATGTTTGTGGTAATGTTAAGATTCAACACAAATTGAAGAAAACACTTAAAACTTCTTAAACTTAGTTGACTCAACATGTCAAACATTAGTTGAGTGAACTCAAAAATGCCTTGCAGCTGGTTGCTTTACCTTTAAAAAAAAAAGTTTTCTCAACTTTTCTTTCTTTTTGAGTGTATGGTATATAAGCTAACTTATTTTTCCAAGTTATAACGTCATATAGATGAAATGAAAGGCACGCATTTCAAGCCCTCAGTAGTGTTGGCTTGCTCGTAGTATTATCCAGGTTCTTTTACGTAAACTGTAAACTGGTGTGACTGAGCCCCAAAAGGTGTGGCTGTATTTTCACATATACCCTGATGTCACTCTAGATTTTTCACAATCAGCTGCTGAGCAAGGAGTCAAATGACATGTTGACATATTCTCTGTGCTTGTATGATTTTAAAAGCTGGAGGATGTGTGAGTGGCATTGAGGAATATGGCTGCTGTGGTAAATACAGTACAGGCTCTCACATACACCAAATACACTGGCAGTTTGGCTAACATGCCACCAACAGTAGTATGCATATAGCCCAGCAGTCCAGTCCCTGTGTGATAGTAGCTCGGCTGCACACTGTAGCAGAAATAGACCACATCTGCAGCCACGTCAATGCTGGAGCTAAAGAGGACCACCTGAACCCGGTCCCTGAGCCCAACTAACAGCAGCAGAAACTCTGCAACAGAGCCGAGGTCCTGGAGGGTGATTACCGGCTTGTACCTGAGGAGGTCTGTAACCAGGAGGACAGGGACACAGAAAACCAGGCTGCAGTAAATCCATGCAGAATACACCTGTCTAGTCACCTGGGGGAAGGCGGACAGAGACCTAATTATTTTTTTAGAAAGTGTTCCCTGTCTACTGATTGCAAGAGAAATTGAGAAACAAGATGCACTTCCAATCCTATTCACTGTCAACTTAACATTACCTCTGTGTGTAGATGATGGATCTGTGAGCAGCGTAAATGAGGCTTATAATGTGACGAGTTGATACATTTTAATTTCATGCAAATAAACTCAATGGTCCATTTAAGCGAAACAAGGCTCTAAAATCCTTGCTGTCAACAAGTTGTTATTTTGTATTCCACGAAAAGCAGCAGCCAGCAAAGCTTCAAATTGGGTTCATGTTTGAAATAATCTGTGCTCTATTATTTGTATTTATTTCTTATCTCTTATTTTTCTAATGTATCAAAACTAAATGTGGACAGCCCCTTATCAGTCCTAATTTATCGTGGCTCAAACAAACTTTTTAAGCTGGATACTCTGGTTGACGGCTGTACGGCTGTCCGTGCTGTTTGTCCCTTCTCCGCCTCTGTTGTCTCCAGCTCTGCACAGGTGAAGCTACTAATCGGCTAATGAGGCGATCAGGGCTTCAGTGCTTCAAAGTCTAGTGCTGAGTTCAGGAGTAATGAGGCTTTTGAAGTTAGGACTGCTGCTGTGTTGTGGTGCTTTGTGTTAAAGTTGTTTTTGAGTTCTATGATATCTTTTTAATTTGATTTAGTTGTTTTATCTGTAAATAATTAATCACTTGGTTTAGATTTGTTATGGTCTTTTATGTCCCTTCATTGGGTCAACTTGTGGGTTGGTGTTAGCCCCATAGGGCCGCCTTCTGGTGGAGGTACATAATGCAACCCCCCCCCCAGCTTTTTTAAAACAATAATAATAATTAAAACCATGTTAGTTATTGTTGCACATACAGAATGTGCTTCTCAGTTAGCTTTATTTGAAGAGTCTAACTTGACTTTGCCTGTGTTTTTAATTTGATCACTGAGCCCTTCTTAAGCGACACCGACTTCAGACTTGTCCCTAGATTGCTATATTTTGAAGAGTGTAGGGCCTCTGCTGTATTAAAGTGTGTTTGTTTGTGGCTTCCCTGTAAACAGATATATTCCACAGTGGCTCCTCTGTTGTATTTCTGAGCGAGTCAAAGCTCCCTTGGCAACTAACCACCTGTAATTTGAAAGATAAAGACTTGAAACAATAGTTTGATATTGATTCATCTGTCCCCGCAGGATAATTCCTGATTACTTTGGTGTTCCTCTGAATTTTTATTAGAGCTACCATGGTGTCACAGTTTCCTCTAAAGCAGCATGTTGTTACTGCAGAGGTTGCAGACAGTAACAAGATCATTTCAGTGGCCACAGAAGCTTTTATTCAGCAGTTGCAAGAAGCAGATAACTTAACAACAAATAAATATTTGTCTTAATTTCTGGCAAAGACGCAACTGGACAGGAATAGATATAGAGCACTGAAACTGAGATGCACTTTACAGCTGCACACGATTTGAATAAGAGCGATAACAAGTGTTGGGAAAGAAAGTGGAAATGGATCTGATATGGTTAAAACATACATTTAAATTTTGGGCTCTTTGCTTTCAGACTTAATTTTTGTCTTCAAACTAAATTTCAAAACCACTCAGAATCCTGCGTGGCTGCTGTGGCTCAGTTTGTAGAGTCGGTCGTGTTTCAACCGGAAGCTCGAGGGTTCGGTCCCCAGCTCCTGTGGCAACATGTCCAATGTGTCATTGGGAACGACACTTAACCCCAAGCTGCTCCCGCTGCTTCGTCGGAGGCATATGCATCTGTATGAATGGGATAAGTTACTTCTGATGGTCATGTTACATAGAAACCTCTGCCATCAGTTTGTGAATGTGTAGGTATGACCTGCAGCTTTAAAGGGGCTTTGAGCAGTCAGGAGACTAGAAAAGAGCTACACAAGCTCAAGTCCATTTACCATATACCTAATGGCTGAGCATCAAATGATTACAGCTTTCCAGTACCTGCTATAATTTGTGTAAGCAGCAGCAACCATACTGCATTGTTCAGGAGTTGGTCCTTTGAAGTGTGAAGGACCACATTACGTACTACAGTCTCACAGTCAGTGAGATGTGAAACTGTACAGTCTGTACCAAACTTTATAACACCACTGAACTCAAGTGCCTTGAAAAATCCTAATGAAATAGCTAACTGCTTTGTCTTTGTGTGGCGGGTACTGAACAATGCAGCCTCTAATGGGATGTAGCAAAGGACGTTTTGTCTGACTGCTGGGGTTCTGATTTATTTTCCTACTTGGTCGAATGAAAACGAAATGAAAGCCAGAAGTGTGTTTTTTTACACAACTGTGTTATTCAAAATGTTATTTGTAATACTATGTTTTAAAAGTATAATATGCAACATTCTGAATATTAGCACGGGGAAAATCAAACCCTATGTAAATGTGTGGTGGAGAAACGACTTCCTACAAAGGGAGTGAGGTCAAACTCCCTCTGGATTTGTTGTTCTGAGCTCTGTGTTCAAACTGATGGGACAGCTTGTTCATGTTTCGCTCAGAGGCTCAAACATGTTTCTTTCTTTTTTTCTTCCCCGCCTGAACCCCTCCCTGTAGAAATGTAAGCCACGCTACAACGCAGGGGAGATGCTGCCCGGCCCACTCAGGGACGCTGATTCTGGGGGCAATACAACGGAGTGTTGTAACTGAAGGAGAACCAACAGACTTTCCAGAACTGTAGACAAGACTTTCCATGGCAGACATACAACAACTGAATCAACTCTGAGATCATCACTTAAGACTGCAGACGAGGGTTGAGGGAGAGGCGAGCTGAGGGATGATGGAGGTGTGTCTGAAGAGTGTTTTTTCTGAATAATGCTCTAAAAGTCGCATCTAAAGGCCTTCGCCTTCGAGTTTTTTGGATCTGTAATCCGAGACCTTTCACACTGAGTCCGCTGCGTTTATCTTACTATTATTGCGAAAATCGCAGAATGAGACGAGGAGGATTTTGCGGTCTCTTCACTCCTTGAAAAACAACAACAGGACACATGACAAAAAGACAAGAGCGATAGTTTCACCTGTCAAAAAATGGAAGTTTTTCCTGTTGATAAGGAGCTGCAGAATCATCCCGATCGCTCCCAGGTGTATTTCAGGATTCCAGTTTGATACACTGCCCTCTATACTCGAACCACACATTAAACACCAGAACACCACTCATATCTGCAAAGCAACTGATCATGAACAGCGGCTGGGACGTATGGGGGGGCAACACTACACACACGCACAAACCCACACACACACACACATAAATCGAACCTGTTCCGAAAAAAAATAATAACGGACGAAAGTTTCAGAGTCAGTGTGCAAACATGATTGACATGAGCACAAAATAGTGCAATGACCTTCAGCCTTATACAACCATATGTAACGGCGTGTCTAATTCTATTGTTTCCTATTCGAGTGTCCTAACTGCCCGTGAGCGACGCAGCGCGATGCAGCGTGCCGTTTTTAACCCGACGCCCCGTTTCTATTTTCCTCTCGCTCGTGTCAACAGACAGGGAACGAGGAAGAAGGGGGCTCTCCAAGGCACTGACAATCGCTTTCCTCACTCTACAGAGCTTGGTAGCTCATCTTACAAAGTGGAAATAACGGTACATTGATAATATCCACTTCCGTGATTTAAATGTTGTGCTCTGACTTGTGTCAACACCGGAAAATTTACTTTTTATTTCGTCTCACTGCGAGCCGTTTACCGACGAGCCCGTGTGTTGTGATTTGATTCAGCTGCTCGTTAATACAAAGCACCACACATCCGTTTGTCCACCTTCAGTACAAAAGCACTAGATGTTAGCTCTCTTTGCAAGGGGGGATACTGAAATTTACAAAGCATAGATTTCAAGATTTAACTCATGCAGTGTGGACAACGAGCGTCCGTTGCTGCGCGACAGAACGTGACATATGACGCTTGCGTGCTGTTAGGACACGGGGTAATTTGAATAAACAGAGCATTAGTGAGTGATACTCTTGAATCCATGGATTTTAATATTGACTTTTACATGTAATGTTACATTAAGATGCTTAAAACACTTGTGTTTTTTTAAACATTAGGGCTTCAACTTTGGCAACAACAATAACAGAGGAGAGGCTGATCTGTCTCCTCACACAGTTTATCTCTTGCTCCCAGACTTGTTTTTTAGAAGGCACTATTTCCAGGTCGAGAGCTGCTGCTACTGTCACAACACGATTCCTTTCTATTGTTTTTATGTTTTCTCTGAAAAAAATGCCTTAAATGAAAGCAAATATAAACACACAGAGCAATTTAAAAGTGTCTCAACACTCCAGCAAGAAGTTTCATGAGACAACTTTCGTAACCTAGCAACAGTGAAATTAATGTCCTGTAGCTGCAGTTTTAAACCCTGTAGGCTTAAATATGTGCTTGAAAACCAAACATCCATTATCTAATTTTACATTAATATTTACATTACCTTTTTAAATATTCATAATTACAATCAGATTTTCTATAGATCTATTTATATATATATATATATATATATATATATATATATATTTTTTTTTTTTTTTTTTTTGTTATAGGTCATTGTGTAGGAAATTGGGAAATAGAATATATCAGGCTTTCATTGCTGTTTACAGTAGTCATAGTGGTCTCATTTCACAGCTCAGTACCTCACCTGTTCTGTGATGAGATTCTTGTAAGTTCCCCTGAGTCACTCTGTCGTGACGGGCTCTGTGGGCGTCATCACGGAGCAGAAACCAAAGATGCAGAGCAACACAGCCGGGCCCACCCATTCAGCACAGCCCAGAATATAATGACCTGCCCAGCTCGGCCTGTTGCCACACTCCCTGCTCGGGCAGAAACACATCTTTCATCCCAGACTCCCAGGGGACGTTTTCACCTGCGTCCAGCGAGCGCACAGTCTAATTCAGGCAGTTTAATCCGAGATATGGAAGCCCCAGATAAGGCCAAGGTGAGACTGGCTGTGAGCGCCAACTCACCTGCTTCACCATTGTTGTTTCCCTCCTCTGAAGTTATCCCGGGGAACAAAGTGAGGCTGTGAGTGAAGAAACATTAAGATGAAATATGAGGCAGTGAGTCCCCGGGGCTCCAGCAGGTTATAATAAACACTGTCTCCTTTTCTGTCTTTATACAAAACAACCTCAGTCCTGCAGATATTGGGGGAAGGTGTGCGAGTCAAACAGAAGAATATGTATGAGTTTGTGTCAGAGTGCAGGTGTACACACTACATACACACTGTGGATGAACTCTGTGCCTATAGGCTCCTGCAACTGTCAATCATAAATCATAAATAGTATTAGGGACATCATTTGCTTCATGTAATTCTAAATATGAGGAAAAACATTATTTTCCTTTACATCGTTATAGTAGGAAAAAAGTATTTAAATTCTGTGATGAACTAAAAAAAATTGCCCAAAATCTACTCAGGCGAGCCAGCCGGGATTATTGGCCCATGAGTCGGACCTCTTGATCCAAAGCTCCCTAGAGGCCCTCTATGTAGCCTCAATGACAATCTTGATGGCTCTCCTTTTGGCAGCTCCTGTGATGCCAAGCATTTCAAAGTATCTACATCCCAACTCGACGGGCTCAGCAGCAAGCTTTCCAGCCCCTTATCCAGCACTGCTCTACCAGCTCCTGGTATTTGATCCTCTCCCATATGGTCCTGCCAAGGGAACCATCAGTTCTATTAGGAGAACCAGCTTGTAAATATAGAAAAAAAACTATGATGAATCTTTACTAACATTTCTATTGGGTAATGTACTCTATTTTTGCTTTAATTATGTTATGTTCTGTTGCTTAACACATTATTTTAGGATTGTGTATTGTTGGGATATGAATAAAATACAGGCAAGGACTTCCTCTCAAAACAGATTTTCCTTTGCAAACAACAGACTCTGTTAGAGACAGAGTATCAAGAGGTTGAGCTTTGAAGTAACAACTTTTACTCCAAACTTCAGCTGACAGAGTTTTCCTGTCTGTTGATTCCTATGTGTGACTGATTCCCCTTCATAATTCTTTCCGGGTGTCTTATGCAATATAAGGCTTTTCTAAACCTTATGCCATACATTTAAAACCTTTGTCATTTGTTCGTCTCATTTTAATCATCTGGCACGTTCCATGCTGCCAGAGTTTCTCTCTCCTCAATCAGTTGAAAGTTGGAGCATCAGTTTTAGCGATACTATTTTGTGTACTTCAGTTAACCCAAATCAAATGGAAAGTGCTGACAGATTGTGGTTTCACAACGGCGATGTTACGACGCTCCACTGTCATCAAAACATTACGCTTAACCATCGCATCTGTAACGGTGTAACAGTGGTGCCACAGTGTGTGAATTCTCATTGCAATACAGCAACCATGAGAGAAGAACGAGAGGCACAGAGGTGTGAGCACGCAGCAGGAGCTCCACATACACACAAACTCAGTCTTGCACACACACACACAACGCCGCTCAGCCTCTGTCACTCCCTCCAAAGGTGGATAAGGAGTAGAAAGGACTTTGCACCACCATTATGCTTCTGTGCGATACTTATTGCACATGTGGCGCAACAGGGACGTAGATCTGTAACAGTCTGTAAGCACCAGGAAACTTTACAAAATCTATTGTGCTAACATATCAGCGCAATGGCATCTTTAACCCAGTTCTGATCTTTATTACACACTACTGAACATTTTGCACAGACTAAATATTTGTCTTCACTATATTAA
This sequence comes from Labrus bergylta, assembly GCF_963930695.1. Classification (NCBI taxonomy): domain Eukaryota; kingdom Metazoa; phylum Chordata; class Actinopteri; order Labriformes; family Labridae; genus Labrus; species Labrus bergylta. The sequence goes on from NC_089200.1 coordinate 8,393,280, forward strand.
GTTTAAGATTCCTATCAAACTTTTTTCTTTTCTTGAACTCCAGATTAAAAAAAAAAAAAAAACCACGATTCTATGCCAAGATCACCTGAGCTTTAAACCTCCCATACTCTCTGGACTCATTTCGTTTTTAATCATCTCTGACCTGCAGTCTTATTGCTATTAATTTGCAGCAGACCGAGATGGACCTCTTCCTCATTTTGAGCAGCCAGACTACTTCGTTTTCTTTATTCCTCTGCAATATTCTCCAAACTGCTCTGAGACTGAAGAGATGATCAAAAGTATCCATCTTTCATTTCCCCTTCCTTCCCACGTGTAACTTCATGGATAAAGATAGCGTGGAGAGAGAAAGTCGTGTGATCGAGTAACAGAGTGTTGACAGTGGGAGGCAGTTAAATGTCTGAAATTGCCTGCTGTGCGCGGTAGGACCAAATGGAGCTCAGCGTGGTGAAGGGCATCTAAAGGCTCATGGCACCATATTGCTATCAGTCACCAAGCTCAGCACAGAAATCTTTAAAAGAAACTGTGTGAACTCAGGAAGTGATTGACAGTTTGTTGAGTGAGCTGATTGACCCTGCTGCGAGGAAGAGGTTTGTTCAGCCAAATTGGGATGCCTCCAGAGCTGAAAACTGAAGCCTACAAAGTACTGCTAAAAAAGTGCTATTCCTCAAGTGGCCACTTGAGGCTGGCTTCAGAAGCGATTCGATCTTCATTAGGTCCCAACTGAATAAACCAAACTTGAGATAAACAAAGAAAAAGTGTTTGTGAGGAGTTTTCAGTTGGTTATAAAACAGACTGAAATTAACACTGATTCCTCTTTATGAGCTACACGAGGAAAAAAAAAAAGATCATTAGCATGGAGCTTGGCTATTTTTGCATTGTTATTTTTGTCTTCAATTGCTGTTGGTGTCAGGTCATTAACAGACTATTTTCCACTGCAAAGAGATACATCTAGCTGTTAAGAGAAGGCATAATGAGAGTTGTTGTTACATATTCGAACCAGACAAAACCAGCAAAAAGATAATGAGACTCACTCTGTCCACAGGGGGCGCCAAAATCAACACAAACCAAACGTTTTTCACAGGACCTTTGAAAACACTGCTTAAGTCCCTACAGCCATTTCATAACAACTTGACTTGGGATGAATTGTTTTGTGACTCATCTTTAATTTAATAATTTCAGCGGCCTTTTTACAGTTTGTCATAGTTGTGGGTGCGGCTGCTGTAACTTGCAGGTGGGTGCCAGCACCATGCTGGAAGTCACTTCAGCTAATTCAGTCATCAGGCTTAAACTCACTGTCTTGAACAGCTCTGGTAACTTGGCTTGTGCTAACCCCTTGTTCCTCTTTAGTTTTTTCCCTGTCGTCCACATGGTTACTCCTTGAGATCACAAAATCAACCACAACATGATCAAAATTCAAAACTCTAGGGTTTGAAAAGACTACAAACCAATCGATGGCCCCATGCAGTCTTTGGTTCAGCATCGCAACAAACCATTTTGAGACACACAACTGTAACATTACAGGAAAGATAAAACATAACTCCCTCCTCCATAAGAGAAAAAAATCCTGCACAAAGAAAAACACCATATTTCTTCTCGACAGCATTGCACTTTGGGTTTTTAATTTCCCTGCTGTGCCCTCACTTAATATTTCAATTAACCTATTTATCTTTTTTTTATCCTCATCACGTCTGATTGTAGCATCTGACATTATAATCTACACATCTTGGTTGCCTTTGAACACTCACTAACACTGACGCCTTACAGTAAAAACGGTTCTTCTTTTTTTTCTTCCTCGCTGGCAGATCATACGAGTACTGCTGCCATAAGGAGGCTGACTTTGAAACAAACAGTGAGTGTGTGTTGGTTTGTCGTTAGTGAAGGTGGGTGTTTGTGTGTGTGTGTATGTGTTGTACAATGAGGTGTTTGTGAGGCCCAGATAAGCATATGTGTGCAGTGGTTTGGCTGCGAAACAGAACGCCCACTGTGTCGAGCTGATAAGAAGTAACTTCTACGTGATTTTTTCTTTTCTTTTCCACCATCCATTATGGCTCTTGTTGATTTCACTGGACAATGAGTTGCACTTATAATAAGGCGACTGAAACAAGTTTCTTGTTGGGAAAAAGAACAAAAACCAATAGAATTCACCACCACTTCCACTTCTGTTTTCAACTTTGAGAAAAGAGAGAGGAATTAACATCAGCACCACTCAATTTTGATTTAGTTTCCAAAAAACTAAGCATGCAACACATTTGCTTTTCCACTATGTTCCACTCATTTTAAGTTTTAGGCAACCTTCAACTTCATGTTTTTATGAATATCAACCAATCGAGTGAATGCTTTAACACGGCTTTAGGGATTTAGAGTTTGATTTAACATACCTTCCTTCGTTCATATCGTTCACCGTCACCAATGAATAAAAAAAAAAGAAGAATCATGTACATTTAATTGAATTTCCTTTTTGTCACACTTACTTATTTCAATGAGAGTACAATGCATGCTGGTTACAAGAAACCCTTTTTGTGTCACTCATAAAAAAATGCTTTTATGTGAAAGTGGGAAAAACAACCCAACAATCTATTGAGCTTTCAGCATCAAACCCGTTCCACTGATGTGTTATTTTAGTTGGAACTTGTTTTTTTCCCCGCTTTGCTTTATCATATTGTCTTGCTTGCTGCAAAAATAGTTGGTTTCGTAATGTTTTTTTTTTTTTTATTCTTTCATTTTTTGGGGGCATTTTTGCCTTCATTGGAAAGGACAGCTGAAGAGAGACAGGAAATGTCAGCGGGAGAGAGTGTGGGATGACGTGCAGCGGTGGTCCAGGGCTCAGAATAAAACCCATGGCCACTGCAGCCAGGAAAAAAAGCCTCCGTAAACGAGGCAGGGGACAGTTTCATAATGCGGCTACTACCATGACATGTTTAGAAGTGTTTAAAATACAGTTTGAAAAGAGGGGGAAAGAAGATAAGACAATTTTACAAATTTAAAAAATTAAAATTAAAATATTCAAAGTGGTGCCTGCAAGCTAGTTTAGGCAGTCAACTGGAGCTGCACTGATTTCAAACTTGAAATGTGTCATTATCCACCACACCTGACAACACCTCCTTCCAAATATCATTCTATTTCAGCTGATTTCCAGTCTCTCCGTCTCTGCTCCTTCAATGCCACGACTGACCTGCACCAGTACTGCACTCTTGCTCAGCCCCCACCACCATCACCCCAGCATCCACCTGTAGGCTTCGACTGGGGTGTCTAAGACATCATCCCATTACTCCTCAAATTTCTGCAAGTAAAATCAAACTGTGATGAGGTCGTAGCCTATAGACGCCAAACACAAACTATGTTCTACTGCTGCAATAAATATATATAACGATAGAAATGTGAGCTGTCTGGCTAAAATATGATGAAAGACAGGTGTGTGACATAAATGATCTCAGTTTTAATCATACATAATTGACTCCACTAACTTGACTCCTGTGTCACGAGTGCACAACCTGTGCCACCACCCTCCCCACCCCAGAGAACTTTCTATACATCTTTTTTAAAACTCTTTTATAGTACATTATCCGACTTCATGAAGGTCTTTCTGTTGTTTGACACAGTTTTAATTTAAGTACATGTGTTTAAAATTTGTTCAGACTGGCACACACACGGCATCAAGTATGTGCACTTATACATATTTCTCTATGTTATATATTTTCCGGACTTGTTTTCACAAACTGCACTGGACTGTCTTCGAACAGAGATTTCTTCTTGAAGAGTCAATTTCATTTCCATAATACTCGACCGACTCAGTAAACATCCAAATCTTTACAGAGTTTCTGGTTTGTAGTCTGGTGGTAAGATGAAGAAGGCAGTGTAAAAACATCATGCTGTGATCAACCATCTGAAGTTTTAAAAAAGAAGCCTCTGAGCCACATGCACTTTAAAGTGCAAAAAAAAAATAAAAAATCACGCAGCCACAGAACACTAGATGGAGCACTTGCTTCATCATACACCTGTGACATCACTCCTCATCTCTGTGATACAGGGTGCAAACGACACATACCTGAATTTCATTCTTTTGACAGCCTCACACTTGTGAGATCTGCAGTCGGAGCAGCACATGATTGACACGCTGATGGGCGGACAAACAGTGAAAACCTCAAAACCAGCTGTCCTCGCCATGCCAGCATCTGCTGCTTCCTGTCTAATTGGATGATGAGAACTCTGATTGGGATGAGGGTTTGATTGCCAAATATTTTGTCCCCATATGTTTTGAATAATCTTACACTTTCTATTGGATCTATACCGTGGATCTGGCAGAATTAGTAATAAGCACTATAGCAGCAAAAAGGAGTCAACAGATCACGGCTGCAGCTGCCACACTGCTTTGATCTATTGACATGCTTGTAGTGAGGATATAACTTGGTCCAAAGAATCATATAAAGAGCCGCATGTTGGCTTACAGTTAAGCCCCTTTGACATTTTGTTCACTCAACCATTGGGTTGTATTTCCTGACACTGAGAAATATTGTGAAGATCCAGGATTTCCCGGTCTGTGTATTCACCTAAAGCAATGTGGAAAAAAAAAACAGGCTTTATCCTCACAACTCTGACCTGAATCTATAATATGATGGACACCTCTGGATGTCCGAACATCGTTGATATGATCGATAGCAGAAAAGATATGATTCATACTGTAGAACCAATTTGTCACAGGGGCGAGTTTCTGTTTTCCACTGTCAGTCTTGTGAAAAATGAAAAACAAGCTTTTTCATCACGCAGTCTCTCTCAGCCAGCCCTGATGAATAACATCAATATTTTTCTTAGAACATGCATAAATAGGTGAGCTCAGTTTCCACTAGAAACACTGCAATAGCAATGATTCTGGCTGATTTCATTGTCGACTGCCAACCAAATCAAGAAATATGGAAACAATAAAGTTGCAGTGCCTGTAGGAATCCACACCAATGAACATGGGGAGAGAAACAGAACAGAGAATCTCGAGGAATTCAAATGTCACTGAATATCAATGCGTCAAAGGCACTGCAACGCTCGCAAAGAAGCTGTTCCCGATCAACACATCACATTTGAGCCAAGTGGACCTATGGATGTCAGCGCTGATCCCAACCCTGCGACATTTAAAAGGGGAAACAAGGAAGGATTTTTACTGCCCCGTCGCACAAAATGACAGCAATATGTCCAAGTGTGTCAGGGATGAAGGCAGCTAGAATTCCTGACATTCAGAACTCAACTCTCCTGGCCATATTGTTTCTTTTTTTTTTTTTTTTTTCTGCTAGAAATTCTCTGCCCTTTCATTTGTTTTGTCAACCAGGTAGTTCTACCCATCATCATGGGGACTTAAACCAATACTAGCTGAATGTTCGGCAGGGAAACACATTGAACAGCACGCAAGTCTGAACTGAGAAGTAAGTGAACATCCTGAAACACAAAGAATATTTTTTTAGACATTTGCTCTGACAGCAGTTTGCAGTATCACTTTTTGTGTGCAGAATTTTTAGCTGGCTATAAAACAGACTGATATGAATACTGATGCCTCTTCATGCCGTACATATGCAAACATGACCATCAGCAACAAGATTGAGGATCTCTATAGAAAGTTTTGATACCTGTAACCACTGCCACGAGGTAGGTGTCACACTATTGACTATGTGAGTTATGGTACACTGCAGAAACAGCTTTTGTTTATGTGACGCCCACAAAATGTGTCGTCACATTTTATGTTATTTGTTCACGTTTTTTATTTTGGGTGGTATTTGGGACAAACGCATTAGAAAAATCGTAACGTCAACCTCATGAAGGCGCTACAAGAAAAGTCAGGTTATCCCAACAATCAGTACAATCCCACATACCAGTCTTTACAGACGGTTCGACTTACATGCCAACTGTTTGTGTTCTAAACTTCTTCATTTCCCATCTTTGACATTATAAGAAACACCTGTCGTTGATATTTTTTTCAGATAAATCAAAAGAAGTTAAGCCTCATAATAGCTGAATCTAAAAGGTTAGGAAAAGGTACACTTTGCACAACTTGAAAGATTCAGATGAACTTGAAAAGTTTTTGACTTAATCAACCACTGAGATGCTTTTTCTAGAAAGACAGGACCTGCATCTGATGCGGTATCAGAGTATAACGTTCAATTGGACCATTAGTTTATCTGCACAATTATAAAGCAGTGTTAAGATTTCAGTTTTGTGCAGGGTGGGGGATCCAGAGACAAACCTAAATACCTCCGACATTTCTATAAATGTAGTCTTTGTTATTTTTAAAGAATCCACTGTGTCATATAAGGAGTTTTAATTAGCCACTACCCTGTACTAAACAGCCAAGGACAGACGGACGGTAACTCCAGGAATCAAGAGTGGTGTTAAATAAACTTTCTCCACTCTTCACTATAGTAAAATTGACACACCATAACTTCTGCGTCCTGTCATTGCCAGAGTGTCATTGAGGTTCAGCATATTTCAGGGACAAAGCGTTAGGTTCGACTGCATATCCATGGTGCTAAAACCTTGGAAGGAAAAAAAATAATTGAAAACAATGGCCTTGCTGTGCGCAATGTCACAGGGTTGTTCATATATATCTCACAGGGAAGGTTTCCAGAGATTGAGAGTGGTGAGATGGCTGGAGGCATGTGAAGGAAGAAACACGTTCTTGAGATCTTGGAGCAATTTAAACTGGCCCCACAGAGGTCACTGATGACTTAATACCACTTTAACAAGTCCTAAACAGATAAATGAATAAAAAAAAAATGGACTCAATATGCTGATATTCACGCCCGTTGGAACATATCTATTAGAAGCCATGCATTGAAACTCATTAGAGCTCGTTTGGAGAGGATGGAAGGTCTTTGGCACCAATCAATCAAGGTCATTGCTAAGATGATGCCATGCTATAGCTGAAGGGCTCTTAGACTGATGAGTGTCAGCGGCTTCTGGTGAGCGCTGGAAGGCTTATGCTCCCCTCGCTGGGCTCCCCTCCTTTCCAGACGAGTCAAGCTCTGACAGAGAGAGCTGCAGGAGGAGGAAGGAAATAAAAGCTGACATATCAGCAACCCTTCCACATCTTGTCAGTGTTGTCCTCTTTTACCCCGATCCGATATCCAGAACCCCTCCTGTTTTCTTTTCTTTCCATTTTTTCCTCCCTCTCCGTCTGGTTCTCATTCCTGTAGCCCGGCCCAGGCTCGCTGTGAGGAGACCGCCTTTCATTAGCTCCCTGTGTGAGTGTGTGCACAAGTATGAGTGAAAGTGTGTGCAGGCAATATTTTATACTTTTCAGGACCTTTATCTCGTCCTTTTTTTTCCCCTCTTTAACACTAGTTTCCTGTTTCTGCCTTTCCAGGCTTCGCTGACTTAATTCAGAATTTTGCTTAAAGTAATAAATCTAGATTTGTGGGGTAATTGCGGGCAGGGGAGGAAGAGGAGTACAAGAAGGAGGAGGAGGAGGAGATTAGCTTAGCAGTTATTTAGCGAGCTGCTTTTTTGGATCTGTGCAGCACTTAGCCTTTCATTTGACAGCTCTTATCCATATCCTTCAAAAGCGCTTCCTCCTGTAATCAACTAATCATATTCTTTACAGTGCTTTCTTTTTGTACAACTCTATTTCTGGATAATAACTAAGCAGGAAACAGTTCTTTATGCACGTCATTTGGGCTGAGATCTGAATAGCATAAAAGCTCACCGAGGATTTGAGGTATTGACTGTATATAAATATGGACAACACATCTCTGTTTGCTTTCCTGATGAGGCAAAAATGAGGCTAAAATACCGCAACTTGCACTGACACACAGTGTATTTTGTTGGTAATGTCATTTGTAGTGAAGACATGTACATGAGGATCCAAAAGGTGAAGTCTGTATAAGACTGTATAAAATATAGACATCAGTGATGACATCCATTGGTTTGTGAGGAGGCATTATGAAGCCCACTAAAGGTGGTCGACGGAAATGCTTTCACCTAATTTAGATCAATCTAGAAGCAGGCAAAGAGAAGGAGCTGAGGCAGACATTAAACCCTCTGACAAGCAGGGAAAATGTGTTGTTAGTAAACTTAGCCTCCTATTTGTATAATTTTATTCAGAACTCTTTTCCACATATGTTCCATCAGCGCCATGGTTTTTGCTCCCTACGATGGCGCGCTGTACCCCACTAGGTCCAGTGATGGAGTGTGAGCGCAGCCATTTGTAGCTGTACCCAAATACAGGAGATCTTCGGGAATAAAGACAGACATCTGCAAACACGTTGATTTGTCTTTCGGAGGTTGATTTGTTGTTCATTAAGAGCCTGTTTTGATGGAATGTTGATCAGGTGATGTGATGTACGATACAGAGTCCGTATATTGTATTTGATTTTGGAATTGACCAGGTGCTCTATGCGTTTTCTTGTCTGACTTCCTGTCCCCGTTGATCTAATCTGTTCAGCGTGACGCATGCTTGCAGAAGTCTCCGTAAAAAAAAAAAAAGACTCTGTGCGTATTTGGAATGGAGAGGGAAGTGGCGCTGATGGCACGCTCCAGAGACAGATTGTGACGCCTGCTGTGGAAACACAATCATTGACTAGAATGGGAGCACACTGCACCGTAGTGCTCAGCACTGACAGAACGCGGTGTGTACAGACAGATGTGGATATCGTGGTTTATGCTTAATTATATCAAAATGGATGGATATTAAACAAAAAAACCACCACCGTATAATGTGTGCCAATAAAGAAATGTGTCGTAAGTGTCAAATTCGTATTTAGTACCATCAGAAAACATGTTAATTTCTGTTGAAAAATATGTTCATTTTAATATCGGACCAAATGGCGATTCCTTCGTGTTTTTTGCAGCCAGCCTCAGGTGGACCCTCAAAGAACTGCAGTTTTTGGCACTTCTGCATTGGCTTCGTTTTCCAACACTGGAAAAATAGAGTACTGTGTTGGTTTGAAACAACCATTCATGGTTATGGAAATTTCAATGACTCTTGTGTCAGTATTGTTCATGTTTCCTTTCACCGTTCCTGCCCTTCTCTGCTAATCTGATAAAGAACGCTGCAAGAGCTGCATATGTCAACCAAGCTGCCTATTATGACATTACATCTGCTCTTATTCACATAAATAAATCTGCATGGATATACCCAAATGTCACGACGGAATCTGGGTTTGTGAATAATTCATTTCGGAAGAAATCTTTTGGCTTCACTGTACAGGACTGTTCCCCCTCAACATATCTTTATAGAGTCTATGATCTGAATCATATTAACTAGGGGAAGTGATTCCAAAAGCACACATGTAGGGTCCCCGTCCTCTTACATGCCAGTCAATCGATGGCTCGATACATAAATAGATCAATAGATACATGTATTTTGGCAAGGCAACCATTTTGACCTTTTGAAAACATTACCTAAAGACCAAAAAGATTGTTATACCAATGGATTCTACATTGTTAATTCCAAACTCCAGGCAGTGCTCCCAGTAAACGGGCCGCTTTGTGTCTTTTCTTTTCATAGCTGTGCAATTTGCAGCCGCTCCCATTAAGCCTTATATGTTAATGGGAAACATTAAAGAACAAAGAGCGAGAAAAAGTCCAGGGTAGATAATCAACAGCACTTGATTCAGACATTAATTATTCTAATGAAAGCCAGAAATCCTCTCTAAGGTCAAACCCATGCTACCTGCAGATATGTTTGGAATTGGAAGTGAGACTGTATACATTATTAACACACACTCATCTGAGTGAGCCAGAGTGCCAGTTGTTACTTTCCAATGACCTTGCCGATCAAGTTGCCCTTACATTGGTGCTCTCTCTTAATGAGATTGGCTCATTATAAATTAGTACTGTATTGTTGCTTCTCTTAACATAGCAAGTAATTAATTCTCTGTAAATTGCACATTGCAAACTTATCAACCCTGACATGGATAAATAAAGAAAATACATTTGAATCGCTGCACTCCTTTCTCTAAATGACTTCAGACTTATATAAGATGGTTTTATGTAACCACTTTACTTTTTAAGTGTTACATCTCCTCTGTCATTTTGATGGTACAGAGACTTTCAATGAGCAGAATACTGTCTGTTTGATTCTCACTCAATACCTTGAAGCCTGTTTGTGTACTTTATAACTCTGGCTGAGCTTGTGTAAGCTCCTGAAGGCAAAAAAAAAAAAAAAAATCCATTTACTGGTCTTAGATCATGTTAGAGGTGATGAGATTGAAGAGGATGTTGACCAAAGAACCTAAAAACAGTAAATACACTGACTGACGCTGGGAAGCTGGACGGAGTGAATATCAGTCTGGCTTTTCTTGCTGGAAAGAGAGTGAACTGCACGCCGAAACATTAAATCCCCATTAACTCTTGGCAAATTTTGCTCGGATGGAAGAATACAAAGGTATATAAAGATTTGAATGTAGAGCTATATGGTCAAAATTGTTATGACCTGCACAAGGTACAGTATATGTTGTGGTCCTTTGATTACTGTAACATTTGTTTAATTAGAAAATACTCAAAGCAAAACATGTCATTGCATTGTTGTATTTGTTTTGTGTCAATCAGCATAAAACGATCACAATAGAAATTAGTCAGGCAGGACTACTTGTTGCTTTAAGATTTGACAGTCTGGTCATTCACAATCTGTTAAATCACACTCGTGAAAAGAGGGCAGCTAATGAGCTAATGCTAGTTAAACTACAATTTGGATGTGCTCCAGTTAATAGTGCCCTAGAAGTCGACAGTGCATATTTTAAGATTGTGATACCTCAATCTCACCTTCATCTGCAAACGTTTAATATAATTAAACTTTTCTCAAGCAGTAAAAGATACTTAGCCACAGTTTTAAGTGTGTGCGTCCTTCACAGCTTCATTAAAGAAACTCAAACCTCACTCCAGAAATCCACATTATGCCACGTCTCTTGGACTTCTTGCCTCGTGAACATGAACATCTGCGCCGCTGTCAACACCGAGGAGCTCCTTTTGGCAGACAGACGAAGTAGAAGATGAACTTTGTGAACTTGTAAAATGTTGGTTTGAACTTGTGCACCACTTATTGCAGCACTAACAGCTCTGCTGGAACGCCAGACCCAAACCCTGAGCTCTGACTTTGCCACCTTTTCCATCTTTTCTAATTAATTCTCTGTGGAGTTTCACACCTGCAGGGGCCAGGCCAACTCTGCTCTCTTGTTCCTGGCTATACTGGAGACAGTAATAAATGTTCGCCTATACAAAAAGGAATTTCCCAGGTCACAGAGATGGAGGACAGTATATAGGAAGACTCTCACTGTAAGGCTATTTTCACAGTGGGTCCATTTGTCAGAGTCCACAGTTTGAGTGTCACCCCTGCCTTTAACCCTGCTGCTCTTCTTTCCCTTTGTTCTGATCTGGTCTACTTGGATGCCTTTGTCAATAAAAGGCAGCTGTGCACCGCTGTAGCCCAGCAATGACATTGGTGAACGTTTTGGCATGTGGAGACACAGGGACACTCTTGACAGGTGCACTCTGCCCTTGCCTGCAAGAAGGGAATGACCAGCTGAAACCAAACTTTATTTTTTTCATTTTCATGAAATACTATGAGCTAGTTTGTGCAAAGCATTATCCCTCCAGCCTGTTCTTGTTCCCTGCACTCTGTCGAGGCCCTTTTTAGTCTCATACAGACCCACAAGGTACCTTTTTATTGTCTTGTAGCAGCCACCTGAGACCCAACAGGCTTTCAATTTACCTGTAAGATTGAAACAGCTGGGACGTTTTAGAAAAGCTGATCAGGGGCAAAAAAATAACATTTTGTCATGAAATGTGCATTTTTCAACTCTCAGTTTTTTTCTTTTAAACTCTGTGCTTCAAAAGTCCAATTAATTTGTTGGACGAAAAAGTGTGTCAGTAAATCTGCATTTCTCTCTCCTGTAAATGCATTCACTGGTAATAATACGTGAGATTCATGAGGATTATATGTGACCTTCAGAGGTGAGAAAATCTGCCTTTTTGGGAAGTTAGCGTAAAACATGTGAAAACAATTATCAAATCTGCAAGTGTGATGTGTCATCACAGTTATAAATTTATACATATCGCTGAAGTTGCACACTCACACCTTCACCCGAGCCGAGCAGAGACCATCTGTGGTGGGAATGTTGTGAAGTCCTTGGAGAATTAAGAACTCACTCTAACAAGATTTCAGCGTGCAGGTAACTTTTTGTTTTTGTTTTATGAAATCAGGCATGTTTCGTCTCCTGCGGGAGTACAGATTGGATTCTACAGCTCAACTATTCCATCTCGTCCCTCCTTGTTCCAGAAAAAGTGTTCATATTAACCGGTGCTTCGGGCAAACCTGTGCCAGATTCAGATGAATCCACCAGCCTGAAAGCGCCCTAAATTTCTTCCCCTTAAACTGTTGGATGAGGACGCCACCTTGGCTGCTCTCACTTGGCGCCCAGTTGTTTCTGATTGGAGGGTTTCGAGCTGAGCCAACGAAGCGCAGCATCCCGTTTGATCTGCCAGGGCTCTGTTCCCTCATCCAGACCGAACAGTGTGAAACATAAAGGCAAAGCCAAAAAAGACATCTATAATTAGTGGAGTCAGTTGGGCTTCACCTCTCTCCAGCACCGCTCTTAGCTGGCAGAGACCCCCCCCTGGAATCAACACACACATACACAAACAGTCCCTCACACCCACCGTGCCCTACCCCTCTGCTTTAAGATTCATCTCGACTCATGGCTCTGGTTTGTAATTGCTTCACAAGCCTGGTTACTGAGAGCCAGCCTATTAGGAGTGCGCCGGAGTCGAACATAACATTTTCAGTTTCAATTAGGTCTATGAGGGCATACATAAAACACAGGGGATGGAGAGGGGAGGGGAGGGGGGGGGGGGGGGGGGGGGGGGGGGGTTGGTCCCTTTTGGAGTGGTGAACTGATGAACTTGCGTCGGGGGAAATGACGCAGCAGCGGTCGAAAAGGAGCTGAGCCGAGCTGAGCCGACTGTTTGTGCTGCATATGGCTGTGAGATACGTCAGCCTTAAGTGAATTAGTGTGTGCTCACTGGAATGTGGAGATAAGTTTGGAGAGAGGGTGAGTGAAAGGAAGAGGGAGAGAGGCAAGAGGCTGTAAAAGAGGAAATTGCACCAGACTAAACTAACTAAATAACACTTCAGCTTATGAAGGCTAGAATTACCTGATGTAGAATTTAGCTTACAGAGGTGCAGAAATCCCAAAAGATTGGGACACTTTGCGGTGCGGTGGGTCCTTTGCGGTGCAGTGGTCTGTTGTGGTGCTGTGGTCTGTTGTGGTGCTGTGGTCGGTTGTGGTGCAGTGGGTCCTTTGTCGTGTCCCTTCCATCTGCAGTTTAAGCATAATGCATAAAAAATAAAGCATGCAGATATAATCTTATATGAGCCTGTTATCTTATTTATTGCGTAATCATCTAAACTAACTGTGTAGGACATTAATGGTAAAATGAGTCACAGCATGACGTCCTGTGTCTGTTAATAGCCTTAAGTGGTCCAGGTTCATATAAGGACAAGATGTGTGTCCAACTTTCACGGAGTCGCAAAAGTAAATCCGCGTGCTCTGTCTCCTGAATTTTGTGAAAAACATTGAAACTTCAGAATACATTTTGTGAAAAAGTTCAACACAAAAATGTCAGAATAATTATTGTCAACTTCTGCACTTTGTTTCCATGACAATATCTCGCATAATCAAATCTTTGTCCTTCTGATTTTTCCACCTGCGGCTAAAAATTTTGAAATATCACAATTTTTTGTCGTTTCATTTATAAATTCGGTTGATTCACGCTGAGATTTTATTCTTTTATTAATTTTAGTATAATGTTTTACTCAGCTGAAAGGTTACACGTTGTGATCGCCATCATTTATAAACAGTACATAGTTCATTTTGTTCGTCTTTTTACTATAACAAACAATGAAATAATAACAATATTTACAAAATCAATACATTTATAAACATCACTTACATGGTTATTATAAAGATGCATCAGAATTTTACAATGTATCTTAAAATATAGCCTAACTTAATTAGTAAACATTATTAACATGCCATTGTTTATATTCAGTAAAATGATTGTCAGTCATCATCAATTTACTGTTCATTAATGATGGGTATTATAAAGTGTTACCAGCTTAAGAATTGAAAAGAAATAACCTTAAAAAATATGGTAATCATACCTTAGCCGATGTATTTGCCAACGTCTGAAATTGCCCTTGATTTAATACTTTTAGCCCTTGTTCTTAGCGAAGCTTCTTTGTCAGTATTGTAGTTATGTTGCAGAGATGTCTAACAATAAATGATCGGTTGTAGTTCACAGTTGAGTATCAACGCTGCCCCCCCCCCCCCCGCCATGCATCCTCTTCTGTAGACAGACATTTGATCTTCTCTCTGTGGAGAGCTCCCTCTTTGCTTCCTGTATTAATGAATTCATCCTTCAAATTAAAAGTGCTAGCATTAAGTTTCACAGACTTTCGAGACAGATGCTGTGATTAAATCCGAGTGTCTAGCGGCCCTCGGTGCTCAGAAGGTTTCTGCTTTCACTTTTTTGACATTGTTTGCCCTCGGGCTCTCAACCTTCATATCAGCGCCTTCTTCTCCAGCTGCCAGTTAACTTACTTTTCTGTCTCTGAACAGCCCGAGTTTTTCTTCACCTTCCAGTCCCTCGTAGCCATTCCACTGACTCTCTGTCTCTCTCTCTCTTATAAACAGGAACCATGAGCCTGCAGCAGTGTAGCAAACTTGTATAAAAGTTAGTATCAAAGTGAAAGTTATGCCAGCACAAACATGGGTTTGATTTGTTACCTGTATCATAGTATATCATTCTTCCTGATGTGTTTTTTTGGGGATTTTTTTTTTTGAAGACACAGGAATTGGGAGGAGATTTAAAGGGCTGCTACGGTATTCTGTGCAAAACTAGGATCATTTGACCACAGTAGGACACTAAGTGGTATGCAAAAGTATTAGTAAGCTAGCCTACAATACAGACAACAGACAACCTTAAGCTCTATGCACATGCAATTGGAAGCAAATTTTCTACATGCAAAATGAACATACAGAGTCATTCACAAAGTGTCGATTGCCTGGGATGAAGAAGTTCTACTTGAGAGAGGAAGACGTTGTTTTGTTGTGCTGCAGAAGTCTTTTAGGGTTCAGATTTTCCTGATGTTTTAAAAGGCCCCTAAAAAAGTCGATCCAATGTCCATGCAAAAAGAATGAACAATCATTTTTAAAGTTGTTGTGCATGTGATGTTTTAGGAAGATGGGATAAAGCATGACATTTACTTTTCACCTATCTGGATAACTATATATTTATTTCAGCATCTTTTTCACTCATGTCATGCACTTCATTCTTTTAGGTTCATTTACTGCTATAGCAAGCCAGAGTTTAGCCGCTGAATGACCTGCATTGTAAATCCATCACAATAGATACAGATAGACAGTCGCTCTGCAGCTGACGGAGAAAGCCAGTAATTTGTTTCCATACTAGACAAATTTTACAAAACAAGCAGTTCTCAACTGGTCCAGCCTCAGGACCCACCACCAACTCCTTGATGTGAAATTGCAACCCGAATTTCTGAACATTTAAAAAAAAAAACATTTAATGAATAAAAAATGGTGCAGTTTGGATCTCAGATGGCACATGTTTAAACATCACTTCTTAGATATTTCAACACTAATTATGCCCTAATGAAGCCAATGTGGAAGTGCAAAAAAAACGCAGTTCTTCAAGGGTCATCTAGACTCTGGCCCCAAATGCCCCAGAAGTCACACACACACCCCATTCAAAAAAGCCTGTTTTACAGCAGAAATAAACATGTTTACAACCTAGTACATTAAAAGATATTGCTCTGGGCTGTCCTGATTGACGGGTGGGTGCGGTGTAGCTGTTGTCAGGAGGCTTAAAATCCTCCTCAGCTCCAGCTTTCAGCCTGTCGTTAGGTTGAATGAAAGTCAGACTGAGACAGGTTTTCCAGCATGGCGGCTGCCACCAGTGAGCCTCCAGAGCCCCCTTCGGTAACAGATGGGTGATGTCTATCGTCTCAACCCACCTGAGCTGAGACTGACCCAGCTAACAGGACTTCCAATTCAGATCTGGATTCAAGTAGCTGGGTAAGTTATTAAAAATCAGTCTGAACAGATTTACTGGATGAAACAGTGAAGCTGAGCGAGCTGTGTGAACCTTTGATGGGTCTTTCGAATTAGGACATGACCGCCTTAAGTTAAGTGAGTATCTTGACGAAGAAATATTATAGTGGAACTTAGTGAGTAATGTCAGACACATTGAAATTTGGTCCGAGCGTGAAGAATGACCCTCTTATCATGGCTTTGTGTTAGAATCTGAAATATTTTTAAGGGTTCAGTGGTTTCGTCTCATCATTTTACTTTTTACTTTTAATTTTATGCCAGTCTGATTGTGTTTGGAGTGTGTTTCCATTTTCACTTGGCAGCCAAATTAAATTCTAAAAACTCTGTTGAAATATAACTGCAATGTGCTCGGGGGATCGCTGAGTGGTTTCCAGACTCTGAATCAATAGAAGAAAGTCTGCATGAATATTCATACAGGCTGTTTTGCAATGTCACTTTTAGAGACAGAAAGCTGCAGAAAAAAACCCCAACACATTTAACAAAGTCCACCGTTCTTTGAGCTCCAAAAGTTCAACATTTTGTGAGAGTTTTTGACTTTTTAACTGACAGGAATTGAGTCCATAATATATCTCTGCTGATTCGGTCAGACATGGAACTCTACACTAACAGATTACACTCTTTCCTCCTTAGAAATAAAAAAAAAATGATGTTTTAAGCAGTGGCAGCTGGTGCTTTGCTCTCCAGGGTGGACACAAATTCTCACACATGGACAGAATGTAGGCTATGTCTTAGTTCTCTAGCTTGATGCTAACACTTAATGGAAAATAATGAACCAGCTAACATAATTAGCATCACGTTTATTTTTAACTTAGGAAACAATCTATTTTAAGTTAACATACTCATCAAACAACACCGTATGCACTCGTACTTGCAGGCGACAAACTTACAATCGTGTTGACTCATGCTCCTCTGGTCTGCTGCTCTGATCCATCTAAATAAAGCAGTCAGTGCTCTGATCCAGTGACACTGCATGACTCGCTGTTTATGTCAAAGTTCAGAGGATGTATCCTTCTGCTGCCTTCTTTTGTTCTGAGGTGTGTAATGCATTCTTAATTTTGTTTTTCTTGTGCCCATCCTAACTCCTTGATGATGCGCAACTTATTACACGGATCAATGGAGGCCTCACGTGCTGGATTATAACACCCAGGACAACACAGAAACACAAAACTTATTAAATCTACATTATCGCAGATTATACATATTGCTCTATTACTAAATAATATTAACTTTGCCCTTTTAAAATTGTATATATAAAATGTATGGACTATTGGAAGCAAAAAAAAAAAAAAACATATTCAGTGAAGGTCTGTCATTCTCCTTGTGGGGAATGGGTGGGGGAGGCGCCCTTTATTGACCCTTTATTGACCAGCTGCCGCTTTTGTAAAAGTTTATTTATTTGGAAAAATAAGATCAGCTTCATCATGGTCTTCCAGGCTTAAGCCAGACAAACAAACAAGAATAAGGGTTACTTGTATATGTTGTCATGGCTTAATTTTTTAACAATTTAGTTTAGAATTTGAGACACGGGTGGTGCAAGGTGGAAAGATGCAGGATGAGATGAGGACTTCTGAAGAGCTCTGAACCTGGATATTCATGAGGAGGGTTCGCAGCGATATATCTGAAACAACAAACTGACGGTGGAAAAGCGAGAGAACAGATTTCAAAATTGGACAGCAGCAGGATGATTGGTCGGTAGAGGTCGAGGCAGAATCTGGATGGTTTAGTATTTAACGAGTATAAATGCCCATTATCAGCTGATCACGAGAGCAGGGAGGGGGACGGGGAGGGAGAGAGGGAGTAACATGAATGAATGATGGCTAATGAATTAATGTATGAATGAGAATGAAACCGTTTTCATGTTGTGGTTAATATATAGCTCTCTTTTTGGTAGATTCTAACCTCCTTTATGTGCCTCTGGGCTGTGCTTCTTTGTCTCCCAAACAACCCCTGACTGTACTGTAGGCTGCATTGTGATGTGCGACCATGCACGGGGCAGCAATTGACTCGACCAGAGAGTGACACCGGGCAGCACAGGCTACTCGCCAGCATGAGGAGCTCTTTGTGTGTGTATTTATGTGATCGGTCAGGCCAGAGAGGCCAAGTGTGTGCCGAGTGGCCGCCTCAGCCGGAGAAAACGAGACAGGACAGAACAAGCCATTTTCTCCACCCCCCGTCTGGTTAAACTCCCCATTTTCACAGCGGCCGCCCCTGGAATTGCTCTGTCTCTCTCCATGAGCGACACCCTGATGGCACAGCGGCCGGCACTGCCAGAAAGCGAATGGGAGGAAGCCGGGTGTAGGCAGCGGTGTGAGGAGGGGTGGGTGAACAAATTTAATGCGAGGCAACAAAGAAAGAAAAAAAACACAGCTGATAAAATCTCACACGCTCTGTTTGGGTTTGTTTACTTTAGTTTTAGTCGACCTGCGTACAAACCTCTCGTGGGCACTTGGTAACATGTTGACATTCATCTTGTTTAGGTTCATCTGCTGTTGTTTACTCGAGACAAACAAGCACAGCAGGGCCGGGCGGACTGTTTATGCTTTGTCTGCTCTCGTTGGTCTTCGTTTGCGACTTTCCTTTAACCCTCCTCTGAGCCTGGCCGTCCACAGGCTGTGTTTTAGCTCCGATAGTTGAACAGCACTCAGATTCCCCCCAGGTCCCGTTCACTAGTGGAGGATCACAAGGTCAGAGAACCTGGCTTCGCTCTCTGTTCAGACTCAATGTCCCCGGGGCTAAATTTTTAAGAACACAGTGTCTGATTGCTGTTGAGCCTGCACAGGTATTACAGCGTAGGCAGTGGGCTTTATACTTTACTTCTCTTTCTGACTGGAAAAACTCGATATACATTGCCTGAATGTTTCTATGGCAGGATAGGTACCAGCACTGGGTTGCACCAGCTCTGCCTAAATTCAAACATAGCCTCGTTTGAACATAATTTCTAATTTGTGATGTGATTTATGCACTGCTAACATTTAAGGTGCTGCACCATGCTGAGATAGTTCAAACCAATGGTGTAACTACCAATGCTGCAACCGGTACAATACACCAGGGCCAACACTCTTTGGGGTGGCCCATAGAAACTCTCAGTTGATTGTAATATTCTATGACTGATGGTAAGTGAGGGCCTGTCTGCGCTCTGTAAAGTAGGAACAGTCAGTTGAAAAATACGTCATGCTCCTACCCTATTATGCAAAGTGTGCGATTGGGATTTAAACTAATCTCCCAAACTATAAAGAACACTGATGGTTTTAATCAGTCTTCGATCATTTTATGTTTTATTTCTGCTAATTGTTACAGGCTACGCTGAGCATAAGGCTCACAGGACGAACTTCTAACTGTGAGACACAGAGTTCTCATTGTTCCAGAGTGGAATGGAATCTGAATTTAAAGCTATATTATTGTTACCTCTCAAATGTTGGAAAATGTTCCCCTACTGTGTGTCTGTGATTAAATATGGCTGCTGTGCTGCTATTGCTAAATGATGAAGTCTGCATGTGAATGTATCAGATGCTGTCATCCATAACGTGTAAGCATATATGAAGTGCCCATGCCTTTGACATGGCTATTTTTTTAACTCTCACCAATAAAACTGTAAACTGCTTGTTGAACTGAGATGGGATTGAAGGTAGTGTAATCAAACCAGGCGGAGGTGTTTTGAGACAGGCTGTTAGATCCGTGTGTGGATAAATGTGCCACTCCGGCAGCTGTCCATGGTGCTGATCAGAGGACGCTTTGGAAGACAGTTTCATGGTGTTTTTTCTGCATGGTGACATAAATCTTCTGTTGTGGAATTGTCTGGAGTGGCTGTGTGTGCCCGTGTGTGTTTGTGCAAACGAGCGTGAGCATCTGTACGGGGCGAGAGCGGAGGGAACATACTTTAGATATACCAGCACACGTATGTTACGCTGCTGGTTCAAACGTTTGCAGAACTTACAATCTTACAACTGGCTCCCAGTAGGAGTAAAAAAAAAATCCCTTTCGTAAAATGATGTTGCCATGGTGATTCATTTTGGAAGGTGGAGTAACTTGGAGGGATGAGGATGAGTAGAGGGGTTTTCCTGGCTGTTTTTGGTGTTGGCAGAGCGTTCCCCACGATAGATGACGTCCTGATGACTTTGATTTGTACTTCCTCTTTCTTATTCCATGAGTGGAGATAATTAACTAACAGTAAAGTGTATACCTTTAAATGACCTTGTGCTGACGATTTCTTAATGTCACTGTTGTTATTTTACGCTTGCTGTACGTTACGAGTTTAGGCTTTAGTTAACACCTTGTCATATTTGACCAAGTTTTTAGTCGCTGTTTGAGGATTAACAATGGAAGATATTTTCAGATGTGAGTCTGTTCAGAGACAATAAGGCATTAGTGGCAACACTTTTAAAAATACTAAATTAAGAAAATGATTTTCAGTGATTGGTCTAATGAAGTTACAAAGTCATTTCTGTTACAATATTTTTATCGGTTTGGACTAGTGTTGTAGTACTCCAAATCAGTCTCCGTCTCAAGACCGGTCTCGAGAAGACTTTTTGAGGGACTCGGTCTCATTTCGGAATTAAAATAAATTTTACTTGTTCTTGTCTTGGTCTGAGAGTGGGCGGACTCACGATTCTAAATCATGACTGGTCAAGACCAGCACTGTTTGGCTATTTTGATGTCATTACTGTGACGCACTAGTTTGGACGCTAGTCTCGACTACGATGAACCTTTACGTCCCTGTGGTGCAACCAAACAAATACATACCTTAGGTTAAAAGTTCACTAGTTTAAACATAGGTTCATTATGGACTTTACACCCCGACTTAAGACATAACTGACCGAGCTGGTGCAGCAGGCCACTGGGTTATATGTATTCATCATATGCTATCTAAGTGTAGCCTCGTCAAAGTCCCCATGAAACGTAACTACAAGAGTATCTAACTGCCGTGTTGTGACGTATTTCCAACTAAAATGGGATAGAACCAATCACAAGATAGAAGGCGGGACATAATGTTAGAATGCATTTGATTGCATGATTGAAATTAGACAAAGCTTTTTAATTGGTCAAAAATTAGTAAAAGCCCCTGAGTGCAGGGCGATGCTGAGGAAATGTTTTACAGAAAGAGGAAATACCCAGTCCTGGTAGGTTGCTGTTCATTGTGTAAGTATGTTGGCCCAAACTTCTCAACCTCATGTGCTTGTTGAACATTTTATTTCAAGCCCATGGGAATTAATCTGCTGCTCTAACAGTCTCAGGCTCTTCTGGGAAACCTCAAAGTTTCTGGAGATAGCTGCAGAGATTTGCTCCCCAAAGCTTTCGTAAGGGTCAGCCTCCCTAAAGCTGTTTCGGTGGCACAAGAATTCTCCTAATTGGAGGTAAGGGACCGAGCCCAGACCATGAGAAAACAGGCTAAAAGTACACTGGAGTATATTTTAATGTCCAGCATCTTTTCCATCTTTCCCTTATCATCCTTAACCCTTAAAATTAGCTCGGTAGAATCGTTACATTAAAACCATGAAGTACTTAAAGAAATGGAAGTCTTCAGAGCCCCTGTTCATGAGGAAGAGCCTGAGATATGAGCCAAAGTTCCCCAGCAGCTTCTACTTGCACTTTATGTGGTTGTTTGCCCTAAGCAAGCAGTTAAAAACTATTCCTGACGTCTATTGCTTTTTTTTAAAGTGCAATAATAAGATGTGCTTTAGTGCACACTCTAATTTATTTAAAATGTATATCAGGCCTACCTTTATCACCAAGAGTATGCACATATCTCTGTCGCTTAGCATTGACTGCACCTGCTCTAGACAGGAATAAAAGATTCAGTAATCTACCGGACTACCAGGACTAAGAGGCTGCATCCAGTGAGTTTAAGAAGCAGGGCAGCTCATAAATTATAGCTGCCTAACAGTCAATGGATCTTCATGCAGGCTGACTGGAGAGAGAGAGATAGTCTCTGCTTCTTATCCTCTTATCTAAGAGGCACAATAGCAGAAAAGAAAAGACTGTTAAAAACTCAGTCTATGGACGTGTTTTTGTAAATAAATTAATTACTCTTTAGGGCAGAAGAGACAATCACTGCGCTGCCGGGCTGTAAACTGTTTCATTGAGAGAGAAGCCTGATCCCGCCTCTCTGAGGAATCTACCACTTATTTGTTTGTGCTTCCCTGTTATGTTAATTGATTTTGTTGTTCTGATGGAAAGGTTGCAGAAGGCATCTGCAATCCCCCGCAGGTCCGTACTGACGCTGGTTTTCCATCAGCGCTGGCATCGATTTCTGTTTTCGTATCAACACATGGCCATGTGTGCTGCAGAAGCCAAGCATGCTGGAAAGATGCTGGGGCTCACACTTCACAAAAAAAACACATTCACTCCTTATTTATTCACGCGCACATGTTCATGTCTGCCGTGGAAAAACAGCGCACTAGTCCCCACTCTGAGCCAAGGTTTTAAACTCTTTTTTTAATCTCGCTTTAAATTCTTCATGCATTGGGATGTCTCATACACATGCTTACAAAGAAATCATTAATATCATATTTGTGTATCCTGTATTTAAATTATCCACAGTTTTCTTTCTAACAAGCAGCTTAAACTGCCTAGAAAAGCCTTACAGAGCAGCACAATGTGCACCAAATTATTATGATTATTGGACTGAGTATCCAGGATGATGAGCTGCAAATCCGTGAAGCGTTACCATGGAAATGCAGGGTTTTTTTCCTCATGAACATTTAGCCATGCTTCAGTCCTGTATATGTGAAAGGGCAGACAGCAGTCAGATTAGGTGCAATAACACAATGTAATAAATAATTGATTTCGGGCTCTCAGTTGAGGAAAAGAAGAGGTTGCCAGGACAACCAGTAAAGCAGCGCTCTCTCTTTTTCAGGCACACACACACACCACTCTTAAGTGTGTAATAAGACTGTCTAATGTGCCCTGACCTCTTTGACTCGAGACGCTGCCTCCACATGGACAGCCTGTAATTGTTTAACTTCCAGGTTCTCTGTCATTCTCACCTGGACACACACACACACACACACATACACACACACACACATGACAGAGAAACACAATACTTGCAGCCTTTCATAACTGATAAAAAAAAAAACTACACTCAGATGTGTAAGCATGTGTAAGCATGTCCTCACACAACTGATCCCATGATCCATTCATCAGTTGCACCTCTTGCACTTAGCACAAACAAAACAGGACAGTCAATCAATAATTACTGTGTTTGTAAATCGCCAATTCATATCAAGTGTCGAGACAATTTACAAAAGAGCACATGGGATAATATGCAGGAAGGATTTCTCCTTTGTATTCCTCGCGTTCCTGTTGTCCACACTTCCTTGCCGCTGAGGTGGATGTCGGATGAGGACGGCGGTCTGGTCGGGACCACACAGTCCGATGGTGGAGGCTGGGCGTCAGGCGGTGGTTTAGGGACGACACAGGTGCAGCTTACTTCCAGCTCATGACACTAACTTATTGTATTAGCAGCCTGTCGAGGTATTATTCTTTTTTTTCTTCCCCCTCTTTGTCATCCTCATTATCCTCCATATTTGGCATCATGATTCATCCAGCACTTAATCATTCTGATTGCTGGAATTAACATTCTGTGAATCATCATTTCCATCTTAATCCACTCTACCTCATCCTCATAATGAGCCAATTAGCCAACCGAGGAGGACCAACACACGTATTGTTTTTGACTGGTTTACTCTGACACTGGTATTTACTGCTGGACTCAAAACTAAAAGACGAACTTGAGTATGTTAAGGAACTGTGTCCATTGATGGCTCTTTTTGTGCTGGGAGCGCCCAATTTTCAATACAAAACCAATGAAGTTTAGCCTCCTAAGCGTCCTCAGCATCAGCGTATTTTATGTTTCTTTACTTAAAATTCTCATTAATGTTAGTTCAACGTCTGGAACACCGCAGCTGCACACGTCAATTTCACATCTCCGTCACCAACCAATCAAAATCAAGAATGGGCAGGACTTCTGATATCAGACTTATCAACAACAATGGCCGAGGAGTAATTTATCTGACTCGTCTTTTTGAGCGTACAATCTCCAGATCTAGAGCTAATGCTAATGCCAGGACCCTTACATTGGTTATATATATTTTCTTTGTGATATTTCATTAAATAAAAGCGAATATTAAGCACACAGAGCTTTTATATTATATAATTCAGCCATTTTTAAGCCAGCTGTAAGAATACCAGTAATCATTTTCATCACAACATTAGGTATCCACAGGGGTCATTTTTTTTCTAAGGGAGCTTTAAATATCTTTATCCCCTACTGACTTCAACAGGTGTAATACATATTCATGCTGAACCAAGGCTGTTCAGTTGGGCCTTAAACCAGCTTGGTTTATTATATTCAGCTTGTTATTTTCAGTTAACCTTTAAATTCAAGACCTTGAATACTGCAGTGTCTTGGTTATAGTAGGAAGGGGATGGAAGGGGATCTGGACCCATTTGGCCTTGGTGAATGTTTATTCACAAAGTATGTGGGAGGAATCTGGAGTGCCTGAATATATTTTTTAACCTGGTTCCTTTTGTTCACGTAAGGGATCTACATTAATTCAATTTGAAAAAAGAAGAAAACATTAGCATTGCTCCAGTGCTTTGCATCAGACGGCAACTGGACAACGGGCTGCAACCTAAACATGGGAAATAAAACCAGTCAAAGAACACTCACTAACAGTTATGTTTAAACCACTGACAGACACAGACATTCAGTCAAATAGTCTGACAATATGACATAAACGTTTCCTAGGTGACATATTTCTTGTCACAACTTGGGAATCTCTTTGAAGACACCAAAATCTATTGACCAAAATAAAAAAAATCACTTTGCAGAACATAGGGGTTGCTTGTCTACCACTTCCTTGGTTTGCTCAGACCCAAAACAGTTTTTGCTTTAACATCCAATAAAACACACAAACGATGAAAAATTGAAGACAGTGGATGCAGGGGTGTGCCCAGACCTTTTTGCTTGGGTTGGCCAGACTAACGTTAAAACAATTTAACGTTAAAACATTCAAATGTAAAGAAAACTTCTTGCAGCCTTTGCAAAAAAAAGGAACCTAATAGTTGGTTTTAACATACGTGCCTCTGATAGGGCAAATAGCCAATCTATACAGGATTTTTGGGGTAGCACCTGGGGTGGCCAATCACATTTCTAGGGTGGCACATGCCACCCCTGGCCACCGCTCTGAATGGTTGACAATCAACTCCTCCATTCTCTGAGTAAATGTTGTTGTGTTTTAGTCCCCTGGCTTTGAATAAGAAAATGTTACAGCTGTTCCTGAGAAAAATACAAAAACAAAAACTCATCTTTCTCTTTAAAAATTGAGTATCTCCATAGGGATCCGTTTTTAGAGTGACTAAAAGATAGAAACCTGACCATGATTTAGCAAAATAAATCACTTTCAGAATGTACTTTAACTGGGCACATCTGCCCTGACAGCTGTTTGATTAAGAGACATACTGGAGCATTTCACAAATGCTGCACCTCGTAAGTCAGTCATAACATCTAAAAAGGAGGCCAGGTTTCAAGATTATATGCATCCACTTCTAGGAAACACAGCTGTGTATCAGTGGGTAGATTCAGTTGTCTCTCAACAGGAAGGTTGGGGGTTCGACCCCCAGCTCCTGCAGCCAAATGTCCAATGTGTCCTTGGGCAAGACACTTAACCCCAAGTTGCTCCTGCTGCTTCATCAGTGGTGTATGAATGTGTACGAATGGGATTAGTTACTTCTGATGGTCACTTTACAAAGCAGCCTCTGCCATCAGTGTGTGAATGTGTAGGTGTGACCTGTAGTATAAAATTGCTTAGTCAGAAGACTAGAAAATAAATGTACTAGCTCAAGTCCATTTACCATTTATCCTTTACCAAGTCCATCATTGTGTTGGTTTAAATTATGACTCAATGTTTACTTTGTCTTTTACACAGGTCTTCTCTGGACTTCTTGGTACATGTTCTGGATACAAGTGCATTGTCTTCACAGATATAAGAACAAACATTCTGCTCACGTATTTTACTGAACATTGTTTTATTACCATTGTGAACTTTTCCACATAAAAAAGCCAACACTGTCTCACAGCAGCATGAGTGTATGATATTTAGTTAAACATTTTTATCACACATCTCATATTTTCATAATTACAGGGTAATTAGCTGCCAGTGGAATACAGTGTGTCAAATTATGGGTTGTTAAACGGCTCCCAATCAGTCATTTTGAAACAACTATTTTATTTTTTATAAAGGAAGATTCAGACAAATCCACCAGTTTCAGCTGCAGATCTTTGCTCTGGATTTAAGATAATTGTATTGGCAGAGGAGGAACAACATATATTTCAGTCGTGTAAGTAAGGGGATTTGGGATTTAAACCGCTGTGAAGGAATATAGAACAATCTGATCAAGAAGTTTTGATTTGAATAGCTGTATGCCTTTGGGGCAGCACACATACACACTTGCTGTGAAGAGGGGCTAGAAAGTCGAAGTTGTGGTTATTCTTGGAGTACAATACTTCTCACATCCTCTCCAGAGCGCGCTAATGTTGGCGGTTAGTGTGTTATTAATTAGTGAGAATGAAAACAAAAAAAAAAAAACACATCTTGATGAGTTGTCTAAGACAGGCTTTTGTGTCGCAGTGAATGCTTGTCTCTGATCAGATGGGCCTAAAACATATTGAATGGATACAGATGACTGGCCCTATACAGAGCAGCAACAATTCCTCCATTCACATTTCTGCTCTGATTAAAAAGCCCACCTCAAAGCTCGAGGTTTCCTTTGATGCTTTTTAGAAAGAAAAAAAAAAAGCCCCAAGGTGTGGCAGGCTGATGCAATGTTGAGCTGTTCCCTCTGCTGTCGGGAAAAAAGAAAAAAAGAAAAACTGATGGCAAAAAGTGGCTGTAATTCAGCTGAAAGCAGACAGGGACCTTACACATGTCCCTTCGCATGCAGATGGAGTGTTTCTATTTCTCCCTCGTTCTGTATCGTCCCATCTCCCCGCGTTGCTCCGTTCATTAATCAGCCCTTTATTAAACAAAAGCTGCCTCCAGCACTGCCTAAAAGGTGCATAGATAATCTTGACATGAAGACAGAGTATTTACCCTCCTTACCCTCTAACTCTGCACTGCATTCTGCATGGTAATGGAGGTGGGGGGGAAAAAAAAGCTCTTTCCGGCATATGAAGACTGATTGAAAATACCAACCTTTGTAAATATTATATGCAGTTCTGTTTAATGGCATTTGAGCTACCGTGGGCCTCGGGAAACTAAACATCTGCTGCCAAGTACAGTTTGTGCAGCGCAGAGATGACGTGAATGGACAGAATGAATAGTGAGGTGAATTATCTGCTGTGGAAAAGGTCTTGAATTTAATTACCGCCGTTCGGCACTGACGTTTTTAAGGACACGGGCATTTCTGAGGACCATTGTCTAAGTGCTCGGCAGGAGAGGCGATACGGCCGAGTCGGTAATCAAACATCCCACAGCAGAGGAAAACTGGGCCAGCATGTTCTTTCTTTGAACAACAGCAATTTAGGAGTTATAGTTTACTAGTGTATGGCAAAGGTAAAGAGACTCAGAGGGGAGAAAATAATGGCGTGTAAAGGTTGGATGTGTATAACAATGACAATGAGGCATCGAGCTGGAAAGGAGCCCTTAATAGGTGCCTTCCTGCCCCAGGGACCACACTCGCATCTTATTGGTCATCCATTCACGGGACAGCGACATTCTCCTCGCCGCCAATCAGCCAATTACAGGCTCCATAACAGGAGGCCTGCTGGCAGCAAGGCAGTCTTTACAAGCCCCGCATCCCAGGCAGGGGGAGACGACCCTGTCACAGAATCATAACTATGATGAATACGGCCACAGGTTTACGGCAATGCCACCGTTCCTGGTAATTTGTGGTGGGCGTGAAACGGCCATTCATGGGGACCAGACAGTGTGACCCTGTTTGAGAAGCCTGAAAGCTGTTTTCAAAATTCTGTAAGATGACGAGGAGGGCAGGGAAGAAAGGGTTAACCCAGACGTGGTGAACATTTATTAGTCTTCTCACAGGCTGATAATGAAGCCGCTTATGAGTGAGAGGCTAGTTTGGAGTTGTCAGAAGGGCAGAGAGAGTGGATATTTTGTTACCTCTGCTTTAATATTCAGTTCTTTTATAGAGTAGAGCCAGTCCATTTTATTCTGCCATTATTAATCCGTCTGTTTCAACAAGGTCTAAGCAGATCCCGATCTGCATTAGCTGCCTGCCTCTCTGGCTGGAGTCCATGTCCCTTTGATTGCTGCAGAGCACCAATGACTCTGCAGCACATTATCTACCCTGCCAATGATGCTGATCGTTCAGTGACTCTATGCATTTTAATGTCCGAATTGCAGCCGATGCTGACATTACAACATTTAGTTAGTGACTGAGGCTAGTGATAATGACACAACACAAAAGTGTGTGTTTGTGTGGGTGTGTGCGAGGCTGGTTGAGGCTCTCAGGGCTCATGTTTGATCTTTAATCAGTGTTATTGGGTACATCAGGGCCGGCCTAAGCCTTTGTGGGGCCTTCAGGGGAACTAGATTTTGGGTCACCCTCCACTCAGTAAACCAGAGGTAGAGTCATCCTACTAACATAATATTTTCATATGCATCTATCCATTATAATATAACATTCTAACAGATTAATGTAAATTAGGGAGTACTAGTTTTGATATTTTTATAGATATATAGTCACTACTGCTGGTGCATTCTTCTCCATGCAAGAAGCAATTGCTCACAGGTGGAAAAGGATGTACATCTTGGTACGTTTCTTGATGCAAATGCATGATGGAATATGCAATTAGGTGGGCTTAAAGAATTAGCATGGCAATCGCAGTTATTTTAACTTAAAATCTTTTTACTTTAGTGTTCATTAAAATAGATCGTTACTTAAATTAGGAGATTCAAAGTTAGTTTATTAGCATCTCTACAGTTTATAATACTACTGTTGTGTCATTGGTCAAGTCGCTAGAATGTAGGCTGAATTAATTTTGCCTAAATAATCAGCAAATCAAGAAGGCGTACCATGACACCTGTCATTATTTTACACTATGGAAAGAGAATGGATGAGTGCAGTTGTTGGGCTGTAAAAAATAAGCTAATTTAGAGATATGGTGAGATATTCTTGTAACTATTAGGACCGGTTGTTACTGTAGATTCCATCAAAATGTCAAAACAATCTGTTGTAAATTATGTGAAGAATAATTTTCTCATCTTGATTGTATAAGAAAGGGAGAGCTTGGCCCTAATAGCCCATTTAAACCAGCCATCACTGTAGATAAATGTCAAAATGAGGTTTGATAACCTACATTTGTCTGAGTAGTGGGATTCAATAGAGCCAAGTCAGGTTGCTGACCTTTCATAAGCGTGGATAATCTAGGGAATGAACATTGGCAGTGAATGTAATCCAAGGGTCAGCATATTCGTCCAAGACAATTATTTTTAGATGACCCACTAAGTATGAAAATGAGGATGTGTACCTTACACAGTGCTGTGCATGACTTATTCAGCAGCAAAACACGGGGAAGTCTTACATCTATATGCCTTGATTGCAAACCAGTGTTAAATAATCAGAGTCCTTGGTTAACTTGTTTTGTCTTAAGCTGTATGTTCTAATTATAGTTGAGAGCACACCACCCACAGGGAGCTCATTTCCTTGAAGTGCTAGTTAGCTAACCAGGCTCATTTGTAATTATTAGCCGGATGATACAGCCCTCTCAGTATCTCTATCTGTGCATGCATGTTATCAGCAGCGTTGGAGCAATATAGCTTAGCCTACGTTCATGCATTATTCAAAGCACATAAAAAAATATAGAACATTTTTTATCTTTATTCTGTTTAACATAAACTTCCCAGTTACCCGCATGCTGCTACAGAAACACATCTTATATATGTATATAAACTTGAGGCTACTGACAACTGCTTCCCTGGTTTATATTTTGCTTGAACAGTTTTAATACAGTTGGTGGATTGGCCAACAGAGTTGAAGAGAGATGAAGGCGGCAGATTGTTCCACTATCAGCAGAGAGGCTGTAGCCACTGGCCACTGTGAGTGGAGCAGAGCAGAGATATAGAAGCCCTCTGTTGACACAGGTAGAGACTTCAGGCTCTTATCTGTCTAAGTTGAATGCAGCAGATGATAACAGATATTATGAATATAACAAAAGACTAGCATGGATACATTGTTCTGTGCATGTAGCATAAAACTCCCCCAGAGCAAATATAAAAGAGTGTAGTATAGGTTGACCATATATGTCCTGGATTGTAGAAGAAGTTTCAATTTCAGCTTTGGAATTTTAAGGTTCAGTATCAGCTTTACTGTTAGGCTCCACTTTAGTTAATTAGTATGGGCTTTAATTTGACTTACATTATTTAATTAGTGCTTTTCTTTCTGCCTGTTGCTTTTCAAGTATGGCATTGGGATGGGAGAGGATGTAATGGTAAAACTGACTTGAAAGGTGGGTCTGCTTTTTTCTGACTCTGGTGTAGTTAAGCTGTAGTAAGAACATTAACCGAAGTACTTGGCTATTTCGGAATAAACCAGCTACCAAAGCCAGTGGCACAGTGAATTATGTCTGTTAGCCTTGAGCCTTTAGCTTTACGTGGACTCATGATGAGGCGCAGTTGCTCGTAGGTATTTGGTCGAATGGCTATATTCGTTCACAACTTTCGACACCACACAAGAACACAGGAATCTTCTTGCCTCTTAGTGATCGGCTCGGGGAAGAGGTGATAAATGCAAACAATATGACCAGAGCCGACAGCAGTCTGTGCATTTGTCTGTCCATCTTGAAATCAGAAGTTGGCTTAGAAGCAGCCTCAGCCATGAAGGGGTCACACTAGCCTTTGTTTACTTCCTGGATTTTTCTCGCAAGAAATTAAGACCAATGGAATTTCTGTTATTTTGGTCAGCTTGTTAATGTCCCTGTGTAAACACTGACCAAACTTGAGGTTATTACTAGTCAATTATTATGCCCATGATTCCGACGAGAGCAAATTAACTACAGGTGTGAAATGCCCTGAGTCTCTGTTATTAGGTCACAAGAAGGCCTGCATTTTGTATATCCTGAGTTGACGATGAACGAGACGTATATGAGGCCAATCTCAAGAGAGCTGTGTACAGAACCGCTGCCGCTATCTGCCTGGTTCTTGACAGATAACATCAGTCTGTTAACATTACATAGGTAATAATACTGAATCGTCCTCTTACTATAACTGTCATATTAGAATCTGAGAACAGATGGCATTGTATTGAGAAAAGCAGAAAAGGTTAGACGAACAGAAAATCAAGCTCATCTATAATTTATAACAGCAGTGGTAGCTGATAAAATATTGGACTTGGACTCCATCTGGCACCCTTAATGTATTATAATTTATGCTCCAAAAAAAAAAAAGCTTTCCCTATCTTGCCACACCCTCTTGACGACTTCTCACACTTCTTCTATCATCACATGTCACAAGCCGACAGTGAGCGCTGCATCCCTTGCTCCATATTCATCTGGCTATCCTGTTTCTTAGCGAGACGTGCTTCCCCTTTTTTTCCCATCAGCCCACCGCCCAGCTCAAACCCCAAGCCCAGAAGCCCTTTGATGTGTCACTCCACATCTTGCCCTCAAAAGCCGCGAAATCTCAATTTTCTGATAAGAGCAACCTCAATTTGTCAGGAGATACTATTTATAGATCTGACAGAGATGGAGCAGCACGAGTTGCAATAATTGTGAACAAGCACTTAGAGGCCATCGCTTGGTTTCTGTCGAGTACACGCAGTGCTCCTGCAGTTGATTTACCTGAGAGAAAGAGACGTATAGAGGAAGAAGATTTAAATGGACGATTGGCAGCACTTTTACTTTGCGGTTGTATTAGCAACGGGTCCATCGTAGCCCAGCTTCTTGTTTGAACTCTTACCTCCTGAGGGTTTCGGAGCTCTTTTAATATCTCAATTCAACCCACTTTGTGGTTCTTAGATAGTGCTGCCTCCATGCTCACAGCACTTAGAAGTAAAAAGTAGACGTAGTAGTTTCAGCAGCCCTTGGCGCATGGATCACACGTAGACACACGTTGTTATAGAACCCAGAGCTTGGTAACCTAAACCTCCCATGACGCACACAGGAACAGGAAGAGCCACAGATTCAGTTCACGCTTAATAGAATTACACTAGAATGATTTTAGAATTGCTTTTAAGGTCATCACAGCAGACTTTAAATCTTACTGCAGTAGCTGGCTTCTTAATTTCCATTTTTCCAAATTGCTTCTTTTTTTTTTTTTTTTTTTTTACAGGAAATGATCAATCAATATAATAGACTGCATATGCAGTGGATGTGGCCTCTGGTTTTATAAGTGATGCCATGCAGAATAACCATACACCTCCGTTTTTTGTAATGGCCAACACGGGAAGACTCCATGGTTTGTAAAAGAACTGTGATTGAAAAAACTGGAGAGGAATATTTTTCTGACTCCCTATTGGGTCTATTCCTTGGTAAACTTTTTCTCGATATATACATGGTCGCTGTTGCTAATTTCAATTCTTTTGAATTCAGTTAAATGTTCATTCATGTTGTTAAATATGGTCCCATTTTGAGTAATAACTTCTATAAAGCAGGGTATGCTTTGAAGTGTGGCTACCTACCAAGGACCTGTCAACCAGGAAACAGACAAAACAATGTGTATTCACCATATGGCCTAAATATGGTCACTTCTGGTTTAAAGAAAACCCAACAAGATAGCAAAACAACACTTTATAATTCAAAATGGCTGGTTCACAAACCAATGTGTTTGGCTATGTGGCTATGTTTACTTCCTGTATGCATTCTATGGTCTATATTGGTCGACTCTTGCACTTTCTGCTTATTTGCACTTCTGGTGAGATGCCAAACCTCATTTCGTTACTCTATACTTGTATATGTGTAATGACAATAAAGTTGAATCTCATCTCATCTCATCTCATCTCATATGTTGCTGGAAAAGGCCTTGTGTGTTTAAATGCTAATTAAACACAGAGTTAAACCAAAGTCATTGAAGTCAGGGTCAGAGTAAGTTTTTGTCATTTACTGTCACTCGTTCTTGTCCACTTGCTAATGAACACAAGTAAACATTCATTATCTGTGCTTTCTGAAGGGTAATGTTGTACATTTACATGACACGGGACCATTATTTAAACTTACAACATTTTATTAAAATAACTAATAATATTTATTCCTTAACCTCTCTATTATCACATAATTACAGCAGTGCATATCTGATGCTTCTCAGTGGATGGCAGTAAATTGACTTCAGAGAATGCACTGTCTTCAGATTCCATAAATGCCCCAAAATGAAACAATATCGGGCACTTTCACTTAATATTTCAAGATGTAATCTTTTTTTTGTAAGGAAAGTGTTGCATTAGAAAAACAATCAAGACATAAAAGAGGCAAATAGAACAAGAGGAAAGTGTCAAAACAATAATCTACTAATTATCGTTAGTTTTAAACATTTTAAAGGAGCAAAATGTAACTCTGACACTCAGTGTTCAAAATGGGTACTGCAGTCCGAATTCAAAACATTGGAGAGCACCGTCTCCGCCCGCCCCTTCCTCCTTAGAGTCGATGTGTACGCAGGTTGTCATGCTGCAGACACGGAAGCTTCATTGTTTAGCCAACTCTGCATTGGCCTTGAAACCTTTCTGTGTTCTACCCTCTCTCCATTTTTCAAAAGCATCTCCATTATTTATCCTAGTATCACCACTTTTCTGGACTTTGTGGAGCTTATTAGAAAAATGCAGAGTCTTTTTAGTTTGGATAGAATCGGTTATATCTGAACCAGTTAGCTTGCCCGCTTTCATTGCTGCAACACCTGTTGGTATGTCATTTGTAGCCTTTATTTAAGCTTTCTTTTTTCTTTCAGATCACAGGGAAGGTTATCACAACCTCACCATCTTATACTCAACCCCAGCTGTGAAAGTGTCTTACAGTTTATTGACAAAGACTAAGACCTTGCTGTGAACCCCTGTCGACATGCAACACTGAGACAAGCATGGGAGAGCAGAGCTTTCTTCACATTTTTACTCAGCTAGTTTCCCTTCATGCCACTTCTGACATTTTCCAGTATGGTGTCATTTTCACTGTGTAGCCTCCTAATGGAGAGAGGCTTTTGCTTATTGCAAGACACTGCAGGAGCCTTATTATAAACGGCTCAGGATGAAGACCCAACAGATACTAGCTGAGAAGCTTATGGGCGATGTATTTTTGCTATCATGTTTGTGAAAAGGTTTTTTTTATGCTAAATTAAACTACCCATCATCCATTTGTCTGGTCCACTCACTTTGTGAACATCACTGAAAGAAAGCTGAAGATACTTTGAGAAAGACGCTTTTCTTTGAAGCCCATCGCACACATACCACATATTCTTCCTTCGCACTTAAGCAATCTAATTTCATTTGGGCATTTCTGATGGGAGAAAGAAGTAGAAATAAATGGAATAATGTTTTGAAGCACTGCAGAAAGCCAGTTCATGAAAGAGTAATACGTCTGTGCAATAAAGACACTAATCTGAAGAAAGATGTGAATATGAATAAGCAAGTTTGCCTTATTCATTTTCACTCAAATTGAGTTCCTTCATGATATTAATGTTCTGATGATTTTAAATTCCAGACTTTCAAAAGCCTGCATATTCAAATGCTCATCATTCACACTCCAACACAGACGTTAACTTTCACTTTGGGTGAGATGTGCTCATGTAAATTAAAGTCATTTACACATACTAACGTTTTATTCAAAATCCTGTTGATGGCTGCCTCACATTGTCCAGATGAACAGTGGACAGATGGTGCGAAATAAATCATACATGGACTAATGGTGCCTGAAATATTTATCTCATATTAAGTCATTATGAGGAGATGGACTGGTCCTCCAAGTTTGATTAGCATTTTTATCCGTAAACATTATTTTCAAGGAAATGCTTATCATTATTCAAGTTAGGGAATTGGAATAAAAATGACTCCTGCCAATTTCCCAAAAAGTATTCTTCTATTACGAAGAGCAGGAGCAGAAAAAATACAATGCTTTATATAAATGGCACATTTTATTTCATGTTTAAGTAGTTCAACAAGCAAGCAATTTTACATTTGTATGACAAACAAAAGCTTTAAAATGATCTGCTATCAAAGTCAACATTCGGCTCTCAGGTGCAGATAAAGTAACTTTTGAATAACCTTTAATGTTCTATAATAAAAGCCTGGGATGCATAGGTGTGATAACATACAGGTTTGTCTCAATATGACTACCAAACAGTCATTTAAATGGCTCTTCATTTGACTAAAAACAAATGCTATCGTTGTAGGTAGATTCCTAAGGAACTCACTCACAGGTTTCCTTGCTCATCAGGAGCTATTGACTGCACATGTGATGTTCTCCCTCAGCTAATGACTGATGACGATCAGCTGGGCTGGGAGGATGCATGGGAGGTTGAAGTTTCACCGATCAGCTGGTTGTGTGTCTCTGGAGAGTCAACGCAGTCCGCTTTCTTTCTGTGTTTTTTGAATGAAAATCTCGGTTGTGTGTGTTTTGAATTATTATTATTTTTTTTTTCAGCCATTTGTGAGTACTTCAGTTACCTCTATAATCATAGACTCCTGCTTCTCTTTTGATTTGGCTCCAATTTGTGTCTGTCTGTCATTTTAATTGAATCAGTGGGTGGTTGTTTGGAGGGCTATGTTCTTCTGACACTTTTAAGAAACCCAAGGCCTACTTATTTGGTACCCGTTTATAAGTACAGTGTTAGTTAGTTAGTTAGTGAGTTCGTTCCCCGACCCCGTCATTCATTGTGTGACTGGGGGTAACGTAACAATTATGCTAATAGTTAGCAACATGAATAGAAGACTACTCAAGGGGTAAAATATAGCCACTGTCATTTTCAGTATCTATGATGCATCACATCTCCCTGTAACAATTTCTTAAACATTTTAGAAATATGAAAAATCTATAAACGTGTATACCATCGGATCTTTCTGGATACAGATCCTTTATTATCCAGTGACGATGCATTTCCATGCTGTGTGAGTTGAGAGGAATATCTTTGTTCTTTGAAAATCATGAAATGATTTTGTGCAGAAAGCTGCAGGGCTGCCAGGCCGGCTGCTCTCTAGTGGTGGGAGAAGAGAGTGTATGCAAGAGGTTCCAATGGCGTACATAGAGGCTAGAAGTCGTCTCGTGAAATCTTCGGTTTCACATCAGGAACTATCGCTTGATTTGCAGGACAAGCCGTTAAGATCACTAATGCAAATTTAAACCTGGATTACTCCAACATGGATTGACCCCCCTAAACAGACTCTTTTTTCATGTACTGGTGCAGCTTATATTCCAGATTGTATGGTAAGTAACAAAATAATACTAGAATAAGGACAAAGCCTGTTGTCAGAGTATTCATTTTCTTCAGATATGTTTATGAAATGAAAATATATCACTGTAGAGGAATTGTTCACCATTCTTTTCAGTGTCTAGTTGCGTACAGCATTAAAATTGCAGCCTTGTGTAGTCGTTCCTCAATGGCCCAGACCTTTCTCGTCAATCTTTGGAATTGAACTGCATTCAGAGGCACACTCTGTCCAACCTTTGGGCTACTGCTGGCCCAGTTTGTCTGAAATGGTAATGTTCTGCTTTGAAGTTTTCACTATTGAGGAAATGGAAAAGTCTGCTAGTACACGACCACATCCTATATATATATATATATATATATATATATATATATAGTCAATTCACACCAGTCAGATTTTTTTTTATTTTTATAATATACCCTGCAGCTGGCCGAGTAAAGGTCTCAGTGTTGGATCTGTTTTGACCCTCAGAAAAGGCTCTTACTGTACTTGTTTCTTTCATTCCTATGAAATAATTCAATGGCAATTTGATTACTTGCTGCTGTGGAGACAGACAGAGCAATTTGAAGACAGATTGACCTTTCTCTTCTCTCTACCACTGCTTCCTCTGCCTTTTCCATTTACCACGTCTCTCAAACATTCACTCTGCACCCAACAGTTCTCAAGAAATATCTGAGAGACAGAGAATTTGATCATAAACTCTTTAAGTCTGTGGATATCAGCAAGGGAATGAAGCCTGGAAATGTATCTTTGTGGCTTCTCTGTTGTGTCCTTAACAGGATTTGCACTTGATACCCTTGACTGGGAGGTATGCTTTAAGATTGAGTCCTGCCTGCATTTTTAATAAAGTAAAGGTGATACAGGCTAGTCCATTGTGTTTGGTGTTTGACATGTCTCTTTGTACATTTTAGAAGAAGATGTTGTTTTTAGACGGAGACAGAAAGGTGACTCTGACCCCAGGGCAACGTCCTATTACCGCCACAATGGATGCTGAATTCCAAACATTGCTTCCTCATTCCAGCAAGGGAACCATGTCGCTATTATGTCGCCAATAGAAACATGCCGTCTCTGTGTATCAATTTACTGTTGAACCCTTAAAAATGCCTCGGCAGCAAGATGTGACCCAAAAATGTCAAACGAACCAAGGGTGTTGTCCTATGATGGGAAGAAATTATGCAAGGAACAAACCTGCTGGCAGAAGTGATCAACCGCAAATTATTCTATTCAGATTCACAAAGAAGCGGTTAATTTGAGGGAGTGACACCAATTTCCCACAGGCCAACCCTGCACGTCTTTTTTTTTCTGTTTACTATTAAATATGTGTGTGTCGACCGAGCGAGCATGGTGGAGACTTTAATGAAGGGTGGATTCCATTCAGCCTCACAGCCTCTTTCGCCCTCCCCTTATAATAATAGTTATACAGCCTTTACATCCTGGCACACGTCTCATAGCAACCACAGATACTACAAGTATCTCTGCAATAGCTACTGAATGCTAATGCTTACACAGGGATGACAAGGATGTACACTTACAACACCATTATCTTACTAAGTGTGTTAGCATGGTAAAGCTTCAAAATTAGCACTATTGTAACTCTACTAGATTTAATAAACAAGTCACTAAATAACCAGAAATTCCACCTGCAGTTGCTCAATTAATGTTGGACGTGGACTTGATGTTGCCCACTGGTTCATGAACCAAGTTTGGCATTTTGGCTGTCACTCTCTTTCTTGGGTTTTCTTTAAACCAAAAGTTGCCATATTTGGACCATTAGGGTGATTATACATTATTTAGTGTTGGTCCTTCATCATTGATTTTACTCTAATTGGCATTTTTTGTTTTGACAAAACATTATACTGCAGCCTGTTTAAGATGTCCTGACAAAAGCAATAGAGAGCCTGCTTTAAAAAAGAACATCTCAGGGTAGGTAAGGAGTAGGGTCATTTCCTCCTCCAGTTTTATTCATGACACTTCTTCTGCACACCCTGCTGGCCATTAGAAGAATGCATGTGTAAGGATATTCTACAAGGCTAAAGCCACTTCCTAAAGAGTCTATGCTATTGTTTGATAATTTCAGGTAATTAGGCATGCATTGAATTAAAAAAAAAATGCAAGCTACTTATGGACTTTAAAAGCAATTGCAAAATCATTCCTTTATACTGTATTAGTAAGTCATCCATTTCCTGTATGAGTCGTTGTAATTAACCAAGCTTTTAGTGTTTTTTTCCTAGCTCTGGGTTTTATAAGAATGTACGTCTTTACTATATGTTCACTATATGCCAATGACTGCTAAAGCTCATCAATGTCAGACATGTACATCCTCTTGGACTTATTTGTCTGTACCAACCTCTATGGCTTTCCATTCAGAATATCATGAGATATTTCAGTAATGGCCAAGTTAGTGGACTGGAAGACTTATAAACAGCCATGCTCCTATATGTTGCTCAGCTGGTCCACACAAATGGACATAGATAAAAATAAAACATATCATAAAATACTGGTAACACAACAACTTTAGTTTTGTATTTTGTGTATTTCAGAGTTTAGATTTCCTTGTTTTAATTCCTCATTCTTCTCTAGTGTTGCTCAGTTGTCATTTCCTGTCTTATTTGGTAATTGTCTATCCTAGTATAGCGTGTTAATGTTTCCAAGTTTAGTCTTTAGTGTTTCCTGTTTTATTGTCATTTATTTTCTGTGTATTGTTACATTCTTGAGTTCTTTGTGT
Organism: Labrus bergylta; assembly: GCF_963930695.1. Taxonomy (NCBI): domain Eukaryota; kingdom Metazoa; phylum Chordata; class Actinopteri; order Labriformes; family Labridae; genus Labrus; species Labrus bergylta. The sequence continues at coordinate 8,432,472 of NC_089200.1, forward strand.
GTCTTTAGTGTTTCCTGATTTTATGTTGTAGTTTTTACCCCCTGTGTTTCTTCCAGCCTGTGCGTTTCCCTCCAGCTTTGATTGCCCTTATTGTCTTCACCTGTGTCTTGTTAGTCTCACCTGTGTCTGATTACCCCTGTCTGTTTAGTCTCAGTGTTCCTTCCCTCTTGTTGTCAGTTTATTGCTCAGATTGTCCCCATGTAGGTTGTCTACCCTCCTGTGCTCCAGTGTTTGACTCATAGCTTCTTTTGTGGATTTCTTTGGATATTTTGGATTTGAAGAAAGTTAGCTTTTGTTTAATAAATCTTTCTGTTCAGTTCTGCACTTGGGTCCAGTAACTTTTTATTTTTCCTCAATGCTGATGCATGATGGAAGGCTCTAAATGATCCACTTTGCACTATCATAGCACTTAAAATATACCTGCCTCTCTGACAAAAGCAAAGTTAAACAATGAGAAGTTGTGTGGGAAGTTGTATTTGATTTTTCTTGTCAAGTTGAAATCAGCTTTTAAAGGAAGAGTTTGACATGTAGGGAAGAATACTTATTTTCTTTCTTGGTGAGAGCTGCATGGGAAAAATCAAAACCACTACCAGGTCTGTTGGCTCAGCTAGAGTGAGATGAGAGTTAATGTAGCCTAGCTTAGTTTCCCTTACATCATTTTGGAGGAAGTGAATAAAAAGCTAGCGTAGCAGTTTCCAAAGGTTATACTGTTAAACACATTTTAAAATGACCAGTTTAGATTTACAGTATGCAGATAGGCATCAGCCCATAAAAAAATATTTTTTTTGTGGCCATGGAGTCATCGTATGTGCCAAGAAATGACATAAAAAAGAGCTAAGGTGCAGAAAATAAAACAGATGTTCAGTTAAAAAAAATCTACAGTACAAGCCAAGGAATAAGGAGTGTTAACTGAGAGGCTCCTTCTCCCTTTTTGTTGTTTTCTAATTTCTTGTTTTGTGTCTCTTGCACGTGCACCTTAACCAAGCAGCAGTACATCAGCCACAGACATGTGGAGTCGATGTGAAATGTCAGCAACATGCGATGCTCGAGTTGTTAATGCTTTTTCAAAATGATGCTGCAATCTTCCCCGCATATTGCCTCTTGTGGCTTGATTGTTTGAGTGTTTGCTGCACGTATCCTTGACATTTTTATCTCAATCCGTCGCTCTTGCACTCAGCCTCTCTCTCATTTGTCCGCACTATATTTCTGAAAGCGTGACAGCACTCTAGGGATCATTTGACAGCAATTTAACTTCATGTCAGATTTGAGACTACTTAGACTACAGGGCAGACGGAAGAAGAATAATGCATATTTTCTGTAATGGTGGGGGGAAATTACTAATACACTTTACCTATGTAAAAAAAAAAACCATTAGCCTTTGTTATATTTTTCACAAATGGTTTTCAACCAAATCAACTCCAATTATTACTTTGCACTAGACATGTATTCATGAGGAGCTGGCAATCAAGTCACCAATCCTTTCATTAATGGAAAATTGCTCCAACACTTACACCACAATGACAAATCTGATGTGCAGTATAGTTTGAACTTGGAATTAACATTTGAGAAAGAACGTTCGTTTTCCTGAGGGTCTTAAAAACGTTTTCCTCAATGCTTACTTTTGAGTAGAGGTTCAATTTTGATGGAAAAAGCAACAATCTTAGCTTAGTCATACTGCATTATCAGATTAAACTATTAAGGATAATTTATGTGACGAGATTTCAAAACGTCACAATGGTCATAGCTTATGGTAAAAGTTTAGTTCATGAAAAAATGTAGAAATGTGATTTCTCCGCTTTTAACAAGGATATTGAAAAAAATTCTGTAGCAATGCCACTTATTATAACTATTATTCACTTTAACCCTGTTGTAGATAGGCTGTAGGGTTTAAACAGGATGTACTGGAAAGACAAATCTGTACATTAAAATAAGCAAAAGGTGCAATATTTTAAAGGTCACATATTATCCTTCTTTTCAACGAGTCTAATTAAGTCTCAGAGCTCCTCAAAACATGTCTGTGAAGTATCTTGTTCTAAATCCACTTTGATCCTGTATTTGATCATGCCCATAAACCTCTCTATTTCAGCCCTGCTCAGAACAGGCTGTTTCTGTGTCTGTAGCTTTAAATGCAAATGAGGCGTGTCTGACCATGCCCCCCTCTGTAAGGGCTTGGGTGGCTCTGGCTTTCTCGATCCATGTCCTATTGTTTATGGTGAAAAGAACACCTAGCTGTGGGAGTGTCACCCACCTAGGGGAGGGGTTACTGCCCTTTGTGATGTCATGAAGGGAAAATCTCCAAACCGTCTGTTTGAGCACACATTTTCTGAAAATTGGAGCAGACAAAAGACAGAGAAGATGGAAATTTCTCAATAATGGGGAGTTTGTAGACAGACTAGGGATGCATTTTAGTGTTACAGAAACATGGTGAAATGTATGTTACACAATATGTGACTTTTAAACATGTGTAATAGGTATTTATTCACAGAGCTTTTCAAAAGCAAAGTAACAAAGTATTTTAGAAGGACAGCAGAAATAAACCAGGCAGGCCATACAATCATAGACAAAGATGAAGAAATAGCCTTAAGAACTCAAAAAAATAGGACTCACATTTCATAGATTGAAATCATATGTATTTAAGGCTGCTCATTAAATTGCCAAAATGCTGAAACATTTTCCCAAATTTGATCCAAATTAATAATTGTGTTCTATATTGCTCAGTAAAAAAACTGAAATTGTCGTGATTTACCATTATTATTTGAGCCTTGGCTGGCGTAAAGCTGCACGTTTTAGTTGTTCTGCAGCAATGATGTCATTGTCACCAGCTAGTGAAAGAGTAGTATTCTGTCTGACATGTTATTTTTTATTGTGTCAATCAGTGCACTATAGTCCACTACAGATAACTCTCTATGTAGGGAGGAGGGACTGGTCGTGAGATTTTTGGCACAACCATTGTGTAACATATACAGTAAGAGCTGTGGTGGATCCATGCGTTTCACAAAGAATGATTTGGTGAGACAGGATTAAAAGTGTGACAGGAATTGTGCGAGCTAGGTGACATTGTTGTGAGTCCAGTAACTCATGACAAAATAGCAAAACACAAATATGTGTGGAAGGGAGGATTTGCAGGGCGGACCAGCTTAACCGGTTACAGCGGTTAAGGAGAGGAGGCGAGTTAAAAGGCCCTCTAAATGACTTCCTCCGTCTCAGTGCCAACTGTGGTTTCCTGCAATGTTGTGATTTGATTGTGGTGCGCTATTAAGGCTCTCTTTGCTTCATAATGGCTTGTCTTTATCCACTGTAATAATATTTAAATGAGAGTCCAATGACACACTCCTCCAGGGTAGGAATATCCACACAGGCTTCAGATTACTTCAAGGGCCCCATGAGAAATAGGACGGCTAAATGGAGAGCCGTCAAGTTTTTAATTTCTATACTTTCTGAAAGAGTAAGAAGAGACGAGGGAGCTAATGCAGTGGAGGAGAATCTTAATGTAGAAATAAAAAAAATGACATTTCAGCGGCTTGTGAGAAATGGTGTTTGTCTACGTCACTTGCAAACAAAAAGATCAATTTGGAGAGAAATGATTTGTTATGCTAATGTGTATTTTCTGTGGGCAAAGCCGAGATAGGTTGCAAAATTACAAAGAGAAACAGCAGCGGCAAATAGCCCAAAACAAATATGCTGTTACTACATTCTATACACACACATTCACAGAGCTTTGGGTGCAAGTGATGCAGTGGTTGTTAGGAATGATGTCACCTTTGCATTTTACTGTTTTGCCATCAGTGACTGCATATTACCAATAGGTGGCAATCTGTCCTTGACACTCTCTCTAGTGTTCTGGCTTATCTGCAGAGCTTTAATGTATGCCCAATGAGGTTTTTTTTTTACAGCTATATGTGATGGGGAGAAGAGATGGAGTAAGACAGAGAATGGCTAAGAGAGGTGGAGAAAGGCTGGGAGGGATGACAGGAGGACGACAGGGTGCTGACTGGTCAAAAGGTTCACTTTCTCCACCTGCCATGCCTTCTGTCCATGTGAGGCCAAACCCCTTTGTTGTTTTAACACTCCTCATGTGGGACCAAGCCTCCCACAATGCCTTGTGTCTTTGCGTCCCCAAGTCGCACTGCATGTCAAGAGTGCTTCTATTCTGCATAAAGGTTAGCGGCAAGGACACAGCGGCTGCAAGTCGTTCGGCTTGTTCCTCATTAAAAAGGCTACCATCAAATGAGGCCTCGAGGGGGGGCAAAGAGATGGCTGATGATTGCATATTTCACTGAGGCGGCCGTTGTGGCTGCACAGCTGGCTGGCACAACACACCCGGGTCTCAGTCAAAGCCGGCGTAACAACAAGCGACGCCAATCAACCCGGTGCCTCTGGATCCCTCTTTACATGAAGCAGCTCGAGCACAGGCTGCGTCTCAAAAGTCTTTTGAGGCTTCCTGGCTACGCCTCTTCCCGTGTTACTGCTCTGACCTGAAAACAGACAGAGGGCAAAGCAATACAGCCGGTGTCTACTTGAAAACAGCGGTCTAGTAACTCAACATTCAAGCAATTATGCAAAAAGCCGCCTCTCTGGTTCCTACTTTAGAATGGAGGGAGAGTGAGCAATTGATGCACATCATTACAGCTTTAACATCACACACTGAATTGCCGTTCCCACATGGGATGTTAATAAGACTATTTCCTGCCATCGACGATAAAAATGAGTCCCAAGTATTCCAAGACAACTGTATGCAAGGGCATTGCAAGTAATTGCTTTCCCCCGCTTCCTTTATTTTTTTACAAGCAAAAAGCGATACACAGCCTTGTCTCCAAGGAATTCAACTTACAGTATGTAACTCTAATTTGGAACAGCAAATAAGTTTCAGGGGAACGTAATGCCGACAGAATTACCCTTTTTATTAACCTAATGATGAGATGGTAGTTAACGCAATGCAAACTGTTAATACAGAATGTATCAGTAAAATAAAATGCATTAGGGACTTTATAGAAAGAAACACATCCAGGGGGAAGGGTGCAAGTGGTGAAAAAAACTTGAAAAAAAAGATGAATTAACATTTTCCAATATTAAAGAAATGTGTAATAAAATAAGGATTTTAAAACCCATAAATTTGCACACACCCTAACCCAAAAATGTTAGTAGAAACCTTTTCCAACATACGTAAATCCCCTGAAAAAATTAGGCTACCCGGACGGGCTTTAGGCTATGTGTGAAAGCAAACAGCCGCATTTTTCGTGCAGACTTTACCCGGAGTTTCTCTGGCCAGACCCCTAGTATTTTTTTTCCGCAGAAAGTCCGAGTGAGCTGATGTTTGATCTCGGCAGCATATACTCCGGAGATTTCAACTCTAGCCAATGGGAAGAGAATGACGTTCATACAGTGACTGCCGAAAGTGTCTGCACGCAACCACTACGATCTCCGTGCACGTAATTAAACGGCTGAAAAGCATTGATATAAAGGCAATTATTCTCATTATAGCGTCGTGTAGCGGACTCTGTTGCTTTGGCCGCTACTTCTGTGTTGTTTATTTACGTCATGTCTTACCTCAGGAAATCCCCCGATCCCCCTCCTCTCTGACAGAGAGAGTCCCCCGCTGTGAGGAGCATATGTGAACGGCTAGGTCGGGAGAATCTCCGGAGCGGTCCTCCTGTAATTATCTTGATATTATCCGGAGTGCATATGTGAAAACAGCTCAAGTTATTCTTGACGTAGCTTACAGACTCTCTAAGGAAAACAAATGGGTCAACATTTCGGTAACACTTTCATTTAAGGTCACAAGATGGTTTTAAGAGAACCAAGGTGGTTTAAATTAGTTAGGACGATAAGCAGTATGGCCCCTTCAGGTGAAATATATATTTAAATGACACTGATGAGTGCTGCCAGCGGCTGCTTAGTATGACCCTTGTAAGGTAGAAGTCCTCATTCATGCATGGCCCGCAACAACATGATAATGTATTCTTTTTTCAAGATAGAAAATCAAACGGGGGATGGCAAGATAGCATAGTTCCTACCTGTAAGTTCGGTGGTGGTCCAGTGTTTTGTGTGAACATTAGATACTGAGTTTAATGTTTGAGTCAGGCATGAAGGCTGTAAGAGTAGCTGTGGTTATGTCTGTGTTTTTCATGTGGTTGGTTGATAAAAGTAAAATGCAAGTCGCAGTACGTATCTGCAGATAGCGAGAAGGACAAAGAAAAGTGGTGGTCAAAGAAACAGGATTGTAAAACAAATTATCCCTCTGCAACCATACATTATATGGTAAATGGACTTGAGCTTGTATAGCGCTTTTCTAGCCTTCTGACTACTCGACGTGCTTTTACACCGCACGTCTCACATTCACATTCACATACTGATGATAGAGGCTGCTATGTAAAGTGACCATCAGAAGTAACTAATCCCATTCATACTCAATCATATGCCGCATATGAAGCAGCAGGATCAATTTGGGGTTTAGTGTCTTGCCCAAGGACACATCGTGGTTGCAGGAGCTGGGGATCGAACCCAAAAACCTTCCGGTTGAGAGACCAACTCTACCAACTGAGCCACAGCCGCCCAGAGTCCTTGAATTTATTCTTAGGACAAAACTCCACCATTGTGCTACAGTGCCCCTGAGTGGGCGGGGCCACAGCCGGACCTAGCAGCTATACACATCTGTTCAAAAGAGTACATAGAGATCTATGTATATGAAACTAAAATGGTATGTAAAAAAAATAAATAAATAACGACAGCATTATGTGTTTCCTAGAACTGGTTATTGTAAAGTAAAAGACAAATGCATGCATTGATATCGAAACAGCAGGCTGGCTACTCGGAATAAAATGTTCAAGATGAACTCTGTACAAATGAAATGTTATCAGTAAGACAGGAAAACAAACCTTCAATCTCTCCATCTTGTCCTTGATAAGAATCAACAAACGAGCACATACAGTACAAGGGGAGGGAGAGGAAACAGTGGACAAAAGGGCTGTGTGCACAGCGGCTTTGAATAAACCTTCAAAGCCCTTGGAGAGATGTAAAGATACTCGTTGTCTGCATGGGCAGAGGATGAACCTTTTCTTTACATCGGGCTTAGCACTCATGCAAGAAAGGCTGAGGGTTCTCAAATTAATGAATATGCATGCTGACATAAAGCTGTAGCTCAAGCGTAATGTTTGATGAGAAAGGGCGGTTACGGGTGTATGAGGGGGTTGCGGTTGGAAAGTGGTTCAGTGTTTCCTGCTACATTGATAATGAATCTTGACAGGGAAAAAAAAAACGTTCATTGGAGCACTTACGCTTGTCCTATAAACAAAGGAAACTACCAGCAACAGATATTGGACATGATGGTACATTCATAAAACATCATGGTACAAAATATGATGTGTTATCAGATAAGCCATGAAGAAAGATGCAGCCAAAGTCTTGCTCGACTGTGGCCTAAAGTACGACTCAACGGGTTGTATGTACTTCTACAGATAGGATCATTTACAAATGAATCAAGGGAGGGATTAGATCAAGTAACATGTTTTCATTATTGTGTTATCATACATGATCACATATCAGATATGGCAGTAACATGCTCTGCTGATCAAGCCATCTATTGTTTCCGGCTAAGTATGCATATTTCACTTCATTTTAAACATGTTTTTTTTTTTTTTTTTTTAAATCACAGTCAATTGGATTAAGATCTGCGGAGATTAGAGCTCCTCCATACAGTATGATACATTCAGCTGATAGGGTTTATCTCTACATCTGTTAATCAACAAAGACAATGTCATAGGATCTCCTCAACTGACAAAGATCAGGAACGAGCCACAGAGTTCCTGATAATATAAACCTCAAGGTGAATGTATACTTTCAGTGATGCAGTAGTGGAAGTAATGTAAGAGGCCAACCCAATACTGGATATCTGATAATGATGAGTTTTTAAATATATGACAAAAACTGAGTCAGCATCAATCTTTTTAAGCCTTCAGGAAGTTTATATTTACCACTTTATGCATATTGCTTGTTCATTGGTGGATTGATGTTGTGTCTCTACATATGATGTCTTCTATGTCTATTATTATTACAAAGAGAAAACCCAGACCTGCTCTTTGTCTAAAGTATCCTGAGCTTAAAAAAAAGAGAAAAAAGTAGAACTGACTGCGTTTTGATGTTTTCTAAACAACTGAACATATGTCATTACATCAATCGATCTGTAAGTCAATCTGAAGTATTTTCAAGATGATAAGATAAGGTCCATCCATCCATTATCTGTAACACTTTTCCAGTTTGGGATCGTGGGGGGGGGGGGGGGGGGGGGGGGGGGCTGGAGCCGATCCCAGGTGTCATTGGGCAAGAGGCGGGGTTACACCCTGGACTGGTCGACAGCCAATCACAGGGACATATAGAGACAGACAACCAGCCACACTCACATTCACACCTACAATCAATGTAGAGTCACCAATTAACCTAACAAGTATGTTTTTGGACCGTGGGAAGAAGAAAGAGTACCCATAGAGAACTCACGCATGCATGGGGAGAACATGAAAACTCAACATATAAAGACTCCTCTCTGATAGGGATTTGAACCAGTAACCCTCTTGCTGTCAGGCAACAGCGCTTAAACCTTAAAAGACAATTTTGCAATAAAATGGTCCCTGATTAGAGCGTTCCTGACTGAATATGATACATTGCTCCAAATGGCACATATTATATCTTGTCTCATATTTGAAATTGTACTGATTTTATATTTTTTTATTCAGGAAATGTCTTTGTTGCTTTTTATTTTGCATTATTTTGTTTTGTATTTCTCACAAAAAAAACCCCAAAACAGTCATATTTCTGTACCTTGTCAGTCAACGGCTCCTCTGCTTGTCAATGACTGTAGGTCGTCTGTGAGTGTTACGGCCCTGGCTGCATATTTGTGTATTGTATTGTGGTGTGTGTGGGAGTGAGACCTCTGTGTGTTTTGCGTGTAAGGATTGATGCACCTGCAGGTGGAGATCGGGGATTGGTTGGGGGACTCAACCAGCTGGAGGGAGTACGCCGCCGTCATTGGTCGGGAGTGTTGTCACGTCTATAAGGCTTGCTGGGATTCTCAGGAGGGGCGGCGCGCGTACTGACAGCGGCAGCAGTCGCTATTCCTCGGCCTCCAACTTCAGCTCATTTTGTTTCCTGTTTTTGGTTTTGTTTAAGTTTAGAGATTGTTCTTTGTTAATAGGTGTTTGAATTTGGTGTTGGAAATAAATCTTTGTTAATGAAGTTAGTTTTTGCTTTTGGTTTGTTGCAAACCTGCCCCCCTAGACGGGTTCGTAACAGTGAGGGAATAGCGGAGGAGGCATAAGAGCACCGTGTGTTTTAAAACAGGGCTGTTGCACTCAGAGAACATTGGTCGCCCCACACGTTGTGGCTTTACTCGCTCTACTATTGGCAAAATACATTGCCATACTGGTATATAAGTGAAGCTCTAGTAATGCTGTTAACAGTATTTACCCTCCGTATGTTGAGTCTTAATGCTTACTGTGGAGCTATGTCATATTCTTTGTTCACTTTCTTATTAGCCAGTCATTCTGATGTGTGGATACCAAGACTTTCCAGTCAGCCCACATTTATTTATGGCTTTTATATGACAGCAGCAATACACTCGAGGATGTTCCTTTGCTGTGATTATGGCCACTTCAGTGCTGCTGACACTGCTCAGCTGTACCTCATACCTACTGTGGTGGGGAACTGCCTCCCGGGGGTGCAATTGCTGTATTATATCATTTACTAAGAGCTGGATCTCATCCTGGGATGTCAGCGCAGAAATAAAACTTAGAGTAACCATAATTCAGCCAAACCTCTCAGACCTTGTTTTCCAGCCTTTTCGTTATTACAGTTTCACAGTTTCTGAGAAGTGACACCGACCGTGTCAGTTTGCCTTAACATGCTTTGCTTGATGGAGCAATTAGGTGGAGAAATGTGAGCCGCTTCCGAGACCGAGCGGTCAATAAGCCTCAGACAGATTTGAGTGGACAGTCTGTTGACACTGATGACTGCAGCAGAGTTTTTACTCACAGGACAGCACTGCCACCTAATTCTCAGTCATGACCTGAGCGCACACAGACCATGTGGGCTGAACAACTGTCACGGCCATCCAAGCACAGGGTCTCCACATAATGAGGACTGTTGGGCTGCTTGTCTCCGGACTGGTGGATGTATCTGGCCTGGGCTCAGAACTCAGTTAAAGTTGTGACAGGGCTTCGGGGGGGGGGGGGGGGCTGTGTGAATGCCTGAGCAGCTGTCATTTGCCCCCACGTATATGTGACACCTTTTCTCTCCTGCATAGGGACAAAAGGACCTGTGGAGACAGCCATGTATTACAGTATATATTTTTCCTTATTTTGGAATAGTTTATGAAAAGCTTGGTGAATATGGCCTATATGCCTTTTTGTTTTCAATCTACAGAAATATTTTATACTTTCACGATTTTACATTCTAAAAACAACAGTATAGAAATATATTCACTGTAAAATGATTGAGAAAACATCCAAAAGAAAAATGATACAAACATATTCACACAAAACATAAAAAATAAAATAAAATAAATCTGTCTACAGAAACCTATTGTCAGAAGACATTTGTGGTACGTAGTTAAGGGTATGGCACATTCACACTTTTTTTTGGTGTGTGAAAATAAAGTGTGACACATGCTATTCAAATAGGTGAGAAAACCAAAGCAATCTTCTTGGAAATATATATATTTTTAAACGCCTCCATTACGGCCCGAGCACTGACCTCGGAGCTTGGACTTCATTGGAATGCAAAGAATGAGTCAGAGTCAATAGAGTCCACTATAAGATGCAATAATGAGAATATTAGCCTTTATATCAATACTACGTGTAGTTCAGCGGAGTCACAATCTGAACTAAAGAGTGGAAAATGACATACTGACGAACAGAAAACATAATAGCGTCGTTTAACTACAAGCGCGGAGTTCGTTGCGGTCATGGGCAGACAGCTCACTCGGTTTTGCTGTGGAAAAAATACTAGCAGGAGAAACTCCGGTTGAATTCAGAGAGTAAAATTAGGCTGCAAGTGTAAAACAAGCAGCATAAACAGCAACTTTACGTGTATCAACATGTCTGTCTTTTTTTTTTTTTAAACATAAAGAATTTGTAAAAGGATGTTGAGAGGTTGAGTAATCCAGGATAAAACAAAGAACAAAGAAAAACAAAGAAAAGGAGAATACATAAGAAATACAGACACAAAACAAAATGAAAACAGGGTTGAATAATTCATCTTATTTCAATTTTGTATGGACTTTATTGACTTTGTTTTCATACAACAAATCTTGTGATGTGGGGAAGTCTCTTTTCAGTAATAAAATGTCAAGTATTAAAAATCAATCAAATAATTCACTGAGAAGACAGTCGGCTACGTCTCATTTTATTCTTAAGTAACATTGAGAGCCAAAGGCAGAACGCACATAAGAAGGAAACAGCCTCTAATTAGTGTTTGTTGAGGTTTAAAGTGTAAAAAAAAACACGTTTGGTGATTTAGGACTCAAAAAGTGATGAGAAAAAAAAAAACACAGGGACAAAAAAAAGGGATGGATGAATTTGCAGCATGCATCAGAGATCATCTGGCAAAGGGGGAAAGGCTCAGGTTGCGGTGGTAATGGAACTAATGAGGGTCTGAGAGGCAGGTGTTCTGGCAGGAAGGGAGTCAGCCGAAGTCACGATCTCAATCTGCACTCTGAAATCACCAGTCAACATTCATGCACTTTTATAGAGTTCAGTCTCATAAACAAGATGATGTCTTCAATACTGGAGGTCAAGTCCGTTCCTTTTTCTAATCTAATGGTGATCTGTTGATGAATGATGTCTCATTATTGTGTCTCATTTGTTCTTTTTGTACCATTTTTAGCCCTCAAACTCACTCACTGCTCACACCAGTTCACTCCATAACTGTTTGATGCTATACGCTTCAGGGTGAGGAGTAGGATTGGGCCTAAAAGGAGTGCCAGGTGAACAAACTAACTTGAATAAGCAGATATGGATAGAGAGATAAGATATGGAAATAAATTCCAATGTTCAGATAACTGTACACCAGAAGCTGCTCCAGATCATGAATTCATTATTTTTATCAACACGTGTGATATTTCAGGCTCTCGTCCTTCATCACACATGAACGAGTGAGGAGACACAACTCCTGTACAAACCCTCCCCCGGGGTCACCTGCCAGGTCATGTGATACATAGTTAGACTAAACAACAGCAAGAATATACAATACAGATATGAGACAATCAAAATAACTGAATTCAAGACCTACTGTAAAGCCCATCCCAATTCAAGGCCCAGTCCCTTTTACTATTCTGGTGTTGCTGTATGATTTGACTAATGAAGGCAGGTTTCAATTGAAGGCCCTTATCATTAAATGTTTTATTAGTTTGTGAATAAAAAATATCTGAACAAGGCTGTCTGCCTCTCCCCCACAGCGCAGCAGGTTGGTATGGATGGGCTCTCTTTTCAAATGCATGTAAACATCTTAGTCCGACCTACATATGTGCATCCCAAAAGGACACCTTTTCCATCATCCATTTCCACAAGCACAGATCATGATGCACCTTCACAGTACTATCTCCCTCAGTCTGTGTTTTTATTTTTTTACACTAAGGTTTTCACATATTGTAAGTTTTTAATATCTGTAATTATGTCTAAATTCCACACAAATGTTATTTGTTCATAAGATTTTTATACTCTTTTTACTTCATTTATAATAAATGTTAAAACCCATAACTACAAATGTAATGACTTTATTCCTGGCATGAAAGATACAAGAGTGGGCTGTACAGCAAACAAATACAAAGGGCGTACATACAACTGTTAAGTTGACTCTCACTCCTGCCTTGCTACACGACAGGCGCGCTGCTTCCTGCACTGGCATTGAATATTGACTTTGTGCATAAATCTAGAGGTGAGCAGCAGTTCTTCATGATGGTCATTACTGTATCATTTGAAACAGCCATGGCTGGCAGGATTAGTTTAGTTCATTAGATTATTTGAATCACTACAACACAAAACAACAACATTAGTATCAGAGGAGAAAATATGCTTCGTACCAGATTTAGCTAACTAGCCATAAGGATTAGCGCTGATAGTACCACAGCATCAGTAGCAGCAGTAGTCATGGGAATAATTCAAAATGAATGCATGAATTATCACACACGCATAATGCAAGGGGTAGTAAAAGCTGCATTTACCTACATCGCTTACAAAAGACATGGCATACGAGATCGCTTGCTTAATTCTTGAGAAGGCATGCTTGTCATATTTGATCATAGCGACAATGAAATAATGACTTTGCATGGGGAAATCCAATTAGGGTTGACGGCAATCCCCAAGGTAATTTGTATACAGTAGTTAAGCCCACGTGGTAAATGTTATTTTACATTCTGCTCTAATTAATACTGATTGTTGTACGGTTGAGCCGTGATATCATGGAGTCATTTAAATGGTGTCATTTTCAAATTGTGGTCTGCAAAAACCATTAAAAAAAAAACCTGTTTGGGGAATTTCCTTTTGATGTTTTAACCTTTTCAAGGAGAGCCCCTTTAGCTGAGAAATTGGCTCCACATCCTCGGTAAGCCTTTCACAACCTGTAAGTCAAACACTCGGAGGAATGAAATGTGAGAAAGCCCAGTAAGTGAGCTGTGGTTGTCGAGTGGAGGAATGAAGAGTTCTTTTTGGGGGGTTGGTGATGAAAATAGGAATGCTAATGTGCAATGTCTAATTGCTCGTCGCCTGAAATTGGCTGACACGAGCACCCATCTGCTAAAGGTGAGCAATGCTGCAAAGAGCCCGCTAATTAAAATACTTGAAAGATAATTTGGGGAATTGAAAAATATTTAACGCTCATTTCTGTAATTCCAGCGCATTAGGGGGAACAACAGGGTGAGAGCATGCCGCGTATTATTATCTGATGCTATTTTGCATGTAGGAGGGAAGGTAACAGAGAGAATGTGGCGGCTGAAGAGTTGGAGGGAAAAAATGCACAATATTTATGAAGCACTGTCAGGTTAATGTCATGCAACATTTATCGATGCAGTAATGTTTAATTTAGCATACGCTCCTGTAATAAGCCATTAGGTGTTGTGCTATGATTCAGAGTTTGATGGTGCTGTAATGACAATCAGATGCCCTTGAATATCTCACCAAACACTGTGTCGGCTGCGTTTTAGAGCCAGGGAATAAACATAAATCAGACTTAAAATATATTTACGCCGGCTGAAGACGTCGTGCAGGGCTATTGATAACACCGGAATCTGCCCTACAATGGCTGGCTGTAAAATATTCAAAAATTTCAAGACAGGAACACGATTGGATTAGCTTTGATAATGGATGCCATAAAAGCAGGCGGAGCCATTTTAATAAATCTGTCACACTGCCAAAGGGTAGAGATCGTAGAAGTGTCTCGCAGAAACCACAACAGAATCTTCCGCGGCTCAGCAACGCCCTTTTTAGAAACACACACAATACGAAGAGGTTGCAACACTCAAAGCAAATACAAAGCAAGCAACGTCGGCTCAAGGAGGACTGACTGACCTTTGAGATAAACCAGCAGACTCTTCAGTGTTCCCCCCGTGATTGCGTGACACCGCTTAAATGACCAGGTGTCCTTTTTGCCCTCTGTGATTAATGCCCTTAATTTGCTTGTGGGCCCACCTGATGGATTGTGTGTTTTTCTGGTCGTCTCTGGCATTTCCTTTGACGCTCAGAACGAGCGACAATGATTTACATACGGATTGAATAACAGATTATCATATCAGATGCAGAGACGGATCACTGAAATAACTCAAGGAACACAGAGCCATCAGCTGGATATCATGTCATGCTGTGCATTCGGATGAAGATTTTTTTGTCTGCTGTGGAAGTGTTTCTGTTTTTCTCTCAGGCTGACCCCAAGAAAGCTCTTTCTAGAAGGACTTTAAAGTTTGTTCCGCTCATTATTTCCAACGGCTGTCATCGCAACGGCTCAATCACTGCATCGGGGGAGGACTTCGCAGGGTCACATTGTTATCATTGATTTCCTCAGCGATGACGTGACAATAAATGGCCGGTGACAAAGACAACAAGAGCACAGATCAGTGCCGAGATGCTGTCATTGTTTATAGGAGGTATTATTTTTTTGCCTCCACAACAGCTTGTTGTTTTTGTATCGAGAACCATGTAGTTCTTCAGTCACTGCCGTACAGAATTGATCTTTATAATGGATCATTATACATCTGCCACGGCGTGATAGCAGCAAGACAAAAAATAATGTTGCTTGATTTACCTCAGCAGCATACTCCATCAGATTTAAGGCTGGGTAAATTAACAGAGGAGAAATAAGGAAGGCAGAATAGACGAGCTGCGAGATCGAGAACATACGCACTGTAAAATTGCCCCATTATGAAAGTTGCTCCTGATGGGACATTATAAACAACCCCCGCCAAGGGATTTATTAGTAGAGAGCGAAACTGTGGAGAGTAGTAGCAGTGACAATATCCTCTTCTTTTTTTTTTTCTCCCACTCTTCGAGAAAAGCCATTAGTGCTCTGTTCTGAGCAGCTGTGAGTTGGGATGGGAACCATGCAGAGATAGAAAAGGAGAAGGAAAGAGGCTGGCATAAATGATTGCAAGGGGAGTTGAATGAAAGAAAATTATGTTCTGAACTTTCAAGTGAACTTTAAAAAAAAAAAGTCTCATCTTACACAAGGGCACTTTTTTAAAATTTGATGCAACAATTTGCTGTTTCAGAGTTGATGGACTTGGTAAGAGCTGGGGAATTAATCATAAAGTGGATTACACACTACTAGAAAATGAAGTCTGTTTTGGGGCCAGATTCCCCGCTCTGAAAAACACTGTTCCCTATTATTTGATGGTACACTGTAAAAAATAAAAGCTTCATTAATGACATTAAACTTCTCTTTGCAAGCTATTATTTTAAGATCCATCTACTATTAAAATGAGAAATTGACAAGTCGTCTAAACCCCACAGAGACCTCTGCAGAAACTCCAGGGCTGATGCCAGCGCTGATGGCTAATGGACGTTAAAGCAATATGAGCTCCCAAAACAACTTGCACAGGGCAGAACTGAAGGGGGGAATGTTGGCATGTACAATGTTTCGATCCACACTCAGCATGAACCGTCTTGAAGAAAAGCGGGATCGTCCTAAAAACAATAACCAAACATAATTTAGACAAAATTAACACAAAATATTCAGACATTTTCAAGAAACACTGAGGATATAGAGCTCAACAGTGAACGCCCATTTTTTTTTTGGCAGATGTTGTTATTGAAGTAAATTTTCCTTATTTAATTCTTCCATTGACATTTCACAAAAATCCTTATACTGTATCAAGAGATTGAAGCATGTAACCAAGACAGCCAGCTACCCCTTTACTCATGACTATAGTACATATTTGATTCTGTGCCAAAACAGCATTGAAAAATGGAAAAATGGAAGTCAATGAACTACCCATTCAACAATTGGAATTGGGATTGCGAATGATATCACTTCTTCTTATGTGTAACTTTTGTTGTTATTAAAGTGTTTAAACTGTTAATACAGGTGTTGGACTATGTTGTAGTTTGTGTTGTGGAATAAATAAATGACATTCACTGCTGATAACAAGGTTATTAGTACTTTTCGTGTTAGCTAACTAACTCTGTTTGTATTCGGCACTGAGGGCCGGTAAACATTTCCATGGTAACAGCGAGCTCCACCAATCAGAGATGTCGCTGTGACACTGTATAGGCCTTGCTGTATTGCATTTCCCCGATATTGGGAATAACCCTGTTTTTGTAAAAACAACGTTGATATCATACAAATTTGTCTACCATGTATAGTTATGACATTACGGCTAATAATCAAATCAGCTATGGATAATATTTATGGGATTTTTACTTCCTGAACCACACTGTTGAGCCCTATATGCTTCTCAACCTTCATGGTTGGTTCAGTTTCTTACCATAATTACAGAAGTTAGTGTATGTGTCACTGAGGGGAGAGAAGTTGTATGGCTATTTAAGGCCACTTGACTTATACTCTTACACAGCTTACACAGTCAATACGAGCAGTAAACAATGATTTCACAGTGAGCATATTTTAACAAGCAGTTACTGGACATGTCACAGGTCGCCCCTCCACAATATGCTCCTTCAAGTGGGAGACTTACCGAGATTCACCGTGTGAAATTGAAGTTCACACATAGAAATGGCGCATTTAAGATCTGTAATGATTGCTCTAGCGGTTACAGAAAGGTCCAGATCAAATTGAACCAAATAAAAATGAGCTTTAAAAAGCTGCATAAGTGTCCGCTTGTATACCCCTGCCAACACATTTAAAAAAAAAAAACACTGGGGTTAAATATGATAAGGGAGAAGTGTTTTCCACTGAGTGACGACCCGCCGCCAGCACCGAGGATTTGAAGTGTCTGAAAATGTAAATTCTGGTTGGTGTTTTTTGTTTTGGATTTTGAAAATTTCAAAAAAATCAGAGAATCGAAAAAGACCAAGTACTTTGAGTTTTCTGTTGTATCACTACACTGATTTACACAAGTCTTCCCAAAAATAGCAAGTAATCCTTTTCAGCAAACTAGGTTGACAATCCACATGAATTAATGTTTGAGACCAGAGCCAATCATAAGCGGCATTAATTTGAAATAAGGAAGAAATCTAGTCTTTTACTGTTAAAACGACAAGATACACTTTATTGTCCTCTTGGGGAAGTTTGTCTTGGACTCAAAAAATGAGTGAGTGCCAATACATTAAGAACAAAAAAGACTGTGTCTCTGGCTTGCTTCACATAACCAAAGGAAAAAATCCCAACACAAGGATTTCTGTTGTAATTTTGAGCAACCATCATGCTGTATAACAAAATGCTGCCTTGAAATCATTAGTGTTAGAGAGTGTTAGAGGAGTGTTTTGGTGCAAAAAGTATCAGCTAAATTTACCAGAAACATCAGATTTATAAACACTGTATGCAGCGGTTGGACCGAATAAAATAATTGATTATGGGTGACCCTGGTTTCAAATTTCTACTCGTAATATTATTTTAAAAAGGACAAGTTTTCATAAATCCATTTATACTGCTTCTTTCAGCTCGCACTTAAAATTAATAAATTTTTTACCAGCTTCTACTTTAACCAGTCAGCATAGCCAGCTTCACTATCCACAGCATGGTCTGGCAAAAATGAAAATGGATGTGCAATAATTCAACTTTGTTTAAAAGTGGTAAAGACAAACTTTGCTCATTAAAGTAGGGCGATAAAATACAGAGGTGATGACCTTTACAACTCAGGTTAAGCCCCGTAACAGAAAATGTTAATCCAGTACCATTTAAGTACATCCCACTCCACCTAATATACCAATAATGTTAACGACCCTGACCCCAAAAAATTCATAAGCAATTACACTATCGCCACCTCTATGTTACTTAACTTTCAGAATAGAGCAACACTATCGTTTCATCATTTTGTATTAGTTTTCGATCATATTCACTCTGTGGCTGACAGCTATATCTATACATTTGAAGCTAAAAAAAAATTTTTAAATTAGTTTTTCGTAGGGAGATTCTTTAAGTCAAAGCTTTGTTAATAGTTTGATCTCTTCTCAGTTTTTGATCCACAAGACCAGATCCAAGGATTTGCAATAAATATAAGCAGAGACTCGGGCGATGCTCATCCTTTTCTTTAATATATCTTGGGATGAATACATAATATTGGCAAAAAAAAAAAAAAAAGCATGTTAAATTAAACAACAAAGCCTCAGGTAAGAATCTGTGTGTGGCTTTCATTTTCATATTTTATTTCCCTACAGAGAACAAATATTTAAATAGTGAGTGTGAACATACAATAAAATGCCCGTACATTTGTCATGCTGTGTTGACTAAAGTGTGCTGTTATACCCTCACATCTATCCACAAGTACTGTACATAAAGTGGCCCCAGCCTCATCCCAGTATTTATTTTAAGACACACAAATATCCCCCCATTGGGCTTCCTTAGTGTGGGGCATGACATAGGGGTCTCGACAAGGATTGAACATCCATGAGATCAGGCTAATGTTTGTTTTTGGCTTAAGTTTGAGTTTGGTAGCCTTCTCTTTTGTCAGTTCATACAGTAGTTGTTGCTGCTTTTCAGTTTTGTTTGACGTTACTTCTACTGTATCATCACTTTTAACTAAACCAACTAAAGCCACATTTAACCCCCAAATCTCTGTATGTGAGAGGCCGAACACAAAGCAGACCCCCCTCCAAAATGCTTCTCTTGTACGAGCCCCCTATTGTTATGCCCCACCCTCTGGCGGCCCTGTGGGTTGAACAACTATCTACATACTAACCCATAAAAATCAAATAAAAACACCTTAAACAAGTAGAAAACATTGGATTTTGTATTAATAGGCAAACAAACAAAGCTAAAACATATCAATTAAGGTTGAGTAACAAAACTAGACACAAAACCCCTGAGGGGCAGCAAGGCAGCAGTCCCCACACCAAAACGCCTCTAACTTCTGATTTCCTGACATGGTCTAAAGTATTGTTCCCAGACCAGGTGCTCCTTAAAGCCAATCAGGTGTAACTGGGCGGAGAGAAAACGGAAGGGGAAAAAGGAAACAGAAAAACAGGAGTGACTGTTGCTCAGTTGTTAGAGTTGCTCGTCTCACAACTGGAAGGTCGGGGGTTCGATCCTGCAGCCATAAGTCTGAACTGTGCGTGGACAAGACACTTCAATCAATCAATCATATTTGTATAGCGCCAATTCATAACAGGTGTTATCTCAAGATAATATGGGATAATATGCAGGAAGGATTTCTCCGGATCAGCTCATACTGTTGGCCACTTTACAATAGCAGCCTCTGCCATCAGTGTGTAAAAGGGTAGGTGTGAATAGTCAGAAGACTAGGAAAGCGTTATACAAGCTTAAGTCCATTTGCCATTTACAGCTGTAACACTGTCTGACTGAATTATGTTTCAAAATGAAATCCTTTCAGCCACAAGAAAACTTCAGTTCTATCCTTGAACATATCAGTGTAATCCATCCAAACTCAAACCATCAGAGATTAAATGACAGTCTTATTCTACCTTTATATTTTTTATGTAATATGCTGTGAATATCTCACTTTTTTTGTGCAAAAAAGAAACTGTAACCATCATCGTCATGTTTCGTTTGTTAAGACAAGTGAATTTCAATTAGATAACTAACGCAGCTGCCTGGCTCATTGTATCTTAATGTATGATTCATAATGACCTGGAGTGACTTGAAACCTCGATCTTCTCTGACAGCTAAGAAGGCAGTTGTGGCGTATCCCAGGGAAAGACAATGACGGCGGTAACTTCAACACAGATTGGCAGCACAAACACTTCCCAAGGTCGACAGAGCACTAGAGCAACAGAAAAGGTTATTTCACTGCATTTAGCCACTGACGACATCGTGTCTCACTCAAGCCCTCGGCTTCTTTTAACAACCTGTCCTCCTGACTCCTTTTTGTAACGTTTTCCAAGCACAGTCTGACATTTGTTATTTTCTCTGCCACTTTAATACTATTGCATTTTTCAATACCACACGTGTCTTGTGTAGATTAGAAGGAGCACCAGGCTAACAAAACCTAAAAGCCACTCAAGTCCAAAATGTAAGAGCAAATTCCCCATCACTTCAAACCATTGCGCTGTCACTTTGACAGGCAATAATACTTATTAAGCTGACAATGCAATGATGACTTGAGCCTCATAGAGAAAAAAACATTTCATAAGGATACAGGCCGGAGCTGAAGCAGTGGTCAAAGCAGTCATGAAGATAGCAACAGTGAGCCTTCCCTGACCTTGTGAGGGGGGGTTTATGAGTGGAAGGGGTTATGGTTTTTGTCAGCATAAAGTTATTGTGCTTGCTGCTGTAACAGGATGATATCCTGACTCTGCACTGTCTAGAATATACACCCCCCCCCCCCCCGTTAAATTTCATCTCTTTATCCCTTAGAGTGGGAGCGCAGCAGCCCAGAACCCACTCCCTGTGGGTGAAAGAGAGGAGGATTAGGAGCTCCTCATGCACACGGCTTGTGTGCTTGGAAGTTGTTTTGTTATGTTGATAGAAGGAGACAATTTGTCTAGAAGTATGACCTTATCCTTTTGGTTCTATAACTTTCAATGTGAAAAGCACTGATGAAGAGATGGATTCCAAAGAGTGCTTTGTGACGATGCCACGCGCTGACACAGAGTGAAAAAAAAAACAAAGATTGCATCATCTTTTCTATCACTCAAAAGCATTTGAAGCTCTGAAAGTGTGTGGCAGTTCACCAAATTGGACTGACAACCACAAGAAAATTGGCGTTTTCATGTTTAAACAGGATTAACAAGTGTTGGAATTACTCTTTCCCGACTAGTTTGGCCCAGGATTCAAGAATTTGACAGGAACCCACTTTAAAAATTAACCTTTTCTGTTAAACATTTTTAACAGAAAACGGGAAGGCTGACATGTACTGTGGATTTTCTGTTCACTTCATGCTGAGTGAAAGGCTGACTGTGAGCGGCAGCCCAATACCTGTCTGGATGAAAGTGTTACTCAGTTTTGTTAAACTGCATTCATAAGATAGTATTGGTTTATACAGTACCTATTCTTGTTACCCCATGCTACTAAGGACTCTAATTTCTGATGTTCTGTTATATTTTTTTACCAAAATCTAAAATCTTGAGGGTATTTCTTACTGCTATGAATGTTGAGTTGCAATTTAGGTAATCTGAACGGCTGATAACCTCAATTTTTACATCAAAGGCTCCCTCTGGATGTGCTATGTGGAACTTCAGCGAGGAAAAATGTATTATTCCGATAACAGTTATTATTTAAACATTATTTACATTTTCTTATTAACAAAGGTAAAGGTAATTAGTGATAAACCCCTGTCCAAGGACTTCATACCCTTATATCATAACATCTTAAGTCAATAATATAAAATGACAACAACAATCATGACTGGCGTTCCCCAGGGACGTGTGCTCTTCCCATTGCTTTTCAGCCAGGATAAAAATGTCCGCATCTCATAAAAACTAGCCATCAAAATCCTGATGTCTGCAGATGACACAAAATTTTCATCTGCCTCATCTGGGAAAATGACAAGTCTGCATCCAGACAGGAGCTTGAATCGTTGTCCTCGGCTGCGGTCAGAACATACCTGGGGCTGAATATGCTCCAAACAGGAGACAGTGGACAGCAGGAAGAGTCCCCTAACACTGCACCCTATCACCACACTCAACAACACTGTGACTGGTACAGAGACCTTGAGGTCCGTTGAATCAACAATCTCACAGGACCTAAATTGGCCTCCACTTTAGGTCCCATCAGATGAAAGGCTCAGCAGAGAATGCACATCCATCAACATTTGGTGGGGAGCAGCCACCAAACCGGACAGGAAACAGACTTTAACGTGAAGTCAAGACGACAGCAGTGAATAATTGGAGCCAGCCTGCCCTACATTCAGGACTTTTATGTGTGCAAAATTTAGGAAATGGGCAGGAAACACAACTGCAGATCTGACTCTGACTCTGTCCTCTCCCTCTGGAAGACACAGAGCACTGTGCACAGGAGCAGCTAAACACAAAACTGTGCCTCGGATGAGCAGTTGACATCAGTTGAATGGTAAATGGATCTATCTGGTGCGATAACAGACTGACACAAACATCAACTGTAACTGTAATTTGTATTATTTATTCTTACCCTGTTTTCATTTTGTGAATATCATCACTGTCAGACACAATATATGCACAATGTATATACTGCATAAAGTATCCCATCCCCCTACTTTTATGTATATTAAGCAACCTTGTATATAACGTACATTATCATATTTATCTCAACCTTTGAATTATTAACCATTGCACTATTGTCTTGTTGCTTTCAAATTCTGTACAGCTGTACATAGCAGTTATTTATTTACACGTTGTAAAGCTTGTTCTCATGGTTGTAACTAAGCTGCATTAATGTCTATCTCTTTGTATATATATATGGAGAGGAAAGTGAGGCAGAGGTCCAAATCCATGTATGTATCAAACGGCAACTTTGGCCCAAAAGCCTTCTTTTCACGTTAAAGGGGGGTAATTTATTTTCAGAACTTATTTATGAATACATTTGCATTATGAGGGATGTGGATGATTTGACCGACAGGTTGTGCACTGTGGCTTTTTGCCAGGAGGCTTAAAGCCTGGCTCAATCTTGCCTGTGTGCCTTGCTAGATTGACTGAAGATTGGCGACCCCCAATGGGATGGTATAGATAATGGATGGATAATAGCATGTCCCTATTAACTGAATGCAATTCTGTTGTCCTGATGTCACAGTAGAGCCATTGGGCAAACTGCTGGTTTACCATTGACTGATAATGGCAAGGAAGCTAGAACACAAAATATGCAAATTTGACTACTTCGAAGTCACCGGAGGGCTAAATCTTGCTCTTCTGACAGAAGTTAGCCTCATCCACCAAGTTCCAGCCACTGTGTAATGCTAATATGAAGCCTACAGGACTACTTGTCTACCCAGTGCATGCACAAAAACTACACTAATATAAAAACCTTCGTCCAACTTCTGGTGATACAGCAAAATGTCACATAGGGTTACTGGAAGTACAAGCCTAACTCTGCTAAATGGAAAGCTCCTATTTTACTTTAACAAGTTCCTCTACAAAGTAATATTTATATAATATAATATCTCTATAAAAAGTAATTTAAATGTATGGTAAAACAAACAAATCCAAACTATCCTTTATTGCAAGCAATTTGGTGATTATATTATTAAGAAAGCAAATGTGTTCAGCTTCTAACAACTTTCCTCTCAACACTAAGTTTAGCTTTTTATAATGATGTCACATTTTAGATAATTCCTCTATGACACAGATACACCTTTATTGTTGAGATAGGACAGTGGATACAGCCGGAAATAAAGGCGTGAGAAAGTGGGGAACAACATGCAGGAAAGGAGCCACAGGTCGAACCCGGGGCGCCCACTTGAGGAATAAGGCCTCCTACTTCTCACTTGGTTTACTACCTTAATAAACATTACACATTTGACTCAATGCATGAATTGCTAGTTTTAAGCTTCCTTCAAGACAGCATGATGTTTTTCACTGTAAAATATGAGTAAAATAGGCAATATTAAAAGAGTTAAAAAATAATAATAATTACAGTGCAGAGTAAAAGTTTAAAATCTTATTAAGGATGTTTAATTAAAGGCAGCTGTAAACTGGTGTGTCTTCAACCTCGATTTAAAAGAGCTGAGAGTTTCAGCAGACCTGCAGTTTTCTGGGAGTTTGTTCCAGATATAAGGAGCATTAGAAACTGAACGCTGCTTCTCCATGTTTGGTTCTGACTTTGGGGACAGAGAGCCGACCAGTCCCAGATGACCTGAGCGGTCTGGATGGTTCGTAATTAATCAGGAGGTCACTAATGTAACCATTAAGCGCTTTATAAACCAGCAGGAGGATTTTAAAATCTAGGTGTGACATGTGGTGTAAAAGCGTTTTGAGTAGTCAGATAAATAGAAAGGCACTATACAAGCCAAAATGACAACTGAAGCTTTAAAGGTTAGTCCACAAACAAAAGGATGGTGTCACAGCAGTTAGGGTAACACTAGCAGTTATATTTTGCCTCAAATAAAAAAAAAAGTTCTATTTTGCCTCAAAGGGCTTAATGTATGTAAGTACTTAAATTAAGCCACTGGTCATAACTGTCTGATTTAATGATTGCATGTTGTCATTTCCCTTTGTCCCACAATGCAAATTTGCCCAGCGAGGTATCTGCAGGTGTCTTATGTGATCATAAATTAAATTAAATGTGCCCTGGTCCCCGGCGTGGTGGGTGTAATGTGTCAGCACTGCTCCCTTCTCTCTGACCCCCTCTGGACAGGTTTAAAGGTTGCATTCTCCAGGTCGCATTCATCTACACCTCTCAGGTTCATTGCTCCAGAAGAGTGGACTTCTCGTGTCCCCTGCCACAGCCCAAAGCACTGCATGGTGCCTAAACATACAGTATATTCCCCCCGCACTCCTTTCCCACTGCACATCACTATGGAATTTTAAATGAGATACATATTTCTAAACACACCTGCCACTACTGACAACCAGTGCGGAATAAAATGAGCATATTTATCTTATGAGCTGAGTTTATCTCATGCGTGTGCTATACTCAATTTCGATGTGTCTCTTTTCCTTCAGAGTGACAAATGAGATGGAAAATTCTCGTGTCAAAAACACGCTTCCTGAAAGCTCTCACCTCGCTATCCTCCACAGCGACGTCAGAACTGAACAGCACAGCATGAAGTGACACTACATCAAAAAGTGGGAGGTTTGAGTTGTCACAGACCGGGGACATCTTTGCGTTGAGCGTTATTATGATAATGAACATTCATCCTCTATCAGCAGAACCTCTTGGGCAGCCGTCCCTTTAATGTACTTCTGTGAAGGTAACGCTCTCTGACAGTCTTATTTATTGCATTGCATAGCTGGGTTATTTCTGGAAGTCACTTTAAAAAAGCTGCTACAGAAAATATCTGTGAAAATCTATATCAAAGCAGCTTCCCACTATGTATTGTTGGGTGTTATGGGAAATAAACTCTGTGCCAAAAGTAATAATCTCAACTGATGTCCCCCTGCTTACGCCTGTTTGTTGGCTCTGAATATGCATGATTGCTTTTTGATCATGCCTAGCAATGATAAATCTTAAAATTAAAGGAGAAACGACGCAACTGTGCACGACTTCTTGAAATGAGCCGAACAGCCATCTTAAATCTAGCATGAAATAAAGTATTCATTCTCTGATTGCATATCTGCTCATACATAGCGTGATTGGGACACCGCTGCACCTTAACAACCCTTTAATGATCCAAAACCACAGCAATCTTTTGGCAATGATGCATGACAATATTATCATTTAAAAAGGCCTGTTGAGCCCCCGTGTGCTCGTCTTAGCACAAGAACAAATGATATCTACTCTCATCTCAGGAGGTATATTCAGAGGATTCACACTTGGAGATTTTAAACAAAGCTGCCTTGCCATAGCACAGGCTGACGCAATTATAAATTCTTTCCGGGGGAATGATTAAATGACTTTCATTTAACACGGTTTTAAAACTAAAGTGTATGCGCAAAGCTGCCCTCCACGGAGACCGGCTCAGTAAAAGCCTTCCTCTGTTGCTCCGGTTTTGCGAGCTGATCCCAAAACACATTCGCACCTGCAGACGAAAAACATGTGCACACATATACTCCATGCAGTCTGTGCACTTACTACCTGTCGTTCACTTCCCGGCTCCTGGGCTCCAGTTTGCCATAGTTGCTATAGTAACACTTCCGAGAGCCACAATAGGCAGCACTGTGCATTTCTTACCCTTGGTTGATAGAGCTAGGGCAAATGCTAATTTCAAAAGCTGTGCAAGGCTTAACACAGACTTTAACAAATGTGTTGTCCTTATTGAGTGTAGGAGTGTATCTGTGAGACTTTTTAAACCTTAAAACCAAAACTAATCAGTTATCCCCATTTTGGCTGCTAATTTTCTGAGATCCTGCCGCACTGGCTCTGTCTTCCAAAATAAGAAAAAAAAACACCACACAAAAAACAAAACGCATTCCTGAGTACGACACTGAATAGCCAGCTTAGTTTAGATTTCTTCAGGTTAAGAGCATCAGTGTTGTTAAAGTGCAGCTGGTGCTGAAAAAAAGAGAGTCCTGTGAGATGGTGTCAGAGGCTGCACCTGCCCACAGAGCCTGAATAATGCACTCAGACCTCAAGGACACCTGCTGTAGCTGGTGCATCTGCAGCATCACAGGCACACACACACACACACTGAAAACACACAAACTATTGAGCATGCATGAAGAAACACTCATATCTAAAAAACACACACAGTCTGATGCACTTCAAAAACTTAAGACCGTACATTCAAACATACACAAACACAGACTCGCTGAGCCAAAATAAATGCTCTTACTTTGAGTTGGAAGGCAAAACTACAAATCATCAGCCACACAGAGAGGAACATCATTTTATTATTTTTTTCCATGGCTTGTCTACGGCTCAGTTTCCATGGATGCAGATGAGTACAATCTTTTATTCAGTGTTCATAAAAAACATGCACGTCTCGGGGGGGAAAAAAAAAAAAAACGCCTGCCATTCTCCAAGGAGCAAGCAGAGTTTATTTGATCACCCTCGATACTTGCCATGTGAATTTTTCTAGTAATACACGTTGTCTTTACTGTAATGGTGTCACATTGAAAGTGGGACAATAAACAATTTTATTTTACTCATTTTTGACTTATGTGGGTGAAGAACAGAAACACAATCAAGTCATCTCAGCAGCAAAACAACAAACATCCCCCAAGCGATCATAGCTTCAATTATTGATACTTTTCGCTGTCAAGCAGTCATCAGATGGTTGTCGGGCTTAAAGCGGAGGTTTGGCAGAGTGGAGGGAGGTAGGATTTTTCATGCTTTCTGTGCTGACAATCCGAAAGCAATTACCTGAGATGGAGCCTTGCTGTGAAGAGGCTGCTTCCTGCTATCTGTTTTTTTGGGAGGATACTTATGATATTCCAAGGTTAGAAATGAAAGCAGAGAGTAGGAAAAGGTGAAGTGAAGAGTGAGAAAAGAGCGGACACAGGATGGAAACATGCTGTGTGCCACTTTTGCATATTGCTTCCCTTCAGTGTGCCGGCGTCCTGCTCTGGAGCAGTGCAGAGCCCGGCTCATCAATACTGGATGAGTTATATCTCTGTACAGTTGGGAGCTGTCAGTCGGAGCTCAAACATGCCTCTACTGCCAACACTCAGCTCACTGTATCACCTATACGTTTCAATGTTCTGCCATTAACTCAATACCCTTCAGGGAAATGGGATTGTGACATGTCATGTGTTTCTGCGGGGGGGACGTGAGAGCTCAGACCTCAGATACTCAGTCGGGGGTTAGCTTCAATACCAGTTAGATCAAAAGCTCTATACATGATGATTTGAAAGTTGAGGACATTTGGTAAACACAACATGAATAATTTAGTTTAAAACATAACTTGAATTGAAAGTAAAAAGTGTTTCATAAATCGGGAAAGAAACTTTTTTACTTTCATTGGTATGATAGTCTAAAGAAAGGTCATAGAATGCAGCTTACCTGTCACTAGTCCTTAACCTACATTAAGCTAATCTTTTTGGCAGCTAGCTAAAGCCACAGCATACATATATGTATGCATAATATACAGCATACATGAGCAAGAAAAATGTACCTCACATTGCAGATGGTTGGCTTAGAAGACTAAGTGTAATTTTTACACATTAAACAAGGCTTCAGAGTCCAGCGAGAATATATAGGCCTACCCCTCGTTTTCAAATTCTTTATTCCAGTCTTTATGCTAAGACACACTTGGCAGCTAGACACACTCTGGCAGCTAGCTAAAGCCATAGGCCTACAACAACATACGGGTAAGCAAAATGTCCCTTGCATTGCAGTTGCTAGCTTTACTTAGCATAACGACAAAAGAGTGAAGCACAGAATCAAGGAAGAATATATCCCCTTATTTTCAAGTCTCCATCGTTACCTTTGCCACCTGGCTGCTAGTTAATGCTAAACATCTTTAGCCAATAAAAAAAAAAACATGACTTATCATTCATCTGTTATCCTTTATTTGAGTATTTTCTAGTGCTGAACAGTAAACACTCAGCAAATAAAATAGATGTGAAAATGATAAAACACTAAACATTTTTTGCTGTTTAGTCTTTATTTTGAGCTAAGCTAACTGTTTGCTAACTGTTGCCTTTCATTGGCAGACAATAAGTAGCCTAAGTATTCAATTATCTCTATTAATGTATCTTTCAATCCAGTTTCCCAGTATTTATGCTATGCTAAACTAACTGGTGTCATGCTGAAGCTATGTAGCCCACCCTCATGGACATAAATATTCACCTTGCCATTAAGCCGTCAGTGGGAAAGCGGATTTGGGTTTTTTGGAGAATCTAAAATAATTCCTTTAAAGAAAACACAGGTAAAGAGCAAACAAAGAAACAAACTGGCCAGTTGTTGCATTGTTGCAATCACAGCATTAAATTCTATCCCATGCTGAGTCTACAAGGTAACCGGTTGAATAAGTGAATAAAGCCAATCCACCAAAGGAGCAGAGGTCCCAGCATGTATTTCTGCCCAAAGAGGAAAGCCTTTCTGGTTGGCTGCGCTGATGAGTATCACGCTGGCACTCTGTTCTCCTGCAGGTCAGCTGCCCTTGGAAGGCAGGTGTCTCTCTTTCAGTGGGGTGCCACACAGCGTGAGAATGTGTGTGACACAGAAAATGTGTGTTGTACGTATGGGCTTGTGTATTTACATGCCTCCAACCCCTGGAGGCTGTTTGAAACACAACTGGAGAGTTTGTGCAACACCTGGTACCAGGGCTCCTTGACCTCATTTGTGGAGCATCCTCTCTGATTGGCTGTTTTCCTGATGTTAGGAAGCTATATTTTCTGAAAAAAAAAAAAAAGCTGATTTGCCATTTATTTGCATTTCTTCCTTTTATTTGCAACTTAGATCAGATTGATTACTGATTGATTAAGGAGCAACTCATCTTAAAGATTTTCTTTTGTGTGCAAATCTTTGTACATCAAAGGGGAGCATGAACAAGGTTTGACAGAAGAGGGACATGTTTAGGTTTGCAGAAAAATGATAGAAACATCTTTGGAAAGAAAAAGAGACAGGAGAATCCCTTCACTATTAACTCTCTCTTTCAGCACGGGACAGCCTGATGTTTGCGTGAGCACAGGCCAAAACCAACATGGCAACGTACATGCCCTAATAAATTAGGCCACAGTTAACAGCAACAGCATGACAAGATGGCCCAGAGTGGGGGCTGCGAGCGACATATCGAGGATACCGCAGCTACGTGTTGGAAACAGACTAATGGGAAGCGATTTGGGGTTGGCCCAAGATATAATTACCGTCCCCACCTCTCCTGTTCAATGAGGCCTGAGGCCTCCTGGGAGAGGCCTATTTCAGTCACGTAATGGAGAGCCCATGCCCAGGAGCAGATGATCAAATTGTCTGCAGCAATCTGCTTTTTTGCTCCTGATCGTCCCCAAAGACATAAAGAGCTGACCCAAGGATTTTTCCCCCCCTCTTTATAAGAGCCAAGCCAGCTTTAGAAGCAAAGCTCTCCCACACCATCACAGTTGTTGGATGGTGGCGGCGATGTGTGTCTGTGTGATTTATGTGTTGTCAGGCTAACAGGAGCTTAATGAAGTTGTTCTTGCAAACACATGTTTGGGCTCTTAGGGGCCAACTGTACTGCTGGGAGAGACGAGAGAAAGCATCCATAATCATGGAGGACCAGCAGAGACAGAGAGAGAAAGAGAGCACACATCCATATGATAATGTGTGGTCGGGGTTTTTGTTGAGGAAATCTGCTCAAATGTTCAACTCAAGTATAAGAAGTGGTTTTCTTCACAGCTAAAAAAAACTCATTTAACCTTTGCCTGTGTCAAAATGATCCCGCATAGACACCACTTAAACTGAAGAGAGAGCATATGTGGATCCATTTAAAATAACAAGTATTGCAGCTAGCAGACAAGCAGTTACATAGTGACTGACTGACTCAGTGCTTACCCAAAGAATATAGCTGCTGCTCGTAAAATTGAGAAAATGTCCAACCACTCTCCTCATCTACCTTGTCCTGTATTTTTTTGTACTAAGGTCTTACTGGCTTGAACCATCACCTGTTGAGGGGCTTCTCTTGTCTCTCTCTTGGCTGTCTGTACTTTATTCCAGACGTTTTAGATCTCCATCCTCCAGGACAGTCGGCCTCACCTCTTGTCTCTTCTTCTGTTGGAATAGTTCCCTTGAGTTTTGTCTCAGTCTGTTTTTATGCAGTCTGTTTTTATTTTTTTTCCTAGGCCTTGGTCCTTTTTTTGTTAGCACTTGGGAATTGGCGCCTCGATGCCTTTCTGCATCCTATTGGTTGTTTGTCCTTCTGGGGTTCTTTACTTTTTTACCCTGTTAAACACAGAGAAAAACACACTTCAGATGTTTTCAATATGTACTTGTCATAGTTAATGGTCTGCAGCCCTATGCTTTAAAACAAGTTATTGAAAGTAAGCAGTGATTCATATGCACCATTCATTTAGACCTTCACAAAACAGTGGAGAAGTTATTAATAATACATATGGGGCGGCTGTGGCTCAGTTGGTAGAGTCGGTCGTCTTCTAACCTGGAAGATCAGGGGTTTCGATCCCCAGCTACTGTAGGTACATGTCCGATGTGTCCTTGGGCAAGACACTTAACTCTGAATTGCTCCTGCTGCTTTGCATTAGCAAATGGGATTAGTTACTTCTGTGGGAAGGAAAGTGTGTGAATGCGTTGTAAAAGCGCTTTAAGTAGTCAGAAGACTAGAAAAGCGTGATACAAGCTCAAGTCTATTTACCCTATGCAATGTTTCTTAAAACTTTCAACATAAAGGGTCTAGTGAGAAATCAACCAAACTGTCAAGTTAGCTATTAGAAATTAGCAATGTTTGGTATCAAATCTCCAAAGTGAATTGGAAAAAAAAAAATCACACATTTTAGAGTTAAGGATATGCCAATCTCGCGAAGCCAGCGGTCAGTGTTGAACGACTTCCAAGCATGTGTTTAAGTCTGCAATATAAAATATATCATGTCTCGGTCAATAACAACCAAAAATAGCACCGCTTCATCTGTTGAGTTTCAATTCAACAGTTTAAGTTCTACAGCAGCTTCACTCTGGCTCACAGTATGAGCAAGAAAGATTTTCTTGTGATATATTTGGAATAAACAGGGAATGAAGTTACCCGAATTAACCACATTATGATGTGGATTATGATGATAATGATGATGCTGCTTTTCTGTAAACAGTTTAACTTTGTCAGGTCTGTCATGAAGACGAGAAGCAAACAACATTCAGGTTTTCAGGGTAGTCATGGAATCTAAACACTGATTGACTTTCTTGAGAAAGAGTTAAGCTGACGTGTGGCTCAAGTTGAAATGTTTGATCTTTAATGATAGTAAGCTTCACTTTTATGCAGATATCAGTTTGGAGAGATAAAAAATCTTTGTTAGAACATTGCCTATGGGAGCCAGTATGTCAATAGCTTGGATCACGTTCTGCCTTGTTTTTGCGCTGTCCACTCGGGCTGTTTCTCCTACATACACCAAAGTGAAACCTCATTGGTCTGGTTTGTTACAGAACTTTAAAAGAAGACAAAATCTGTAAAGATGGCAACATATTCAACTAGGATTAAAAGGGAATCGAAGCCCCATCGCATTTGTTTCTACTGCTACCCTGGAAGAATTTTGCACAAGTCATACCGACTAACTTTAACAGCACATCAAAAAATCAAGCCAGAGGAGCACTTCAAGACCTAAGGCTAGCTGATACCAATGTCATAATATTTTGAAGCATAGAGCCATGGACACAGCTGTGGCTTTTGGTATGTTGGGAGTAAGATGTGGTGGTGTGTGCTTGGCGAGAGCTTTGTGGATAGAACTGACTTGACATTCTGACAACCTTGGAAACAAAAACACCTAATGTGGATCCCGTTTTATTGAAAAGAATACATAATCAAAAAGGTACTCCAATCAAGATTGATATCACCTCCAGACTCCGATTAGGTTCTCTTTTCTGGCTAAAAACATCGTCTATCAAGCTCTGCACTGAAGGTTTGGATCACAGTCTCCAAGCCCAAGGCAAGATAACCCCTGTTTTGGCATCATCAATGGCTTTTTTCTTTTAGACTTCAGAAAGCTCTCCCAGAGCCAGAACTTTCACCAGCTGGGTTTAATTCTCTCTGGCTTGTAAACTGGCCAACTTTGTTAATTTAACCGGTCAATGTGGATAGTGTGTTTTTCATTTTCTCAAGATGTGTTTTGGGTAGAACTGAACCGTGGATCAACAAACCAAACTGTGAGTCGAATGTTTGCTTTTGCTCCCAACTGTTTTCATGCTTTTGCGTCAGAAAATAAAGGTTTATGGGAAATTCAATCCTTATTTTCGAGCAACACACCCTGCTACTTGTAGTCGTTTTATCCTTCAGGCTTTACAGAGATCAAGAAATATTGACGATACAGTATTTCTGTTTTACGCTCACTGGGAGGAGAGAATGAAGACAAGGATGACTTTCTTGCCCTCCTGCTGCGCTGCATGTTGGAAAGTGTTTTATGAAGAAGAATAATAGAGGTGTGTAGATAAATCCATGCCACACAACCATCACATTGTTTGCTATAATTAAACTCTGCCTTCCCTTGCGAATGGTGAAAGAGACTTCAGTGAGTGAAAACATGTCACAAGCTCCCGGCGGGTTGTTTGTATTGTCAGTGATAGTTTATCAATACACTGGATCTAAATCTTTCTTCCTCTGGCACTCGGGTCCCTGGGTCTTTTTACATCGACCTTTACCAACTGGCATTACTACATGACTGAATGACTTCTGGTGCGGCGAGACATCGTCTTTAAAGTCCCCATGGAAATTAACACAGAACCAATGTTTTGCTTCCAATATCCGCTTAAATGGCTTTTTAATGAAACCGTAAAAGAAGCCCTTAAATTTAGCAATTACCCGTAAAAAAACTTTAGTGCTCAGACAATGACTCATTCCAGACAATGTGCTGTAGTAAGTGGCCTTTCGCAGACATGAGGTCACCACTGATTTAGAGCTATACAGTTTATGTCAAAATATAATAGAAAATGAGGATGTGGATGATTCAGAGTCTTTATTTTGATGGGACAACTCCATTAAAGGTTGATGAATTTTGGTGAATCTCAAACACCTATGCAGACTATTGTGCCCTCAAAGCATAATAATGGCAGCCATATTGGAAAAGAGCAGCCGTTTGGAGGCATTTTATCAAAATCATAAACTCTTTCCCTCAGGGGGGAGCTCCCACTTCTTCATGGGGCCTTGACATCAGAGGTTAGCGAGAGGTGAGTGTCTCTCTATCTGCAGCGAATAGAAGAATGGGACTCCCACATGTCCCTGCTGGCCCTGAAGGCTATCGGGTCCAGGAATCTATACCTCGAAAATGCTCCCTGTCCAGTGTCCGCTTTCATTCATCATCGCCCTTATAATGTCTGGAAGAACTATGCCGCCGTAGGTATCATCTTTCATGGGTGTCAGGGGTTGAGTCCCCCATTTGTTCTCAAGCAATAGAGTTCCTGTAATTCTTTTGGATAGGAGCCGCAGGCCTAAGAGTCCAGCAGTTTAGTCTTTTTAAACAAAGGGACAACAGGGCATTGGCAATGTCAGAAAACAGAGGGGGGGTGGCAACTTATAGGTTCCGTTAAAATGGACTATTTCAGCTTTTGTTTCCAGACATCCATTAAATAGGAGATGATTGCATTAAAAGCGTTGTGTTCCAAAAGCACATTATTGTAATGGGACTGCTTTTGCATTTCAGAGATACATTCTCTTGATTTATTTAATGTGTTTGCTGCTAACACACTTTCTCATCAATTGTTTTTTTTTTTGGGGGGCTTTTCTTTATTCCCATTTAGTTTTTTTTCTGAATAAGCAATCCATTAAGGCAAACCCTGTCTCGAATTTTCATAATCCCTGAGATAAAATGTTAAGATGCTGGCCTTGAAAAAGCTGTTAAACCTTAAAATGGGCATTTTATGGTGGGAATGTGAGAGAAAATGGCTTTGAATAAGACAGAAAAAAACCCAAAAGATGTTGATTTATTCAGTTATGAATGAATTACCCACCTATTCGCCTCTTCTGCTCTTACAGCCATTTAAGGCTTGTATTACTTTCATGATGTTACATTGACGGCCTGGATAAATGCCAAAAGCCTCCACAAAAAGTTAAACGACCTGTTTCCATGCAACAAATATTTAAAAGTTTAATTCTAAAGTATAAAACGTAGTTTTACCTCACCTCAACATTTTTTACAAAAAACTTTTAATCTATGTCACCAAACTAGCCAACCAAAGAATCCCTGGCTTGCAAGAGATACTGACAGCAGGTACTTATTTATGGGCTGGTGGCAGAAAGCAGCCAGCAAGCTGGGAGTCCAGGGATGTGCTCCCAAGCCAACTGCTCCAACTGCTTTCACCACAGACTACAAAGAAACACCAACCAATCCCAAAAGAGGAAACAGCTCTACGTCTACCGGGCAGAGTGCCTGACAATACATTTTGGAAATCATGATCAAAACTTAACCCACTTGGTCCCTTTACCAAATATGCAACCTGGGATAAAATGTGCAAAAACGCAAAATTATTCCGTCGTCTAATGGCATCAGCCCAAGAAAGAGAAACTATTTCCAAACACAAGATGTGCTTCCCAAATAAAGCATCAAATGTAACAACCATGTGCTGACATCCACACACATATAAAGGGAAACCTATTCTTCAAACATGGCATGTGAGACAAGTCAGAACAAGACAGCTATATATACACATGTTCAAAAAGTTACAGAGAAATGCTGAAGGGATACGCCCAACTTGTAGATATAATATTGGAAGGAACTTAGTGAAGGGATGTAAAACATGATGAAAATGTTATTTTCAATTCTTTCTCAAAATAATATATCCACTCTCAGGGTTAGAACTGCAAAGTTCACCAGGTGAAATTTTTAAGCGATGGGAAAAGGACTACAAGGAACATTTTAAAACACACATAGTTAAGTTCAGGAAATAAGGAACCTCCAAACATATCCATTCCCATTTAACAGATTGGGGCTAATAGGGAGCTGCTTTCAGGTCAGGCATCCTTTTCAAACAAGCTGGCCTGCTAGTCCTGCTAGGTGAAGACTACAGTTGTTTTGAATGACTAATTGAACCACAAAAATATCTATCTATACATCAATCCATCCCTCCACCCACCCATCCATCCATCCACCCACCCATCCATCCATCTATTTCAATGTAATATGTGAGCACACTTCTTAACTTACACATGTTGGCACATTATGCTCTGCAGAACACAATTACGATTTTTTGTTTCAGCCTGAAGTTGTTGTCCACTACCTTGTGCGATCTCTTGGGGAGGCAGGTGTAAACAGAATGGATACTGACGTGGTGCAAAAACGGTGACAGAAACTAAAGCAGAGGGTGATGAGAAAAATGTTGGTGGAAGACAGAGTCAAGCGGGGTCAATTTTCAGCAAAAACTGGAGGTGAGATTTTCACTGTCAGTGTAAATATATCAGCAGTGTGATGCTAGTTTACGTTAGCCTCAAGAGCTAGGATATTTCTTCTTTTTCTCCAATATTTTCAGCTGATTTGTCTCCTTGGAAGTTTTGCAAATGGCCACATATTTCAAATTCTAAATGTAAAGCTTATTTTAAATTATCTGGGTGGGTTCAATGAGTCTATAAGCAGTTCTGAAGGTTAAAGACTACATTTTTGAACCCCTTACATTACCAGATTAGGTGGGCTTGCACTATTTGGGAGGGTGACTCTTTCCAAAACTCCTGTAATTGGAGCTTTGAATAGCTTTGAACACACCCAAGCCATACCATCATTGCAATCTATAGAATTGAGGAACACTGCTTGAAAAAATTACAGTATGTCTGAGTTCCTGTCCAGAATTAACAGTTCAAAATGTGTTGTTGATAGGATTTCAAAATGACATTTTATTTAGCAGTAACATCTTGGAAATTAGCTGTGGTTGATAAATTCAACTATTGTTTTTACGTCACATCTAATTACAGTTTCTTACCATATTGACAAAATACAAATCAAAGCAGCTTCCTGGTGTTTGTATATGATCTTTATTTTGAAAGTCAAAGTAATCATTTGAAAAAAAGGCCTCAAAATACTCGAACAGCAACTTCCAAATTCAGTTAAGTTTCACCTGCCCAATCATCAAACCCTTCCCTCTTTTTGAAACCAACAGCAGGTATTTATTTATGGGCCAGTTTGGGAAAGTGGCCAACGAGCTGGCAACTCTGCTTAGACTAGGGATGTGCTCCCAGGCCAACTGCTCCAAACGCTTCCACAGCACACTACAAAGAAACACCAACCAATCCCAAAAGAGGAAACAGCTCGATGCCTACAGGGCAGAGGGCCTAGCAAGTCATTTTGGCAAACGATGATCAAAACTTAAATAGCTTATTTTAATGACAAACCTTGTGCAACCCAGGACGGATAATGCAACAACACAAAGTAATCAAATAAATGGTCTGCAAGCAAACAAATCAATTTCATATTTTTTCTGCGATAAAAAGCTAAACAATGTCTCACATTATGTAAATATATACTTCAAAAATCATATCAAATCTAAACACTTCATTTGGTCAAAACACTCTACACTCTCCATTTAAATAATTAAAAGAATTAGTCAATTGGTGCCAACATAAGGTCTATAATGGGATGAATCCATAACGACCAAACTCTGGAATTAACCCAGATAAGTTACAAAGAAAGAGTTTTTGGAAGAGTCATGGCGGTTTTAAACTCTACAGGATATGGTGCTTGCCAGAGGGAAAGGGGAACTTCCTCATGTGATCTTATGGGTAGGCAGGTGTAAACAAAATTAATTCTGACATGGTGCAAAAACAGAGGGGGAAACAAAAGCAGAGGGCGGTGAGAAAGTCTTTAGGGAGACAGAGTCAAGAGGGGTCAACTTTTCAGCGAATGCTCACAGTGAGATTTTAACTGTCGGTTTAAATCAACAACAGCATGCTAGCTTAGGTTACCCAAGAGCCAGGATGTTTGTTGTTGCCTTTTAAACATAGCTTTTCATCTCCAGACTTGACTGTCATAGATTACAGTGGTCACAGATATTAAATCTACGCAGGTTCAGTTTTGAATGTATCCACTCTCCTGTCTCTATAATAAAGGCATAAAAAAAGTCAAAAATAAATCTTTAAAGAAATAACCTGCTGGTCTCAATAACTCTGCAAGCAGTTCTAAAAGTTTAGGACTCAATCCGTAAAACCTTCACATAACCATACTAGGCGTATAAGGTTGATATCAGAGTGATTGATTTTCCCTATTTATTTTGATATTTGGTCATCCTGGTATAATGACAAAGTGAGCCTCGTCATAAAGCCTAGGACAGAAAGGACATCATTATTCCTCCATAACTGTCAGTCTTTATTTCACATTTGACGATGAGACAAGTAAAAAAAGGAGCTGATACAATTATATTTCATTTCTCTTCAGATCCTATGTGTATGTAAATGTTTTCCCTTTTTTGTCAGAAAATGTTGCTGATTATTTATGGTAGCTTCTATGGCTAATCTGTTCATATCACAGTGGTTATGTGTTGAGGCTTTTGAACTCACTTGATAATTGTATATTTTTCTGTCTGATGATAGAAAAGTGTCAAACTATGCAGAAGCAGTAGTTGCTGTTGTTGCTGTTTTTGTTACCGCTATTGTCAGATTCATAACTGAATAATTTCTGGCCTTATCAGGATTTAAAGGTCACATATATTTCTCCTTTTCAACCTGTTTGAATAAGCCTCAGAGCTCCCCAAAACATGGCTGTGAAGTTTCTTGTTCTAAATCCACTCTGATCCTGTATTTGATCATGCCTATAAACCCCTCTATTTCAGCCCTGCTCAGAACAGGCTGTTTCTGTGTCTGTAGCTTTAAATGTAAATGAGCTGTGTCTGACCATGCCCCCTCTCTGGAAGGGGATCTGTTCATAATTGGGGGGAGGGGGGTCCACAACTGGGGGATTTGTTGACGGACTAGGGACACATATTAATGTTAGAAAAACGTGGTTAGGGGAATTTTGCACAATATGTGACCTTTAAGAGGAAATGTGTGCAGTCTGGATGTCAGCAATATATTTAAATAACCATTCTTGAATGGTCACCATTTTCCTCCAGCGTTACTTTTAGGGTGGGATGCTAAAGTTGTCATCAAAATGATAATTTTTACTTTTTTGTTGCAGCTTGGGAATCCTTTAACCAAGGGAAATCTGATAAATCATCCAATTGCTCAGCTAGATTTACTCTTGTATTTCCCTTGGTGTTTTACACTAAATAACAAAGGACTACAGTTTTAGCGATTGCTAGCCAGGAAGGGGTTAAATGCTTATTTCAGGTAACACAAACCTTAGAAATGGTATTCAAATAGATCCACCCAAGCTTCTGTCGAACCCTGTCCAGAATGCATTATGTTTATAGAGTCAACATCTGGCGTTTCAGTTTTTGTCTGAGCTGTGATGAATCCTTCAAATGGCTAATCATCCGGAAGACTGAACCTGTGAAATGTTCTAGTGATACATACATCATAATAAGAAGTTGTGCTGTTCATTTCATCACCTCCAGATGCTGTGTCTCAAGTAATGAGCGCCGCGTTGGTAGAAATTGACAGATGTGATAATTAGCTCTGCATCTTCAAACTGCGGCCCTCGCTTGATTCATCAAAGTGTCACCCAGTTGACTGGCCAAAGGTTCTCCAAGAATAGGGCTAAATATCACCTCAGATGTGTCAGGTAATAAATTAGAAACATCCCTCCTTTGGAAAAATCTGTTGACATGACAACAGTTTCTGTGAGTTGCTCCTCTCCCTAATTTGCCTCTCTGTGTAGTGCATCAGTGTTCACATCTTGTGTTTAATCATTATTTGTCACATGCAGATGAAAAGATGAAATCTTAACATTCACACTGTGAGAATCATGTAGAGCGGAGAGCAATGAATGTAATTTGTTTCTGCTTCGTATTTCTCAGGAGTGAATGAGTCAGCCTCCAAGTTGAGAATAAAAGCTCCTTTCTAAACTATGTAAGCTTTTTAAATCATCAAGGGTCCTTGCCCCCCCCCCCCCCCCCCAACCGATCTCATCATTGTCTATCTCCATCTGTTCCAACTCATTTATTCTTTCAAGTTTTCTTGTTAATATTTCAAAACAGACATATCTTCATGGTCAGAGTTTGTCTCTTTATGTAGAGACTATCATGCACTTATATATTGATATTTTTCTTTTCAAGCTGTGGTTTAAATGAAATCAGTTTTTATCATTTGAAATGAAATGTTAAGAAATTTTTGACCTTTAGTTGCTATAGACTCAAACATTGTATGTGAACAAAGTACTTTCTAGCCCCTTAAAACACAGCCAAAAAAAGGAGGATCGTCTTATGTCCGGGATC
This sequence comes from Labrus bergylta, assembly GCF_963930695.1. Classification (NCBI taxonomy): domain Eukaryota; kingdom Metazoa; phylum Chordata; class Actinopteri; order Labriformes; family Labridae; genus Labrus; species Labrus bergylta. Next base: position 8,472,510 of record NC_089200.1, read on the forward strand.
TAGACTGCAGTAATATTTGCCGTATTTGCAGTAAGTAAACTGCATTTTTTCCGTACATTTTGACTTTTTCACCTCTTTAGTTTGTGTTTAAAGCAACAATATGTAGCGATTGGTTTTGGTGCGCTTTGGCGCCAACCCAAGGTCTCTAACCCCTAATTCACACGTACTCCGTGCATACCACAGTTTTGCTCCGTCGGATGGCTTGTGCCCATTCACACTGGATCCATTTCGGGGACTTCACGCAGCGGAGCGCACCCATGACACATCACAGGAGAACTACAAGATCCCGCGGGAATAAAGAGAAAAACATGCAAACAACATGTTGCTTTGTCTTTCTGAGGATGCATTGTTGTTCATTCGGTACCTGTTTTGATGTAATGTTGATAAAAGCGATGAAAAATACGATCGCAAGTCCGTATATTGTGTTTTATTTTGAAATTGACCGGATGTTCTGTGCGTTTTCCGTTTCAGGACTCTGTTAGCGTCTACAACCCGTTGTAGAAACGGCTTTTGGTGTACGATAAATGTATTTATTTATTTGTGTGCAAGCCTCAGACATAACCTATGTTGGATGACCTTCTGCACCGGGTAAAGCTGCTAAACCTAAGACAACGATGACACAGAGAACAGTCTGTTCTGAATAATATCTGCAGGGATGTTCACTCTGCAACTTGCTCAGTCGCTTTCTCCTTTTTTTCTTCCTTAGCATAGCTCTTAGCTTCAGCCATTAAATCAAATACTACAGAGACGGGCTATCTGGCTGGTAGAATAAAGCGGTATGCACTTCTTTTGAGAGAACCTCGACCCGCTGCTAAACTTACATTGTGCTAAGCATGCTGCCCGGGCATTCTGTGGACATGAGAGGGACACTATTCTGCCTGTTTAAAGTTGTTGTACTATTACAATGACTTTGAAACTATTATCTTGAGATGGAAACATTACATGTTGCTGTTTTAGGGATATGTTGAAGAATCTAAAGGCTAATATAGCTGTTGCACAGGAGTTGCTGTTGTTGTCCGGTAAAGCCCATTAAAGCTTTGTATGTGACGCCATCCCCATGAAGATGGAGTTGACACGAATTAATTTGACTTTAGTGTCCCTGTATAAAATCACCAAGATGTTCCTGCTCTATGAAATGTACCAAAATAATTCGTTTGACCTGATGCAATTTCAAGACTCCACTGTAGGAATGCTTTTCTGTAATTTTTTAGAAATTGCATCACCAAAGCTGAAGTGGTGTTTGTAACTTATTTTTTTACAGAGAAAGGCAAAGTGGCCATGCCACTTCACAGCAAGGACCTGGATCCTATTCCCACTCTTAGAAGTATTTGCATGCCTCTCATTCAACAGTAGGTTACAAAACATGCAAGTGGATTGGTGACTTGAAGTCGCCCAGAGGTGTGAATTGAACTGAAATCACTATGTCAGCCTCAGTGATGGCATGGCAACCTATACAGTGTGTTCCCTCCACCGCCTTCCATTGGAGGTACTGTATATTTCCCCTGGAGCGTTAGAGGGTCATACATTATTGAGTTACTACATTTTAAAATCTGATAAAGTGACATTACGCTACTACAAGCGTTCACTGAGAAGGCTTAGTTTTCTGGTAATGTGAATACTTGCAAATTTGTTTACAATGTGGTCCTCGGGTGACATCTGCATCTATACAGGGACATGTTGTCACTTTAGTTTATCCGCTGTTAACATGCTTACATGCAACTACTAAAATAAATTTGCATAAAATCAAATTACCACTAACTTATTTACACAGAGCCAACCTGCAGGGGTGTAATATTCCAACGTACAGTAAGAGTGCTGGTTGGTTTCTGAAGCTGTAGGGGAAATATAATGAAGCTGCCATGTGAAAACCTGCTGTGCGAATTGTTCTTGATGACTACCCGAAGGTGACTATGAATACACACACCGCACAGACAAGAGAAGGAATGGGGTTCACCGCTAATTTCTACCCAGGGGGATAGCACGGTGTTGACATAAACATGACAGGTGGAGTGCAGGATACTCCCTGGAGGTCAGAGCTAAACACAAACTCACAAGCACAGTCACATGAAACCTACAGGCCACTTTAAAATATTCATTCCTGTAAACCGGTAACCTGATTTCTCCAGGAACCTCTTTAGTTCATTTTCTAAAGATGTCACTTCGATACACCCTTTTGTCTGTTTAATTTTGACACAAAAGTGTTTTCAATATCTTCACAGAAACATCAGTGGCAGCCAATCTGGTTGTTTAGGTTTTTACACCATTTCTCTGTCACTGTCACTTCTCCCTCACCGAACAATCATAACCTAGAAAGAGTGAGACCTCTGATATAAGCCATGTCAACAACGACAGCAGACGAGAGAAGGGTACAATTTTCAGTTCTAGAGCTGCTGCTAATGCCAGGACATGATTCATTTACATGTTGTTTTGGTGAGATTGCCTTAAATAAAGGAAAGTATTACAATATTATTATTTTAACGCACAGTATGTTAAATCCGCCACCAGGGGGCTCGCAATCAAAACATGACAAAAGATGACGTCGAGGCTGACGGGGAATCATGGGAGTGATTCCCTCCGCTAAACACATACTGGTCCTTTATATTGATCAATTTGACATAAATCCCTCTCCCTGATACATCAAACCATACCCATGTATCCTAAGTTGTGCTTGCATTTGAGATATTGCACTTGGCTGACTGTGTAATGCCATTCCCAAAAGCCGGTCTAAAGGGGACGCTTAAATTACCGGTCAATACTGCAAGACATTTTGTCACTAATGGAGTGCATGATTTGTAGGGTACAATGTGTTTACTTCTGCCTTGTTAATATTTACAAAAAGAAAAACTAGAAAGTCTTCCATGTTGACATAATTTGATGAACTACCACTTAAAGATTGTCAGTTGCTGCTGAAATATCTTTGGCAGAGAAACCTTGTGCAAACTTTCTATACTTTAAAAAATATCAATCACTGTCAAGTAAGTCCTTTCTGCTGCTGCAAGCATAAACAACCTGAGCTGTAGTGTTTTCTGGACTCTTCATCTTAATTCTTAAATTGATTCATTTACCAGCCTCGTTCGTTGGATTCTAAAGCTATTATGTTTATAGAAACTTTCTTTTTTTTTAATCATTACTGCCCGTTTTGTTTTCAATTATACCAAAATGTTCTGTACAGATGCTGCATCTGACTCCTTGTACCTGCCGTAAGCCTTTTTGAGTGACTGAAACAGCTAATTATAAGCTGACGCAGCTTCACAGCCTGCATAGATTTAGTGATGTTTTGATGTTCAGGGTTCACTATCAACTCGCTGGCATGTGCCTGAATAAACCTGGATGTCAGCCTGCTGTCTGTCAAATTAAAGATCCTTGATGTGGAAATTATGCTGAAGTCTGTTTTTTTTCACAGGGGACGTACAAAAGTTAGGATCCAGTACTTTAAATCACAGCTACAAAGAAGCCCAGCGTGACTACTCGTAACTGTACTCAATTAGAGCTGACACGTACTTGTACAGTGTTTGACATATTCATATTTTTTACACAAATATCTAAAGTTTCTCTTACACGTTTGACACAGACTTGTTATTGTCATTCATTTGAGGGGACTCATGGAACGGAGCTCAGCGTAAGTTCAGACAGGAAGACTGGTTAGATTCTTTCACACATTCATTCATCCTTTCACCTCAACCTAAACCACTCCGCCTACTACTTCCTCCGTCTACCTGCTCTGGTGATCAGCTGATAATAAGGGGCGTTTATTCTTTAAGTAATTAACCAACCAGATTCGGGCACAACCTCTCTCAACCAATCATCCTGCTGTGGCAAAATGCTAAAACAGTTGCCTCTCTTCCACAGTCATTCTGTCATTTCAGGGCAACCGCTGCAACCCACCACCGCCCCAGTCACCTCCATTCCAGCTCAGCAGAGTCCAGATTCAGGCTCATCATAGCCTCCATTCCTCTTCACCACCACCAGTGTCTAGACTCCACATGGGGGGTATCCTATCCTGATCGACTTCAGAAGGAAGAGGACAGAGCCACCACCGCTGTGCATCCTGGGAGAGGATGTGTCTGTGGTGGAGGACATAGACAACAAACTGAACTGGAAGGCCAACACTCAGGCTGTGTACAAGAAGGGGATGAGCCGACTCTACTTTCTGAGGAAGCTGAGATCCTTCAATGTGTGCAGCAAGATGTTGGAGATCTTCTATCAGTCTGTTGTGGCCAGTGCACTGTTCTCTGCTGTGGTCTGCTGGGGGAGCAGCATTGGAGCTGGTGACACTAAGAGACTGGACAAACTCATTAAGAAGGCCTGCTCTGTGACAGGCTGCAAGCTGGACTCTTTTGTAGTGGTGACAGAGAGGAGGACTTTTAACAAACTGTTATCCATTATGGATTTATCCTGATCACCCTCTGCTCACCCTACTGGACAAACAGCGGAGCAGCTTCTCCAGCAGACTGATACAACTCCGCTGTTACAAGGACAGACACAAGAAATCTTTCTTACCGAAGGCCATAACTCTGTACAACAGCTCACCTCATGCGAGCAGAGAACTGTCATCATGATAATATCTGTCTCTCCATACTGTAATCTGTTCTGCACATGTTAAATTGACAAATTATCCCTGCACTCATGTTCACTTCATTTGGCTGTCTACTTGCCATTATATTGTATAGTTTCTGCTTATATGTCTACACTCATGCACTTTAACTTATGTCAGTACTGTCCATTTACAACTCTGTTTTTGCACATTTACATTTAATCTTTCATATTTAATTTACAACCATTTACGACTCTGTTTTTGCACATTTACATTCAATCTTCCATATTTAATCTTCCTATTTAAGACTAGTAATGCTTAGTTAAATCCTGGTTGTATATATTCACATTCCTATTTTTGATTTTTAGTACTTATTTACTTTGTAGTTAATATTATATTGTGTTTAGATTGCTAACATTGTGTTTTTTACTCATATTGTGTGTTGGATAACCTGCTGCTGTAACGCCACAATTTCCCAGTTTGGGATCAATAAAGTAATTCTATTCTGTATATTCTATTCTGTCCTGCTGTCGGCCTCATTACCCTTCCGAGTACATGAAGTCGTCAAGATGGAGTCTAATCCGCCAAAGACTTTGCACATTTAAATCTAAATTGTTGCACATTTATTGCTAAATAAATAATTGTTCATTCTCAAGTAAGTCTCTCCTGATTGAATTATTTTTATGATTGTGCTCCTCCGTTCCCAATATAAAAAAAAATGTCAACCTCGATACAAAACAAAATTCCATACTGTATCCATTAGTTGTATCCAAGTTCAACAGGAGTAATAATGCCAGCAGAAGGTATACATTCAAAATAGTTATTTATTAATTTATGTTTAATTCTGTTTGTACACTGGATTTATTGTACAAAAAAAATAAGTTTCAAATAGTCGACCAAAACAACTCCCAAATATGCAACATTTGTTGTATAGCCATTCTTTTAACAGCTGTTCCATTAAAATGAAAAGCAAATAACAGAGTGCAACTGTGGCCATTTCCCACCACAGTCTAATGGTGCTCTGACCTTCTCTTTAATGACTAAGAAATGGTTGGTAATTACTGCAGCTCAAATGGTGAATGAAATACGTCCAAAACCAGCATGATTTCATCGCTGGTGCCACCACCTTATTCCCTGGAGTCTACAATCCATCATGCTGATATGATCTGGCATGTGCTTGTTACATGTAGCTGACAACTCAGAGACCATACTTGTAAAAGCACAGGCCCCGTTTATTGCTCTTGGAAAAGGTCACGGATTGAAAAACCTATTAGATCCAAAAAGGTATTGAGTTCTGATGCTTGGTAGTTTGCCTCAGTTAAAGACCATTATAGCTTCAAAACGCCTCTTCAGAAACCAATGGATGACGTCAGACTGCATCCATGTCTTAAACAGTCCATGCGAAGGACACCGGACCCCCACACCTTCCATAATATTAACTCTTATGAACTTCAGTTCTTGTGAACTTCATGAGTGGCCCAAAACATTTTTAAGACCATTGAAATCCAAGGTCTAATTTGGATTGCAGGCCCAGATTCACTTTTTTGGCAAACCAACATATTATCAATTTACATTTACGGAAGTGCAGACAGCAAGAAACCACATGAATTGTGTCCTCGGAGGAAACACATTTTATCAAATCAGATCCAAGCCATATTTGGTGTTTATTTTAAAAGCATTTCCAAACTGTAATAGAGTGCAGGCAGCAAGACCGCCTGATAAGTCATACAAATCAACGAGAGGCATTGACTTTGAATCCGTAGTCAAGCGACGTTTTGAAGAGATGACGAACGTAATATTCAAGAATCAATTCTTAGCTCAACGTTTGCTTGAAATACTAGCAAGTGACTTTGGAAGAAAACACTCCATCCTGATGATGCTCCTTTAACAGCCCACTGTGTATCATTAGTGCTGATTTGCATCAAGAGTGCTCGAACTGAAGAGGAGACATACTGCACATTAGTTTCATGCCTCAGTTTTCATCATGAATCCATCCAGTCAGCCCGTAGATGAGTCTGCTCACTCGAGCAGCGAAAAGAACACAGGATGAATGTCTGCGCTCGCTCATAAATCGCCATGCTTTTTTAATACACAGCACAAGACAGGAGCAAACACTTTTTCTGCACTACACACTTTGTCAGCATATTTCTTTTGTTCCCTAATGTGTTCAGCCACTCTCTTGAAGAGGAGAAAAGTTTCCCAGTAAGGGTTGGCTTTTTGCTTTCTTCTGTCTTACATGCTGACAAGGTTTTTGCATGTGTATCCTCTGGAGAAGAAAACGTGCTAGCTGGGAGGTGTTTTACAGGCTTTACAACGGAAAAGCTTTACCCTCCGGGGACTCTGGAACAGACACAAATCACTTTGACATGTCTTTCTTCTTCCCTGCTTTTTCATACAGGATATAGACGTTTGCAAGAAATGGCCGGTGCTGAACATCACATCCTGGATTCAAACAACAAGCTACATAACACAACAAACAATATGCTGTCAGTCAAAATAGGATTAAATGTACAGATTTGACTGTGACAGAGTATTCTTGTTCAGTTTCAACAATTTCAACAACAGCTTTTGGTTCCCTTGGGTCCGCTTTAGTTCAGTTTTTTTGTGTCATGCAGTGAATTCCAAACGAGTAAATCCAGCGCAAAATACTTCCTGATCACGTCAGTGAAGGCAGAGCAGTAATATGGAAATCCTTTTCATGGTTTGAAGCGACAAGAGAGGGAAGCTGCGAGCAGGGCCGAATACACCACTGAGTGCTTTATTATGTTAAAGGGACCCTGAGTCTAAAGGTGTTTATATGTGAACGTTTTTATACTGGATGGTTTTTATACTAAAGGGCTTTAACCCTGCTGAAAAAGATCTTTCAGAAAATATCACATAGCAATCATTTAAGCCAATCATAGGCAGATAATCACACGCTTGTGTTTTCTTTCAATCTCTTCATCTGACTCTATCTGGTGTTTTAGTGCACTGTTTGGCTGTCACATTATAAATATATGATGCGTGATGCATCAGAGGAAATCATGTTATCACCAAAGGCATACATTTATCATGTCGTCCAGTGTACCTCAATTGTTTGTTTTTGAAAGACATGCAGTAAGATTTGAATAATAATCTTTAGAAGGAGAATAAAGGTCAAGATCTGTTTTTTTCCCCCTTGTGTGATATGGAAATGTTCCAACAATAAAGAATTAGTTAACTCAAGTACAAATACTAACTAACTCTAACCCTACAAAATCAACAATTTCAAAAACAACATACATCTTGAACCTTGAGACGGGCAAAATGGACGGTAGAAGAATATCTTGTCGCTGTCCAATGAAAACCATGTATTTTTACAAATCAATTTTTCAGAAAAAGGAAACAACTCTTCTTCTCAGAAACTAACTGTCAAAATAAACCTACAGACACACTTAGCATCACAAATTAAATCTTTACAAAGTCATCTGTCAGCTGTCAGGTGTACACACATCACAGGAGAAATAGGGCCGTATATTGTGTTTTATTTTGAAATTGACTGGACACTCTGCGCTTGCTATGGAAACACAGTTATTGACTAGAGAGGCAGCGACCTACGGTGTAGTGCGTTGCGCTGATGGACCGTGGTGCACTCGAAGTATGTGGCTGATCCTTTATTGATCCACAGAGGGGAAATTCAAGTGTTGAAGCAGTAAAAAGACATGAAGAAGAGCGTGCATATGAGTGCAAATCAAATAAAGATATAGATAGAAATTAAATGAAATATTTTTTTAAATAACTGTTTACAACTATTAACTAGTAGGTGTAGAGTAAACTATACACCCATTAACTGCCAAACAGACAAACATGTTTGCTCTGCTGTGTTTATTATTGACCAGCCTGTGTTGAATAACTAACTGAATACAGAGGGGCAAGAATATGCAATTCTTCAAGTGCAACTGACTCCAAACACTGAGGAATCGCCTTCAGGTCCCACTTTGAAATGTCATGTTCACAGCAGAAATAAACATGTTTGATTCCTGGTTTTGGTCGTTACAGCTATCTTCCTTTATGATAAAAATGATGGCTGATTTGGCTGACAGGTGTGCACATTGCAGCTGTTTACCATGAAGATAAAGGTCTGCCTAAACCCACCTCTTTGTCCGTTAGTAGATTGATCTAAAGCAAGGTGGAGATATCATTTCCAATATGGCGACCACCATTGCTGGGCTTCATATCACCTCCTCAGAAAACAGTGGGTGATGTCACAGATACGACACCATATTGTATTCAGTCTGTTGTAGAGGCTAGAATTCTACCATAAGTTAATTTGATATATTTACAAATATTTCTGACTGTAAAGACATCCCAAACAAATATCTAAACTAACAAACTTTCAAAGAATTGAATTTTTTTTTTTTCTCTGCGCTCAATACATCTCCACTCTTCACTTTGCCAAGTGTTCCAATGTTGACCAACAAAAAAAACAAACGATTAAAAGCCCGTCAGAGAGCCACTCTGCTGCACTCTGTGAGACGTCCTTTCATTACCAGGAACAAGGCCATTGCTGTTTATTTTTAAGGCAGACCTAAACACACCACCCTGCTGCCCCAAATGCTCACCAGAGCACCAAATGTGAATTAATCCACCTCTGAAAATAGTCCACTAACAAATACTCTTTTTACTCGTTTTTACCTTCTGCTAACTGCTGTTCCCAACTGGTAAAATGCTTTGCCTTTATTTGAAGAAAAAGTACAGATTTGTGTCTTCAGTAGAGACAAACAGACTTGAGACTGAGAGTTTAGGAGAGTTAGTACTGTGGAAGGCTATAACACATAGCTGTTAATGGCTATTGAGTTAAGCAATCGGGGGTGGGGGGAGGCCAGTTAAGTATAGCACATCTTGATGCTGCAGCTAAAGGTATGTGGAGCCACTCGAGGTCAGCAATGCTAATTAGTACCCTCGGAAGATTTGTACAGTACAACTAGTACGATGCATTCTTTAGGATAAGGAGTAAGAGAGCAAGCCGTATAATTAGTGCAATCCTTTTACTAATTAGCGAGGAAAGTTTAAGGTGCAAATGGTTAAGAGGTTTGGGCCTCTGAGAAATATTATATTAATATAAAAAGAGACTGACAACTCATTGTTTTAGTCTTTTCTTTATTTCCCTGGAATCCATTAGATAAGTGATCTGTGAGAGCATCCCGACTAATTTACTGTGAGTGCTCGGTCAGAGGTAGACATCACACGGACACACGCACCGCTGCTCTTTTATTCTGCTTGATCTTTGGCTACTTCCAGTCCGGGTAGCTAATTATGCACAAGCTTACCCATTCTATCAGGTTGTCTGTGTTGCATATCTGATGTGAGTTTAATCGTGATGCAGGGAGAATTTCTAAGACGCAACCCTGAGAGGTCTAAACACTTCATTACTCGGTTTCAGCAATGTAGATTGAACTTCAATCAATAAATCAAACTTTGTTTGTGTGGCACTTTTCAGACAAAAATAATGTAGCACAAAGTGCTTCACATAAATGTAACAATATGACCCCCTCACCCCCAGCCAAAACACAACATGTGTCAGACATGAAGAAATCAATGAAAAACAACAGGTACTGACGGACTGAGGAAACGCAATCATGAATTTGTAATAAGGAAACAGGAGGTAAGGTTAAAATGCTCAAATTCAAGATGAGAAAAAAAGTACGTAATAATAAAACTGAGAAAATAAAGAGATAAGGAAACGGGAAAATATATTTCAACAAAATAAGACAATAAAATACTGAATACGATTCAACAAAAGAAGATAATAAAACACTAAAATATAATTTAACAAAATAAAACACTTAAATATAATTTAACAAAATAAGATAATAAAACAATGAAATGTAATTTAACAAAATAAGATAATAAAACAATGAAATATAATTTAACAAAATAAGATAATAAAACAATGAAATATAATTTAACAAAATTAGTTAATAAAACTCTAAAATATAATTTATCAAAATAAGATAATACAACTCTAAAATATAATTTGACAAAATAAGATTATAAAACAATGAAATATAATTCAACAAAATAAGACACTAAAATGTAATTCAACCAAATAAAACAAAATGTAAAAATATAATTCAACAAAATAAAACATTAAAATATGATTCAACAAAATAAGATAATAAAACACTGAAACCTTATCCATTTACAATAAGAATAAATAAAATAGAATAAGATATAAAATAAAGTTATATTTTTCTAATATGTAAAGTAACAGATATCATTTGCTGCCTCTGCCCACTGATAAACTTCACCGCCTCCACCATTTGCATTCTGAATGAGCCTGATTTTGAGTGACTTGTTTCTTGTCAGAAGCTAAGATGGTTTTGCTTTCAGATCAATTTCATCAGCTGCGGGATGACCTTGATGAAATATGATGCTTCATCAACTGGAAAAGCAAAATGAATTACTTTTCTTCAATCTGGGTCCTTTCAAAGTGTTTTTTCTTCCCATCATAAGATGCATAACAACACAGCAAATAAGCGAGTACGTGCTGTCAGAATTTCATTTCCCTGTCATATCCCATCCCCTGCAGGGGCGCTCAGGACAAGCTGCAGGAATAGATACATTTCTTTTTTTGGTAATTCAGAGCAGGGCAGCGTTGAATTTAGGTTGCTCGATGAGTTGAGAAAGATGTCGTCACGTGCCTCTGTTGCTTTATCCTGTTGTTTGTGATGTGAGAAAATGAGAAAACTGAATGTCACAGCCAGTTTTAACAAGGTTTCAGGGTCCGAGGCTGCTTTGACTGTCACACTAGAATGTTCAAATGAAGTGAAACATTGAGGTAATTTGTACTTCAGTATCACTACCAACATATTCTTCTTTTACTTTACATACATTGAACTCAATATATTTCACCATTAACATTTACAGCCATATGTACTTTTTGTCCCTTCATTGGAGAGACGGGACAGCAGACAGAGCAGGAAATCAGGGAGTGAAAGAGTGGGGAATGACATGCGGGGAAAGGAGCCACAGGACGGAACCTAGAGCTGGGCCGCCCACCTGGAGGACCACAACCTCTGCACATGTGGTTGGAGCGCACCAACCACAGCCCCCTTTAATTTGCAGTTTAAAGAGATAATAGACGCTTAAGAATCAAACACTCGACCTCTGTAGCCTGGAAACCTAAACACTTCTCTTATTTAGGATTTCAGCCTGGAGGACCAGATTTTTGTCTCAAATGACACATTTTAAGACAGGTCCAATTTCAGCCCGATCGCATGTCGTCAGTTGTGAATGTACGCTGAGGCACAATGACCAATCACAGCCCGAGCAGCTGCTCTTGACTAGTCAGGGGACGATTTTGGCTTGTTTGATATTTTGGTCTTACAACTGCACACATTCACAAAATGAGAGCAGATCCACAAGCTGATTCCCCAACTTCGGGATTTTTTTTTTTTAGACAGACAGCATTCAAAATCACCATGGCAACATCAGACATGCCCCTTTAATCTGTTTTTCCACTCCGATGATGAAAGAAACGTTGGCAGGAAGTTTCTGCGGACCTTCAGCTGACAGGGAATACTTTTTACAAATAAGCTGCTAAATAAGCTTGTGTTTATTGGTGATGCTGAGTGTATATGTGTGTGTGTGTGTGTGTGTGTGTGTGTGTGTGTGTGTGTGTGTGTGTGTGTGTGTGTGTGTGTGTGTGTGTGTGTGTGTGTGTGTGTGTGTGTGTGTGTATGAGAAAACTGAAATACACATCTTCAGCCTTTGTCCGAGAGTTTTCTTTTGGCAATTTCTAATGCTGCGTCCAGATTTCACTTGTACAGTGTGAACTTCGAAGCCGTAACCAGCAAATCGTATCATGCAGTGTGAGCACATAAATCGTGAGTTGTGGTCGTGCATCGTGAACGATTCAGTCGTACAGTGTGAGCTGACATTCCAGCTCGACTTTTACACTGTCTACGTCAGGCATAAGGTGCTCTGTCTCTGAAAATCAGAATCTCTTGTGAAAATAACTAAATCTAATTGAGGAGAATGTTTCCAGTTTGAAAAAATAGATAATTGCTGTTTATTTGTTTACTGTCACACATAAGACAGACAAGTAAAATAGGTTTAAAGGGATTTTTTGCTTACTTTGGACCCGTTTATCGAGTCCCCCTCCTCACCTGTCTCCTGTCTGCTTAGTTTACTCTCAGTCTAAAAATTTGAAATTGACTCATTGCTGCCAACATTTTCTGAAAGTAATTACGATTTTTTCCCCCCTCCGTGCTTACTCTTTTCTTTCTTACTCAGCATTAAACACATGAAACACCTTATTTAAAGTTAACACACAGTGGTGTTAGAAGTGGTCTCCTTTGCCTGAGATAAACATTACAAATCTATTACTCCCGCTCATAAATAAAAATAAATAATTCGATGGGGAGCTGTAAATAATTCACAACAAGAACCGCAAAGTAGAAAATAAAAGAAGGAGATTTTTCAACACAACACATTAAGCCAGAGGTTCACAAGTATAATAGTGTTTTTCAGAAGAGTACACTCTGTACAATAATTAGACCCCACAGGACCAATTCTAAGGTTAGTGAGAGGGCTCCTTTATCTTCTCCTGTAATGTAAATTAGAATGAAAAAAAGTAAACAGAGCTGCTAGAACCAGCCTTAAAACATTATCAAGTATGTAGTACACTTTGTACTACATAATTCTGCTCCCTCCAGGTTGAGAGGAAGTTTTTGCCCCCAGTGAAGGAGTTCAAATATCTTGAGGTTTTGTTAATGAGTGAGGGTTAAACATGAGATCGACAGGCGGACTGATACAGGGTCGGCTGTAATTCAGGAGTCGTACCGGACCATCGAGGTGGTGAAGCGGGACCTGAGCCTCAAGGCAACTCTTTCGATTAATCAGTCGATCTACGTTTTAATCCTCACCTATCGTCATGAACTTTGGCTGGTGACTGAAAGAATAAGATCGTTGATACAAGTGGCCGAAATGAGTTTCCTCCAGAGGGTGGCTGGGCTCAGCCTTAGAGAGTCTGAGGAGCTCAGACATCCGGAAGGACCTCGGGGTAGAGCAGCTGCTCATTCACATCAAAAAGAAGCCAGTTGTGGTAGTTCAGCCATCTGGCAAACTTTAGGGTAGACTCAGAGTTATGTCGTAGTCTACGTGCAGGAAGGAAAACTTTTCTCCCAAGAACGAAGCACCAAGCTTCTCGAGAGCCTGGTGCTGCTTTAAAACACTGCTGCTACATGATCTGTAACCCTGACTATGGAATGATAGTATGTTGACAGTGATGTGCTTCAGATCAACTGTTGCCTTTAGATGATTGGTAAAATACCTACAAATTGAAAATGACTACACTTTCATTTGAAAGTTGTGAGTTGTCACAGCACAATTCTGAATAATGTGAACATTAATACAAGGACTGAAGCAAATAAAGTAACGCTGAACTGCTCAGTGACTGCTCAGTGACTTTTTGATAGCAGTGACTTCTAACTGTTACTAGTTATTTTCAGTAACAAGCCCAACACTGGTAATAGCTTTCACATAACATGGTGCAATTGAAAGTATTACAGATGTAAAAATATTGATTAGTGCAGCAACAGTCTGTATGCAGGTCTGCTGATGTTCAACATGCTCATGCTTTAGCTGCTTTGAATATCTGATTTTGCATTTGGTTCCTCTGTGATGGAAATTTGCCAACCCTCAAAAGCTACCTTCAGTTTTCATACAACCTAAAATTAGAAACTTAAATAAACAAAACATTAAATTATTTAAAAATACAAGATATTAATTGCAGGAAAACTGAGCGGTCAAATGATAGCATGGACCAGAGCAGAAGTTCTGTGAAATACATTTAAGGGAGAAATACGCTGTGATAGTATGTTTTTATTCCTGAGGCGAGGTTACCAGAGCACTGTACTGAACTGTGGCTCTGCTTGAATGTGTTCAGAAATAGTGAGCATGTTTTATTCATACACTAGATCACATTTCCTCAACATAATGCTGGGAAAAAAATAACATAGTGGAGACAAAATAATGTCATACCCTCAAGCCAGATGATAATACTAGT